>NC_141223.1:19737500-19937500 GCF_054856515.1 Filicampus tigris
CGCCCAACTGTGAGGCAGACTCCCGACCCTTACTAAAGTACAAATACATGAATCACAGAGCAGGCCACTTCCTGTAACAATTGTGAGAGCAGAAATCATTAAAAAAAAAGTTTAATTCAATCATTGTTCTTAATGGGATAGGGAGGCTAAATTCAAGGCCTGCGTCCCCTGTGGACTGCATCCAGCAGAGTTGGGAAAAGTCAGCCAAGTCGTTAATGAAGTTATGACCGCCATCGTTTGCTGTGACTGAGGATCTTATCGTCTGCGAGATATGGCAGAGACCTACCCTAGACCCATTTGGACTGCGGCACACTAATTCTAATTAGAGCAAAGGAATTAGACCAGCAAGGAGTGGCTCCCTGCCGGGGGACTGTACCGTTATTGAGGACTTTCTTTAGGAATCAGCCACGGGGAGGCTTCAGAGTTTTTATGTCATGTTGGGATTGAAAGAAATTTGCATTTTGATCTTTGCTTTCCCAAATTAACCATCCCACTGTGCTTTCTTAAAATCAGAGTCAAATACACTTGCTGGCCAGGTACACAATCTATTAAGTTAAACTGAATATCTAGTTTCCAAATCGAGATACAAGCCCAATTAAAAAAAAGGTTCAATCAGGCCATGTCATTCCCTGTAAACAGACTATTAAATTTTGACTTCATTTTGAGACCACTGAAGTAGTTACAATTTGGCCCTTTTTCTGGAGGGCTATGCTCGACTGACTGCACTCTCCTGATTCGGCCTTGGTATATGATTTAATTCGATTATGAAAGTGTACTGGTAGTGTACGCTTCAGACAGTAAAATCAGTTCAGCTCCAAGCTTTTCAGTCCGCCCAAAGCAGAGTACATGTACAATCATCTCGAGACAGCTACAGTCCAGTCTGTCCCGGGCTTCTCGTTGCCTTCCCAATGCTGTCAATAAAAGCTTCCGTCGTGCCCCGAGCTCAGCTTTGCAGTGTGCAGACGTCCACCTGATTTACAGCCCACACCAAATTGAATCATTCCTCTTGTGTTTTTTGTGCAGAACTTACACCTGCTGTTTGCCACTTCCTCTCATAAACGGCTAAATGTCCAGAGAGTAGTGAGGAAGAGCGACGGTAGTGATTGATGGAGGAAATGAAACCACGCGGGACTAAATGAGATGGAACGAGTTGGCAGTAAATGACACACTTTTCTTTACCTTTACAGAATGGATATCTGATTTCCAATATTGGAAAGGTTCTTTTGGAAAGTAGGCATGGAAGTCACACTGCATGTTGGAGGAATCCAACCAAAGATCATTTCATCCTGAGATGAACTGCTGCCTGTTCAAATCAACCCCACTAGTCGAGGTTAAGCACAATGTGACACACGGTAGTGTTGTGACAGTTTAAACCAGAGATGTTGGACCAATCCATCGAAAGAAAAATAGGTGTTTTCTTCGTAACACTTGCATGGACCCGGAGGGTTGATGACACGTGTTCTTGAAGAAAAAAAAAAGGTTTGGGTTTAGTTACACTCAAAGTGTCAAAGACTTTTTGTATGGTAGTGGGGTTGCCTGGAGCCCAGAATTTGGTTTGGACAGCTGCCCGTGTGGTGTGTCTCTCATTTTAAACAATGCCAATATAATAAATTTGTGTTTTTTCATCTTACTAAATCAGTGACTAAACACGATTTCGGGGTGGTGTTTTGTTGATTTGGTGCACAATGATATCAAGGTAAAACACCAACTTGAAAGAGCCATGGTGCTGACTAGAGTACAGAGCAGAGAACCGTAAATGTTTAAAATATTTATGTAGAAACTGACATGCTCCCATTGCTGATGATGCCAATTCATGCATGATTGCACTGAGGACTGCATATAGAAAAGGTCAAGCTTTGCGTTATTTTATGTTATTTCATTTAATTTAATGGCAGCCGAGCCACCCCTATATTCAAAGTGATCCTGCAGTAAAAAAAAATAAAAATCAAGCTACTGTGCAGTCTTGGCCTGCAAGCACCACTGTAATTACTCATTTTCTCTTGACGGTTCATTCAGCTGTCACACTACCTTATCATTTTATATATATGAGTAAATTAAATGTAACCCAAGTCCTTATGAATTAATTCCCGACTACCTTTTAGACATTTTCCAGGATGTGTTCGTACAAGATCATCAAATCATTTTCTTTCACTTAATTCTATTGTCAGATTATTTCATTTCCATTTACATTGTCAGACTTAATGAGATTCTTCTTAAAGGGTCAACATACTGTAAGTTTACTTAACTCGATTTTCTTGTACATGGAATAGGCACAGTGCAGTATTCTTGGTATTAATATACCGTACTTCCTCATGGCAAATCATTTACGGCAGAAAGCGATTAAAAACGGGTGGCGGTGTGTGTGTGTTGTCTCTTTTAAGGAAAAACACTAATATCAAATATTTTCAACAACTAGGAAAGTTACATTTGTTATAATTGACCCACAGATAAATAATGAGACTTCATTTAGAAAAAGGTGTTGTGTTAGAATTTTTTAAATAGTAGCTTACTTGTTTATTATTTTCTTGACACGTGCTGTTTAAACAACAGCTTTACAGATCATTTGGTTTCAGATGTCATCTTAAAAATCATGACCGCCACGTGTCACCTAGCAGAACTGTGTGCTTTTCTATTTTAGCTGGTGGAAAAGGGAGACTATTTAAGGTGTGGCATGTAATTTGTAAAGTGGATGATGCATCTATTAGGGATTTATTAGGAAGCAAGTCTGTTTTTTCCCCCATTTTTTCATACGTAATAACCAAAACTCAATATGTGTAATTACTTGCCAACAAAACAATAATACATAATTTGAAATAATACATATTACAGTATAAAATGTATTTAACACATAAAGTCGTAGTAGATATTGCTGTTGTAGTACAGCACCTGTCACTCACTGAAAGCCAAATCACTTTCTTTCTTGCATATTTTCTTGACACTTCAATGCAAAAGTCGTCTTTAAAGATGCCACGCAAGCTGTTTACTATAACACATAGAGTGAGAATCAAGACAGCACTGTTCAGATACCAGGTAAACATCTTTATGACAGGGGAAGTCAAAACAAACAACTGACATAATGTGGTTGCAAGTGTCTATCCCTGCCTTATAATTAGATGTGGCAATACTCAGAATTAACCAATCACATTCACACTCATGATAAATGGGAGTCAATACGCACTTGCCACCATTTAAAGTGCCCATGAGTAATTCCGAATAAAGTTAACCTGATCTCATGACAAGTCCGCTGATAGTGTAGTGGTACACACGCCTGAGTTGTGTGCGGGCAGCGTGGGATCAATTCCCGCTCAGTGACAGTGTCTATGTGTGCCCTGCGACTGGCTGGCGACCAGTTCGGGGTGTAGTCTGCCTTCGCCCATTGACGGCTGGGATAGGCTCCAGCAACTCCCCGCGACCCTATATTGGATAAGCGGTTTGGAAGATGACATGACATGACATGATCTCATGACATTTTTGCTCTCTAGTGGAAGCCTGAATGTTTTGTGCTAACACTGACTGCTATTTGAAATTGTTCATAATTCCTTCCACCTTGACCAAGATCCCAGTTAAAAAAAGCTCCAATGCTTGATGCTGCCCCAACCATGCTTCAATATAGGTATGGTAGTCTTTTCGTGATTCCCATTTTGTGTTTTGGAGAATTTGTTAAAATAATTGTTATTTTTTTCACAGTGTGTCGCTACCCACTATCTACCGCTATTTCCCACTTTATACAGTAACTGTAAATGGATAGTCAATGAATGTGTAGTTACCCACTATTTAGCATGTCGACATTTTTTTAACCTTCAAGAGCGCATAAAGCTCACGAATCTTCCAAAAGGTTACTTTTGCAAAGCATATTCACCCCATTGGCCCGAGCAGACATTCAGACTTTATTTGAGGATGAAATAATTGGGGGCAGAGTGAAGGAATTCAGATCAGATTGTGGTAGTTAGAGGCATAATAGCCTCCTTTTATCAACGGCTTATAGTATATCGTACAACAGTGATGATTAGCGCTAATCCATGACCACAGAGCGTGGATAATGAGGAATCAGTCAATAGATTGCCGGCATTTATATAAAATGCTTGCTTGGGTTCTGTATTTACATCTGCTTCGTATTAACCAAGGCTTCCTAGAGAGATAAATGTCTATGGCCCTGTGGCGATTGCTTGGCCGTCACACAACGGCAAGTGAGTCATGCTGTAGTTGTGCACCACTGTGATATTTGCGATTAAACGATAGCGGCTGCGTTGTTTGAAAAAAAGCAGCTTTAGATAAATGCGCTGGTTGAGGTTGAAACATTTTCTCTTTGGAAAACGCCATAAAAGCCAATCTGTTAATAGCTGCGGCCACTCCGACTGAGAAGATGTTTGAGGTGGAATCAATCTCGGAACTAAAGAGAGAAGATGCTTTGGCTGCAAATAAACCTGGAGGTGCGGCTTATCACCTCATAACTGCTCGAGTCGTCCTTGTTATTTGCCACAAGCCTCTGCCAACACGTCCACATCCTCACTGGCCCGAATCTCTTCTCGCTGATACTACTTTTATATTCAGCCTTGCTTCATCTTCCACCCCCTCCTGCTCCAGGCTCTATACTGTATGTGGCCATGCATGCTCCTCACAGTATGAGAGATAGCTGCTGAAAGGGCTCACAGCGTAAATTAGGCGCGAGGGCAAAAAGCGCATAGCATAGCGGTGGCCGAGGTGGTGGCCCAGGGGGTGAAGATCGGCAGAGGAAACTCCCGGACGAGGAATCAGCGAGTAAATGGACCCTGCAATATTGTGCGTTGAATCATTCAGGAGCTCGACAACAACGTGGGACACCACTAGGGTGATGATGTGAATGTATTTGTGTGATATTGCTGCTGATATTCATTTGCACTGACAAGGGGCTGGAGTGCTGTTTGATTATTGATCAATTCTAGGTGTTGTTTTGGCTTTCCACGCTTTTTTTGCGCTTAACTTTCTTCATGTGTTCAATACTCTTCCCTGTGTCATTTGACATTATTACACACAATTTAATTTCTGAGCATATTTGTTCTGCTTTCTTTGGCTGTATGGATTGCTTGGCTTGTTCCCAAAATCTGGGGAAAATTTCATGTCACTAGCACCTTTGGAAATATCCATCCATTATCCAAACCGCTTGTCCTCACAAGGGTCGCGGGCGTGCTGGAGCCTATCCCAGCTGTCTCCGCCCAGTGGGCGGGGTACACCCTGAATTGGTTGCCAGCCAATTGCAGGGCACATAGAAACAAACTAACAAACATTCACACTCCCAAAATGTTTAAGAATCAATGACAAAGTTGAAGTTGTGCCGGGGCTGAATACTTCAAAAGACACTGGCCCTAAACACTGCGCATTCATGCAGAGGAACAAGTACAACGATTTGGAATGGCCATCTCAGTCCCCAAACCGAAATATGAATGAAAATTTGGTGGTGTGACTTAAAGAAGACTGTCCATGCTTGTATACCATAAAACCTCACTGAACTGGAGATGTTTTGTATAGAAGAATGGTCCAAAATAGTTTTAACCAGAATCCAGACCCTCATTTGAAGCTATATGAAGCGTCTACTAAATATTGCCGTAATCTTTCCGTTGGGGCGCCCAAATTTATGAGTCGGCAGCACGGTGATCGACTGGTTAGCACGTCTGCCTCGCGGTTCAGAGGTCGTGGGTTCTATCCCGGCTCCGGCCTCCCTGTGTGGAGTTTGCATGTTCTCCCCGTGCCTGCGTGGGTTTTCTCCGGGTACTCCGGTTTCCTCCCACATTCCAAAAACATGCTTGGTAGGTTGATTTGACACTCCAAATTGCCAATAGGTGTGATTGTGAGTGCGGTTGTTTGCTTGTCTCTGTGTGCCCTGCGATTGGCTGGCAACCAATTCAGTGCCCGAAGACAGCTGGGACAGGCTCCAGCACGCCCGCGACCCTTGTGAGGATAAGCGGTATAGATAATGGATGGATGGATGAACATATAGTCTTCGGTAAAACTTGTCCCGTTCATTTCCGTTTGCTTGTGTAACTTATTTTTGCATTTACATGATACATAAATTGGACAGTGTGGCACTGAATCACATTTTATTTCCATTATTTCTCATGGAAGAAAACAAATCCTGAATTAATCCAAACAAACATAACATCTCACGCCCTCTCAGAATTGATTGTACTGTTCAACTCCGATGGTCAATTGTTGCTGCAAGAATATGCCATTTTTCTACTACTTAATTCCACTTGTCCGTACTTTTAGGTTGGGAACAAGAATAGGTTCCCAGGTCAGTTTGTCTTAGGCTGCCGAGCAAAAAGAGGAAAGCTATAATCTTGATCATCAAGCAGTCACACACTTTCTTAGCAAAGGGCTTTTCTTTCCATGTTGTAGTACTGTATATCAAAGCTCAAAATTTGGTTTCACATCACAGTTTGCGAGTCAAAATTCACATTTTGCAGCTAAAAAAAAAAAAAAATCAAATTGGCCGCCACTAATGAGGGCTCCCCTCAGTGTGGGACGACAAGGGAGGCGGTGAGCGTGGCAGCCCCACTGGGGTAAGTGAACAGATCGGGTAAGTGAGTTCCACTCGTGTGAGCCTGTTTTTGTGCTGAACTAAAGTTGATCATATTACCACAACGGAAATATGAAGTGTCGATGGTCAATGTGTTGTGCAATTCGCATTAGTTCTTGCTGTTACTAGCTTCCTTCATCAATGCACGAGCCGCTAATCACACTCTTGAAATGTCAGCTGGCCTGCTCAGTGCAGGGCTGTAACTAATCATTTGGTGCTCAAACTAAACACAAACAATGCCCACCTGGACTTTAGTTAATTTTTGTCAAAAGGTGAGTTATATAATTTAGGCCACATTGTCCCGCTTGTGAAATCAGTTACAATTATCTGACATCTTAGCCAACTAACATTTACCACAAAATAGTTGTTTTGATATTAATGTTTCTCACCAACTACAAAGTGTGAATTTGAGAACATTCACCTATTTGCTGAGCTCGAGAAAGCCCTTAAAATCCTTCTTGAGCATCATTATCTAACAAGTGAATCATTCTAAACACTTTAAATGAAATTGATGAGAACATTAATCAACCTTTACGTTTACCATTTCAATTTTTTCTTCTCGAGGGGTTTCAAGTTTGAACACTTCCAAAACATCTACTAGCATAAAGTACCAGTATTTATTTGTTTTATTACTAGATTGCTGGTCTAAGCTCATAAACACACAGCTATGAACCTACTGAATTATTATACTGCAGGATAAAATGCTAATTGCTCAAGTGAAGTTGCACAATGGCTGTTAAAGCCTTTGTTTTAATTATTTAATGCCTTATGCATTTGCCACAAGTAATGCTAAGTTTAAGTTTAAATTCATATTTATTTGAAATTTCCCCACTGAAAGTGTTTCTTGACAATAAAATACAGTTATGCCCAATGTGAATTTAAGAAATAAAAACTGTTGATTATATAATAAAGGAAAACCAATTGGTTGTTTGTCATAAAGCAAAATGTAGTATGTAAAAATATTGTTTATCAGAATACATGATTATTATATAGAATTTTGAGTAGGATAATGGAATACTGAAATATTCAACCTACATTCAACCCCCACATTATATTATTGTACTTGTAGGGTTTAATGAAATCCTTGCTTCAGGTCGCTAGGATTAATCTGTAAAAAAATTGATCTTCAAAATTTGTAAACTGCTCCTCTAATAGAAATGCACATAACATAAATTGATTACTGGTACTCTTCAAAGAAAAAAAATTTTTTTTGAGGCTTGTAAATCAATGTAAAGTAAATGTTATCACAACAAATGACAGTTGAAAATATAGGAACGGTAGAGGCGTCAAAAAAGGGTTTGAGTTGAAAACATCACTTTTAAGACAGAAATCCTACTAAATTGTCTTAACAGGCTTGTACATATTTGCAAGTAACCTAAGTAAGGACAGCTGACTGTATTGTGAAATGCTATGTTGTATGCCTCTCTGTTGGCATACATTGACATTCAACATCATTTGCCACAGATACATGCTGGGCTGTGGTCTGTTCTATCCTATAGGAGTGCGAGATGAGGAGGGAGGTATGGAGTGCACTGGGCTGCCTTCATTTTATATACACATGTTGCAATTTTTATGGACGCTAACGTCCTTGGCAACGCCCCACATGAGGAAACATGGCAATGGAAGATGTGGAAGGCTTTCAGACCATTTTGCTTCTTTGAATCTATCAATTCTGCATTGCTTTTCCAACCTGTTCACTCTCTCTCTCAATGCTCAACCACCTATCTTCTTCCAGCTGAGGTCTACTCACGCATGTTATCAGTAAGATGGCAGCATTAGGCTCTACAGAGGAATTATTTTGCCCAAAAATGCTCCCCTGGGACCGTCTTACTCCCCACAACTGCATTTTTACAGCAATTGCTCCACAAGCTTCCTCCTCTTTCAAGCCATAATATCACCCATTCCCGGCATCCATTTATGCGTGCCGTAATTTCTTTCCTCGCCGCTTCTCTCCAAGCATCGCAAGGCTTCAAACAGGTGTGACGGGTTTCGATTTCTCACACAATCAAGTCACCGCTTCCCCTCCAGCAAGTCCGGAATAGCGCAGGAAACTCCATAAATCTGCATCGAGGCCACGGCGGGCTACGTTCCAAGTTTGCCGGATGACAACCTCGCACTTCCAGGCAACAGCTTTTGCCCGACAGACTCGCATCCAGGACTCTGTTTGAATGGCTATAAAAGATGGAGTGAGCGTCATTAAACCAGCATGCACAAATAAACACTCCTCAGCCTGAAAGATCACAGGACCCCCAGAATGACCGTTTATTTTAATATCCCTCCAAAACAACCCATCTGCCAGAAAAAAAAAAAAATCATAATTGAGGATTTATTTTTGCATGACTGCATTTATATGAAGAAGGTGCATAATCACAGCCTAAATGGTCTGTAATCAACCTTTGTACGCTTTATTTACAGCTGTCACAAACAAAGAAGAGAGGAAGAAACAAAATGGATGAGCGGCTGTCCTTTCACTTAGTGAGTGATTCCCATTTAAGAGTTTCTTTTAAATACGCTTCTTGTTTTGACTTGCGAACAAAAACTCAAGATACGCACGCCGTATGGTGACAAGCAGGGTTATAATTTTTAGGGGGTTTTCATTACGGTTTGTTTTTATTTCATTTTGACTTTTGTTTATTAAAAAATTCAGTTAGTTTGAATTCTTTTTTTTAGAGCAGGTTTCTTTGTTTTTATTAAGTTTAATTCTTTCAAAAAAGCTGCGTTTTCATTTAGTATTTATTAGTTTGACATATATATATATATATATATATATATATATAAAACAATAAGTATTGTGTAATAAAGTCAACTACAACTCCCAACGGACTGTTCAACCTTTTTTTTATCCTGCTGTACAGTAATATTGAAATAAATACATTTACAATAAACCCCAAAAGCTTAAAGTGATTGACAAAGATGAAAACAAAGGATACTTTTGCTATAATTCTAATTTTAAAAATGAAAAATATAAGTGAAGTTATTTTTTTAAAGCATTCTCGTTTTTATTTTATTTCACTAACGAAACATATTTTTCAATTTTAATTTGACTTATTTTGCTAGTTTTTATTAACTTTAATAATCTTGGTGACCGGGTTCCCTGATTAACTGTTTAATACACATGTACTGTGAAAAAACAAAACTTGCATTTTTTTAAGCTAAAAAATAATACAAATCAACAACAACAACAATGACAAGCAAGCAAGTTATTAACTCCAAAACAATTTGCTGATTTTTTTTTTTTTACTTATATCTTTAAGTTGGGGGACAATACAAGAGACAATTAGTTCTGTAAATATTTCTTTGTTGAAAATGTGTGAATGCCAATTTTCACACAAGCAAAACTTAAAATATTTTGTTGAATTGCCTAACTTAAAATTTTATCTAAGTTTGTTGCCTTGAAATTTTAAGTTCACTCTGCCTTTTTTTGTATTCTTGCCCGGGTAAAGAGGTTTTGAAGCCTCTTACAAATCTTTCATTGACGAGGGTGATGTGGATGCCCTCTCCCCTGAAGTGGAAGCCCCCTGTCCCCCACCCTTCTACATGCCACTGTTTTTCAGTGTAGGGAGGGTTTTTCTCTTTTGTTCTTTCCTGTTTAATTATTTTCCTCTCTCGCTCATTTGGGACAAACATGGAAAAACAAACAAGAAGCACTGAGGCGGAATACTTGAAGCCTTTGCGCGTCTTGAGATTACATTACAAGATCAAACCACAGAAAGAAGAGAATGGAGCACATTGTCTCACACACAGAGTTATAAAAAGAAGTTTGATAGTCGTCATGGATATGTCGACACTCTTGTTCTTCTGAGATCTCAAAACTTTGAGATGACAGTAAGTGGTCTGCACACACATCTACACACTGTGCTGTGTGTGCTTTCCAAAACAGAAAGCATTAAGCTACGTGACAATTTAGTTGAGTTTCATAGAAAAAGGAATGCAATATAATTACAAATATTGTATTTGTAATAAATATTATTACATTGTATTATTTTATTGCTTATTTTATTTCATATATTTTTTATTTTTTTATTATAAATTGCCTGGAGACATAACCCCCCCGCCCCCCCCCCCAAAAAAGTTATTTAAAAATAGTGTGAAAAAGAATCCAACTGTATATGCTGAAAAAACGTTTTATTATTAACGATGGCAGCACAGTACGGCGTGAACGAGAATGGGTCTGTTATAATGTCTTATTTTGCGGATCCGATCAATGATGTCATTGACAATACAACTGATCACCAGAGAAGGGCACTGTACCCTATTTTTGCCAGTTCGTAATTTGTCCTCCGTCCGCAACCTGGGAACCCTTCCGTCATCGTCTATCCGTCCTTATTCCTGAAATAATCATCCTCCGTCCCCGTCTGTCCTCATCCCTTTAAAGCACTTCCGTCCTTATTAAAAAAAAAAATAAAAAAGCGTCCATGCATGACACCATGGGGCATGGCAGAGCTAAAGCTCATTAGCTGGCTAGTTTCATATTCACATCCACTTACTGGCTCGGAGTATCGTGAGTGGATTGAATTGTTTACAACTGTTTAAGTGTCAACCCAGACAGCATTTAACTGAAATATCTAGTGTTACAAGCTGCCTGTGAACTACTTGGAAAGTCGTTTAGAAAAATATGCAGGTGAATGTTAAAATGTCAGTAATGACAAGTTGTTACTCTAAAAAGTGTTCGATTTGAGTGAAACTTAGCCCATGTTAAAGAAAAGTTTGGATTTGTATTTCGGAACAGTTTTTGATTAAAATAAAACACATTTTCAAGGCATAATGCTATCATCAAGTATCTGTACTTGGTATCGGCATGTACTCAAATTATGGTATCTGTGCAGCCCGGAAGACTTGCCATGAGGCATCGAGACGGATGAAAAATGCCTCCGTGCACATCTGGCTCCTACTGAGCCATTGTAATTATCCCTCATAACATGCTTTATTATGCCAGCTTGTGTTAAACGGTCCGAAATGCAATAAGCGTTGTAATTTGCAGGTGTTGAAACTTGAACATCCCTAGCGGTCCAGTGTGAGCAAGGTAAGAAAGTGGTGGAACTGAATTCTAATCACAGCGTTAAGGTCAACTGAGTAATCCCGTTCCACTCAAATGTCACTGTTCCCCCTTTCGGACACGGACCCCGCACACACCATCACAACATCCCACTATCGATCATGCACTAATTAGGACTGGATGAGGGCTGTACTATGGGATGCAGAGACAGTCTTTAATCACACACATGTGCACATGAATAGCCTATTTAGCGTGCGCCGTTTTACGGCCATAAAACGATGAGTGATCACAAACTCAATTGACCTGACATACAAACAGATGAAAGAAAGTAAATAGCAGCATCATAACATATTCCCATGGCGCATCCACCAATGCTGGGAAAAGATTAGCAAGTGACTTAGTTACTCACAGCAGTCACGAGCCCGACTTACACACGCTCAACACAAGCCTGACGTTCTGGGTGACATCCATCTGACAACAAGAACCAGCGACCTTGGGATGACCACAACCTGCTGCTATGATATTGCAGAAGTGGGCCTTGAGAGGAATAAATACTAAGAAAATAACTTGTAGTCCTGAAGCATTTGTAAACATCCATCCATTATCTAAATTGTTTATCCTCACAAGGGTCGCGGGCGTGCTGGAGCCTATCCCAGTAGACTTCGGGCAGACACACAAAGACAACCAACCATTCACACTCACAATCATACCTAGGGACAATTTTGAGTGTCCAATTATCCTACCATGCATGTTTTTGGAATGTGGGCGGGAATAAATAAATAAAATATATATATATATATATATATATATATATATATATATATATATATATATATATATATATATATATATATATAAAAACAGTACAACAAAAACACTAAAGAGAACCAGTGCTAGATGTATTCAAGTATATCAGCTCACATCATCTAAAATGATATTTGGCTGTGCTGCTTTTGCAATAGGAACAGAGATCCAAAGTTTTGGTTATATTTGTATTTTATGGGCATGTTTGTGCTGCAGTGTACACTGGCAACAAAGAGGAGAAAGAGTTTTTACAAGGTTCTTTGCCATTTTGAAAATAATTTAAGGTGTGAGAAAAAAGGATGCAAGAAAAGAATTAAACGAATGCCTGGAGAGAAGCTGCCATGTAATAAGAGATTGTGTATAACGTGTAAACACAAAGTCAGTTTGAAGGATGTGGAGAACTTTATATGCGATACGGTAAGCAGGACAGGTGCAATAGGGCTCAATTTGCATTGAGCTGGTATTCATGTGAGCATTATGGGATTTCATATAAAAGCTTGATTGATGAGCATTGCTTTGCTGACATTATTAAAGCGATCTAACTCATTAACATTTTACCTAGCTACATGCTTTGGTGAGAAGGGCGATGGGAAGGAGTAAAATGCTCCTGTATGTGGTGCAGTCACCCCTTGCATTGTATTCAATATTGTGATTGTTTAGAATGTACAGTATGTGTAAAGTCAACTTTTGTAAGACAACAAACCATGTGTTACATTTTGATCGATGTTACTCCCAATGTAACTTTGTTTCCCTAGCGTCCTGCTGTTTTGCCTCATCGAAGTCAATTACCCTGAACCCACTTTTATAAGCTGCGTGCCAGCCGTGTGCTGACTAAGACACACATTATCTACACATCCGCCGAGGATCACAAACAATAGCTCATTTCCGCAGGCTTCAAACAGCACATAAACACATACACACAAATACAGTTATCTGCTGCAACGATCGACCGCAGCCTTTAAATATGGGCTGTGAAATAATGGCATCCGGAAGCAGGAGAATCAAAATTCGGTTGCATTACAGAATGCATAAGATGCTGCGTGATTATCCCACCTCTGGTGAAGGTTGCTGCACTCAGAGAAATGGATTAGGTAGATGAGATTTGCACTTGACTGATTTTGTACAAGTCCACTGCTGGCGATGAGAGCACATCTTCATGTCTGCTCACTGAAACAGGCTCAGTATATGATAAGTCACCGCTGAGGCTAAAAAAAAATTCAAAAATGTCCAGTTGACAGCCAACAATTTTCTGCTCATCCTGTTCAGGGTCGCGGGTGAGCTGGAGTCTATGCCAGCTGACTTGAGGCAAAAGGAACACAGCACCCTGGACTGGTTGTCAGTCAAAGGGCACTAATACTGAAAACCATTCACACATACACATGCGCTACCTCTTAATTAAAGACCCTGTAGTTCAAGTTAATTTTGAGGTTTGTTTCTAAATACGTTATACATGTTTGATGATAAGTGCTGAGAACATGTGCAAATCCTCCCCTTTGGTTCGTCTGCTAGCTTGGCCGCTTTAGAGTGCCTCGTTGTCAGCCATGAGTGTGCACACGTCACGCAGAGAAAGGTGTAATAACAAAGGGGGGTTGGGGTAAAAAAAAAAAGGCCATCTTGACAGCCAACATGTAAACACGGGTTTGGGGCTGGCATGGCTGCTTTAGAGCACAACGTTGTTGCAGCGTGGTAAAGCCTGGAGACAATGTGAGGCACTGCATATTCCTTAAAGCAGACAGATGCTTGACAATGTAGCACACATTTGTCCAGGTCATATATGATATCTGATTTGACAGCAACGGCGGACGGGACACTATGGAAGTTAATTGGGGACAGGGCGTGGGGTGTGGATGGCAAACGTCACGCTCAGAAAGCTCATCGCCGACGGGGGTGGGTAGTGGCCGTCACACGCTTTGACCGGCCACAATACAGACCGTCCATTCTGGAAAATCCAGACATTTTCCTGAAAATCCCGATGGCCACCACACCCCTGCATGGAGGTGACATCTCTTGCAGTGACATCTCCTTGCCTTCGTCCTCATCTAATGAACATACATTCTTTAATTAAATCAAATGTTATTTCTGAAAATATGTCTAGCTTTGCAATGCTAAGTTCAATTTAACAGTAATTTGGATAACCATTGACTGATGATGTAGGGCAAATTACAGCAGTTTAGAACTACTGTGAGGCACAGTGACATGTAAAGTTAAAGGGTTAGTGTTAGTTAGTTACTTATAGGGTAGGTAAGTTAAAGGTCCCAGTGCAGTTTTACTGTGTTTATCATCATTCGTGGAGTCAAATTGCTTGGTCAGACCCAACTGTTGTACAGTGGGGATTTTCTTGGCCCATACCTCACCCCATTTTTTGGAAAAGACATTATGCAGTTTTACAAATTAACTATTCTGCTGATTCTGCTTCTTCCACCTCTCCTGTAGCTAGTAAGGTCATCCAAATGTTACTGAAGCCCCTCGGTATGATACACTTCAGTTCTACAACTGCAAACTGCAACCACATTAATAAAGTTGGATTGTCCGTAACATCTGACAACAAGCATCCAAACAAGCACATGCACTCCTTTACAGCAATTTATTGGCCAGGATAAAGCAAGCTGACTTCTCTCTCTCCCACGATTCATTTTCGCACCATTTCCATACACTGTTATTGCCTTTTTACACATTTATGCACAAAGAAATGAGCACATCGCTATGAATGTTCTGCCTTCATCAAACCTTGACAGTGTTCCTTTTTCTTTCCTCTCATTTCCGCTTGACTCATCTTGAACGTTTACACATGGAAAGTGAAGAACACCATATGACAGGTGAATAAAAGATGACAACGAGAATGAGACGTGATCACTGAGAGGTTTGCATTCATATTATACAGTGTTCCCTCACTTTTCACGGGTGATACGTTACATGATGCCCTGTGACTGAATTTCCGCAAAGTGGAGGTTGACTTTTTAGGGAGGGGGATTTACATTAAAGCATTATGAACACCCACGAAATTCCCCACCCACCACCATGACGACAAATCACAGCCCTGCTTCAAAAAACAGGCAAGCCGTAATCATTACCTGAGCCCTGAGCAACTGTGATGTCATTTTCAGTCGACAGCAAATGGCAAAATGTCCCCGCCCTGAGATGTATAAAACGGGTTGATTTTGCTGCTTAATTCATTTTTCATAAATGTTATATTAATGAGAATGCCATGTTTGGACTAGTGGGAGTGCATACAACATCCATCCATCCATTATCTGTACCGCTTCTCCTCACAAGGGTCGCGGGGCGTGCTGGAGCCTATCCCAGCTGTCTTTGGGCAGTAGGCGGGGGACACCCTGAACTGGTTGCCAGCCAATCGCAGGGCACACAGAGACAAACAACCGCACTCACAATCACACCTAGGGGCAATTTAGAGTATCCAATCAACTTACCATGCATGTTTTTTGGAATGTGGGAGGAAACCGGAGTGCCCGGAGAAAACCCACGCAGGCACGGGGAGAACATGCAAACTCCACACAGGGAGGCCGGAGCCGGGATCGAACCCACAACCTCTGAACTGTGAGGCGGACGTGCTAACCAGTCGACCACCGTGCCGCCCTGCATACAACATATTATTGTAAAGTAAATTTTGGGGTTGATTTCCTCATTAATTAATGTAACTTTTAACATGCAAAATGAATAATAAATACTGTTGCTGTGAGTCCTTGTCCATCCATCCAAAATCCATGCATCTCTCTGTCCATCCATCTGTCCAACTGTCCACTTATGCATCTCTCCTTCCATCTATCCATCCATTGTCTTATACATTAATAACTCGCCACTGCGCGGTTCGCGGCCTCAGTGCATCACAGTTTTCAAAAATATTCATCAAAAAATAAAAATGAAAGAGCACAGCCATGTCGTGGAAAGACACATTGTTTCATGTTGATGTGCGTGAGCGAAGGTTTCCCAGCATGTCAAACAAAGAGATGAGTTGACTCAAAGGCTTTGTACATACCTACTGGCACGTGACTGATTCCCGTCACAAGATTGACTAATGAGAGCACGTGTTGATTTACAGTGGTACCTCTACTTATGAAATTAATTGGTTCTGGAAGAAATTTCTTAAGTAGAAAATTTTGAAGGTAGAGACGCGTTTTCCATGTAAATGCCATAATCCGTTTCAAGCCCCCATTATTCAGACAAATGTTTTATAAAGCATAAAAATGCATGAAAACATGTAACAAACACATGTTACAATTACATTATTGCACAATAAATGAGAGTTGTGCATAATGTAAAAAAATTAAGAAGAGAGTAAAAATAAAAATGATGGTCGTTTACCTTTTAATTGCTGTCCTCATTGCTTTTTGCCCTCCTTGGTTCATGTTCTCTCTCTCAGAAGTGGTTTTTGCCTGACATTTTGTAAAGGACTGATTTAATAACGCAGCGACTGTCGATACATTACGGTCAGATTTTTTGGCGAGATCAACCAAACGCATCACTTTTTCATACTTTTCTATTATCTCTTGCTTTGTTTGTATGGACCAAAAAAAAAAAAAAACAATTTTCTCCTTTTTTTCTTTTCCTTGTTTCTAATTCACGTCAAACTATTGGAACACCTCATGGCCCGAGGGGCGAATGAGGACGCTGAATAGACATATCTATCACATATATCTATCTACCTGTCTATCTACACACATAGACACATACGGTAGAGGTCCCTCTTAGCCAATGGGAATTCCAAAAAGTTCAACCGAGGGTAACTTTAATAACACAAGATACAATACTTACTACGGTGAAAAATTTGAGGCAACAAAGGGAGCAAAATACATGGCGAAAACATGAGGGGATGTCTAGAAAATTCAATAATTGGTGCGAGCAAGCAGAGGAATAATCCGACAAGGAGTAGTCTGCTTGGCAGTCCTTAAATAGTCCATTGATTAAGATTAGAAACAGGTGCGCTGCAGAGGATCAACCTACTGACCCTACTGGACCAACCGAGAACAACAAAAACAAAGCATGACTACAACAAGAACAGACCATGACACCAGGATTGTACCTTTGGCTAAAATGCACTGCGAGATTCTAATTAAGGTAAGCCAATTTTAGGATAAAAAATTATAACTATAACGTAGTTATTAGCCAGCATTCAGTCGTAAACATCCGCTGCCGGGCTTGCAGTGAACATTGCTCTCACAGCCTGCAGCTTGGTATTTACTATTCATTTTGCATTTTAAAGTTACATTTGTTGTGTAAAGTGTTTAGAAGGGTGGGAACCATGTCAGGGGAGGGTTCACAACGGAGTAACAGAGGCGTGAATACCCCCCAAAAAATAAAAAAATAAAATAATAATTATAAAAAGAGTTGGCGGCACGGTGATCGACTGGTTAGCACGTCTGCCTCGCGGTTCAGAGGTCGTGGGTTCGATCCCGGCTCCGGCCTACCTGTGTGGAGTTTACATGTTCTCCCCGTGCCTGCGTGGGTTTTCTCCGGGTACTCCGGTTTCCTCCAACATTCCAAAAACATGCATGGTAAGTTGATTGGACTCTCTAAATTGCCCCGAGGTGTGATTGTGAGTGCGGATGTTTGTTTGTCTCTGTGTGCCCTGCGATTGGCTGGCAACCAATTCAGGGTGTCCCCCGGCTACTGCCGAAGACAGCTGGGATAATATCCAGCACGCCCCACGACCCTTGTGAGGATAAGTGTTATAGATAATGGATGGATAAAAAAAGTCAACCTCAATTTTGCAGTTTTTCACCTTTCACGGGGGGTTCTAGTCCCCACTGACCGCGATAAACGAGGGATTACTGCATTTGTTCCGGCTTACCATGTCCAACCGTAAGCCGGCCAAATCGGGGTTAACGTTTTCAGACGCACTTTCCATCAGTCGAGCGCTTTTCTTGTTCCTCTTTCAGATTATGTTTATTGTGATCCCAAAAAGTTCCAAATGACATTAAATCGTTTGTCAAAAAGGTTTTGTGTTGTGTAAGTCCAAAGTAAGTATTGTAAATGTAAAGGTACGTGTAAGTGTAAGGGTAAGTGCAAAAGACTATATGACCCTATCTGTGTATAGCAAACATTTTACTTCCCTCTTGCACGTCCATTTAAACACACCTGATATGTGCACGTCAATCAGTGAACAATCCACGAGTCTGCCACACCAACAAAACATAGGGGGAGTAATCATTCCAAATCACAAAAGTACATAAATATCTATAGTAAATTTAATATAATAATATATAATTTAACCTAATCCAAAATAAAGCAATGTGGCAAAGAAAGTAATGTGGCACCAAAAGCATTTTATGGCTAGAATCAGCCGATCCTCCCTTAAACGTATATAGTTGGTTCAAAACGCTGCCGCTCACCTTTTAAATAGGACAAGTAAGAAGGAGTACAAAACTCCCTACACTCCCACCCGATGCTTCAGGTCAGCTGACCAGCTACTTCGGGAGGTACTAATGTCTAAGTGGATGCTCAGATGGGAAAGGGCTTTTTTCTGTTGCTGCTCCCAAACTATAAAGTGACCCCCCTGGTACACATTAAGACAAGCTAAAAGGAAAAAGCAGGGGCCATTGGGATGAATTGCCTCCAAACACCTAAGGTACAGTGTATGTCGTCTCGCTATCTTTACGCGATCCCAAAGCAGACTGGTGAAATTGAAGACAGCG
This sequence comes from Filicampus tigris, assembly GCF_054856515.1. Taxonomy (NCBI): domain Eukaryota; kingdom Metazoa; phylum Chordata; class Actinopteri; order Syngnathiformes; family Syngnathidae; genus Filicampus; species Filicampus tigris. Next base: position 19,756,504 of record NC_141223.1, read on the forward strand.
GCTTGTCTTTCACAGTCATGTGTCCTAATCTAAGAATAGTTCCATGCACTTGTCCATGCACATGCAGTACCAGAGGGCCTCTGCATCTCACTGCATCAGCGACAACGTGTCAACATCATCCTTGAATACGCCTCACACGGTCACATGTACGCACCAGGCAACAAGCTCTATTTTGGCCACAGACGTAAGTCTCGTCCCCACTCCCGTTTCACTTCACGAACTAGAATGGATCGCTTCTCTCCTCCCCCCCTCAGGGGGTGGCGAAGCTGCCGGGTTGTCAGGCTGCAGAGTCCTCCGAGACAGGAGGGGGAAGGTGCTCCCTCGGTGGTGGATCGGGAGCAGAAGAGATTGCAAAGTTGAAGAAGTAGACAGGGGCTGTAGACTACGGTCAAATTTAACCCCACGAGTAGGAAGGAAAAGCAGAAAGTCCAAAGCCACCTTTCTCTGACCTAATTCCTTCTTCCTGAGAGCCATATATTCTCAGACAATTCAAGCGGATACAACACATTCACACACAAAAGCCGCGTCGTTCATTTTACTGCCATCTCTGCTGCAATTCCCTGATAAGAAAACGGACAATCAAACTTTATCGTCTGACGACAAAGAGTTTTTGTCTGCTGGGCAGCCACAGGCCAGTCTGCAGGGCCTAAAGGCTCGGGGGCACTGCAAAGTAAAAGCTCCAGGACTTAGAATAGAGATGTTAACTTATGATGCAAGACAACAGTCTTGCATCATGCTACACACAAAAGCACTTTGTGTATCCAAAAATAATGCGCAAAACCAAGCAAACATCAGCTCACAAGTGTTTAAACTTTGCCAAATATATGCCCTTATTTCTATTCTCTTACATATGCGTGGCAGATGTTTGATCAACATCAGGTCTTTTACAAAAATTATTGTTATTATTACTATTGTTATTGATGTTCAAGGTGATTTCACTTTTTTTACATTCATAAAAGCAATATTACTTAAAAAGCAGAATCTGAATTTGATATTATTCACTTGGAGCTGTCATTCACAAATTCGCCCTATCAAAGAGGCAGAAAGGAAACGGCACCGGCCTATTTAAAGTGTTTGTTAGTTTGTGTGTGCGTGTGTGTTTGTTCGTGTCCATCGCCTTGCTCTTGCGGCCAGCCTCTCTCTGGGGTCCATCTGTGTAACCATAGAGATTGGACAGTCCCCATCTCTGTCTGTTAATCTAGCCTTCCCTTTGGGCTGCAGCGTGTGTGTTTGGGTGTGTGTGTGTGTGCGTGTGGGGGTGGGTGTGTGTGCGTGTGTGGGTGCACGTGTGGTTTTCCCACAGGCAACAACGCACAGGTTCGTGGTGATGTGTATAGGAGCTCATTAATTTCCCTTAAATTGCTACTGGCTACCACCCACTGTCCTGAGGATAATTTTTCTTTTTTTTTAAGTGCATGTAGGTCTGGGTGTGTGCGCGTGTGTGTGTGTGTATGGTGGACAAGGGAGTGACATGCACATGGCAGTTGCTCTCAATTGAGCCATTGCAACATTGCACACATGCGTACAAGGACTGCATATTGCAGAATTGCTTCGAAGTACATCAAGCATAAATAATGCTATTTGATGTAAAATTCAGATGACATGCAATTAGCACTTATTCAGGAGCAAGAAAAAAAAAACAATTTCGCAGTTAAGTGTTTGATAAAAACAACACAAGTGACAGGAATTAGACACATTTAGTACTTGATCTGTAAGACAGTCTTTACTGTCATGTTAAACATGGTTTATATTATTTAAGATGACTTGTGCGTTAAGTACGGCTAGGCGATATGACTGAAAAGTATATCACGATGTCAGAGCTGGGCACTCGACCCTTTTTTGCCGGTCCACCCTTGACCTGGGTACCCTTCCGGCCGCGACCCTCCGCCCATATTCATAAACATTGTCGGCCACCGCCCCCTTCCGCCAATCCCCCACACACACACACAAAAAAAACATCCGTGATTGACGTAGTCGCGGGAGGGATGCTAACGGCAGAGGCTTTTTAAAGATCATTAGCTGGCTAATTTACAATTCGAACCCGCTGTGGACACGCTTCAAATGCGCCAGCAGTTCTTACCAAATGCTTACTTGCATTGCGAGCCCCGGGGTTGGATTTGTCGTATTGTATTTGGGTCTAACAGACGGCCAGAAGTCGCATTCAACAAGTTACTTATTTTCCACACTTCCCCTCCTTCATACTTCCCGGCCTTCAAAATAAAAGCATGCCAGCAAACCACTATACACAGCAGGTTTGCTACGGCGTATTTCCGGAAGTAGGGAAGACGAGACAGAAGAAGTGCATGAACTCCACCTTGATGTGCCAGCGACATCCTTGAGTGCTGCACGCAGCTTGACTATACTCGTGGACACAAGTTGTTTTGAAACAGTTTCGTTCCAAGTCGGGGGAAGTCGCTTCAAAAAGACAGCGACAACAATGGATATCGTGCCTGCTACAACCATAAAGGGACCAAGATGACTACACAATGCATTGAATTTTATTGCGAAAACTGGATCTGGAAGGTGGCGGCTAAGGGGGAAGTGGGTGAGTAGCTTCTTTTTACACAGACGCCGCTGCCAAACTAGTTTGCTTTGCAGCAGCAACGAGCTGCGTGGTGCATTCTCTCCTCCGTGTGGGAAACTGTATGTCATCGCAACATGTGACATAATGGACCGATCAGAGCAGCAACAATTCCTGATGTGTGCATGGCATGTGTTGCAGACCTGTCGCCAACAGCACAATGCATCGGTCATGTGAATCAATGCGGCAGTTGTCCGAATTGCAATTACTACAATGTCATCCGCAATCCCAAAGTTGTGAGTAGTGTGAAGGTGCACATTTTGATCTTTTTATAAAAGTAGGGCAAAAATATTAGAAACATGCACAGCAGTGCACCATTGCAAACCGCGATTATAAACATTGTTCAATCAATACCACTCTGGCAATGTAATAAAGAATAAGCATTATTATAGGAAGATACAGGTTATATATATTGGACTTCTCGATGCTGTGCACGTGCACTTCATATTGTTGCTAGTGTGTCGAGAGGCATTTCTGTGCCCATATGCAAGATAAAATAAATACAGACCAACTGTCTCTCTTTCCTGGTCAGCACAATAGTTGAGATGCAGATAGGAGGTGTTATCAAGGGGAGTGCTTCGTCTCTCAATGAACCCTCTCTGCTGACAAGCCTGCACTGTTCTTTTTTTTTTTTATCAGCTCACTCTTATTTCAGACTGCAGCGTCACTATCTGATCAGCAAAATATTTCCGCGCAGGTGGATGCTGCTGATGATGGCGATGATGATGTCAGCCTTTTTGGCAGTGGATTAGAGGACACAATGAAGGGTGGATAAGAGAAGGGACAACAACAGAGTGTGTTGAGTTTACTGATCAGGGCTGCTTCCTCAGTGATGACTGTCTTTAAAACGCTCTCTGAATATGAGAAGTGTCTTTTGGACGCTCTGTCATTTTCGTTCATTTTTGGCAACCCTACGCCGTTTGCTTGCATGAGAGATCAGTTGCTAAGCATTAGGGAGTCTACTCTGACTTTTCCCCCCAACCTACACAAGTCCACAATTTTTTTCAGAGATAATAGCTGGCAGACTATACAGAGTATGGAGATGCCGTCGGAGAACGAGGGTGAAACGAGTCGGCGTGCTAGTCGAACTCCGACAGGGATGAGTTTGAACGCCGCTCCTATTGATCCATCTTGCTAATCTACGTTCTCTACCAAACAAGATGGATGAACTTCTTTTCCAAACAAGGACCCACAAAACCTTTGCACGATCTGCCGTGCTCTGCGTCACTGAAAGTTGGCTCAGCGAGCGCATCCTAGTCACCGCGCTACACCTACCTGGCTTCCGTGTTCACCGAGCAGACCGTGTCACGAAACTATCAGGAAAGTTAAAAGGTGGTGGAATATGATTCTACACTAATGACAAATGGTCACACACACACTGCAGCCCGGACTTGGAGTCGCCAATTCTAAACTATAAGCCATTCTATTCACCGTGTGAATTCTCCTCCTTCGTACTCGAGTGGTGTTTACATCCCACCACAAGCTAATGCTAATTCAGCGCTACAAATGCTGGCCGACCAAATAAACAAACTCGAGCAAAAGCACCCAGAATCACACTTCATCATCCTGGGTGATTTTAATAGAGCAAACTTAACCATGAACTACACAGATACAAGCAGCACATTCATTGTTTCACCAGAGAAGGCAACACTGTGGGCCATGGTTACACTACACTAGACAAGGACTCATACCAGTCTGTTGCCCATGCTGCGTCAGGCTTGTCTGATCATTGTTTAATAGACTTAATCACTACATACATGCACATACTCAAATGTGAAAGATATGGACTGACGAAGAAAAACTGGAACTACAGAATTGCATGGACTGCACTGACTGCGGTGTCTTTGAAAGTACTGACTGGGGTGTCTTTGAAAGTTCAACTGACAGCCTGGACGAAGATAATGAACCTGTAACATCATACATCAGTTTCTGTGAGGATGTGTGTTCCAACAAAGACCTTCCGTTCGTTCGGCAATATCAAGCCACGATTCACTGCCAAACTCAGTCAACTTAGAAAAGCGAAAGAGGCCGCCTTTAGAAGCGGAGATAGGGCATTGTACAAATGGGCCTGAAAACAGCTGACAAAGGAAATTAACATTGCAAAGATAAACTATGCAGAGAGGCTGAAAAAACTGTATTCTGCTAACGACTGCGTCCATGCGGGATGGCCGGAAATCAGTTACAATCTACAGGAGATCACCGCCCAAGCAGTGAACAATAATCGACTGGCTGATGATCTAAACATGTTCTCCCGCAGATTTGAAAAGGACACCTCCACTCCCAACAACCGCCCACCCCCACCAGCAAGTTCCTCATTCACACCGCAGACTCTCCCTCATGCACTGGCGATCCACGAACAGGAAGTGAGACAGTTCTACAAGCAGCAGAAGATCAAGAAGGCTGTAGGGCCGGATGGGGTGTCTCCCTCCTGCCTTAAAGTCTGCACCGACCAGCTGGCTCCCATATTCACACAGATCTTCAACAGATCCCTGGAGCTGTGTGAGGTCCCATCCTGTTTCAAACAGTCCACCATCATCTCAGTCCCCAAGAAACCTGCGAGATCAGGACCGAATGACTACAGTTCTGTCACTCTGACATTTATCCATCCATCCATTATCTATACCGCTTATTCTCACAAGCTAGCGGGTAGCCGTTAATGTATAACATTAGTAGCAAATATTCTGAAACAAAACCTATGTAAATATACGCGTATCCATGTATACGTATACATATATACCCATGTATATACACACTTACATACATCTACATATACAGTATGAAGAAACACTCCTATAGCCTGTACATAGTACAGAGGAAAAATAAGTAACAGTACAGCATTGAATAAAAATACAGTAGTGGAGTATGTTGAGTATTGCATAATATAAGCTCAGGTGCAGGACTGCACAATTGTACTAATGTCCGCCAGATTGTAGAGACTACCCAATGTTCTTGTTCAACAGTCTGACAGCAGCAGGCAAGAAGGAGCGGCGGAATCTTCAAGAAGCCGGGGTACATCCATCAGGCACAGCCAAGAATACCAGCAATAACAAGGCATTTACACACAAATGCACACTAATTAGACAAAGTACCTGTGAATATTAATTTGGCTGGACAAGTTTCTTTGACAGGATGCAGATTGCGCTGCAACAACATACAACTTGAATTGGTTCGGTGGTGGGAAAAAAAATATTTGAGAAGGAATCATCATTCCCAGATGAGGTGGTCTAACAAGTGCCAGACAAATCAATCACCCCACTCCCATTGGGTTTTGAATTACACTGACATGTTCAGTGCACACGGAGGCACTACTAAAAGAAAGAAAAAAAAAATTCAACTGACCGAATCTGTCAGACAGGGAATTTAGAGTGGAACATAAATATGACACAAAAAACAACCTTCCTATTTTGGACCTATCAAGTTAAATGCTTATACAGCATAGTCAATAAACACAGACACCGGAGATTTTGCCAGCCAGAATAAACAGTGTAACACACCAGCCACTCGCTCACAAACACCTTCCACTGTCATCATCCCACTTGTACCTAAAACACTGCTATTTCACGTAGTTATGAAGCTACCTACGTTAACCATACACAGTACTTAATAAGTTTAAAACAACACTGACGGGTAATGGCAATGGGCATAGTAGATGGAATGTGGTTAAATGACCTTTAATTACAGTACAGGTTTTTGTAAAAATAAAAAATAAAAAAGTGGAACCTCTAAATTACCATGCCCTTGAGGTGGTGTGATTCAGAATTTTACCAAGATTTCATGGAAAATGATGCTGTCACAAAATACTTGAAGTGTCATTTTCCTGTTCTTTGGCTTTATTGGTCTTTTTTTTTTTTTAATGCCGCCACAGGACAGAACAATGACAGCAAAAAGACAAATAACACGGTAACCATAGACATGGAAATGGAACATTTTCGAAAAATATATTCCTTTGCACTTAGAAAATGTATACTCTGTTAATTCTAAACTCCTACATTGTTTTGTTTTAGCGTGAGGATAACAAGTTAGAACCTGTCCCTTTCATTCTGATATTGTATTGTAAGTGGCCAGCATAGTAAATTGTTAATTGTGTTCGGGCTGTTGTTGCGTGTTCCGGTAATGACATTAAGTGACGTCACACGCCAACGTTGACACATGCCTGTCTGCCTGTGCACTGTGTATGAGTGGGGTCGTCAGGTGGCGATTAGGTTATGGGCTGGCAGAGGAAAAGCACAATGTAAATGCATTGGTTATTTAATTTCTCTCTGTGTTTTATTGTACCTGACTTTTGGGGCATGTGTTTGATTGCCGAGCGCAGTTGTTTTGGCGTCGGCTGGTTGAGAGCAGAACGAAGGGAGGTTCGCACCCTTGGTAAGCGAAGCGAGGTATGTGCTGGCTGGTGGAGTGTTGGCTTTATTTACGTGTATGGAAAATCGATTTGACAATTGAATGTATGTAAATGTGTGTTTATATGGTAACTGTAATACGAATTGTATTTTGTATGTTTTAGTTTCACGGTGCTCGAACTCGAAGGAATAAAGTTTTGCACCTGTAGAACGTAACACTGTCTTTTTATTGATGCCAAGGGCAGCTACATGTATTCTTAATTTGTGTGAGTCAAAGCACGATGTCTGTGGGTGGGGGGCATGGCAGTTGCATGAGGTGCTTGATAAGTGCATCTTCAGGCATGTACACTATATATAACCTCGTCGAAGGGGAAATAGACCAACACTTCTTAGAAGCAGCCCCCAGGTTGTATTTGACCAGGCTGACAAATTTTTAAAAAATGGCTGGACTAAGCATGGCCGCAAGTCGATTTTAGTCCGACTCATGCATGTGACGTGCTCGCGAGGCGGCAAAATTTCATCTCAGTCTACTCGGTGATAGGCTTCTTTTTAGGCTTCTTTCTACACCCGCGTCGGCGTGAGCGACAATTGATGTTATAGGGATTGTGGTATTGCCCCCCAGCACCCCCCGCCCCCTCTTGTAATGGTATGCCCCAGTTGCAGGTGGGAGGCATGTGATGTGACAATGAGGAAATATAAACATGCCTGAATGCACGTTGCTGTCTCACGTCTCTTCTTACACAAACAACTGCCACATTGATTCACATGACTGACGCATTGTGCTGTTGGTGACAGGTCTGCAACACATGCCACGCACACATAAGGATTTGTTGCTGCTCTGATCGGTCCATTATATCACATTTTGCGATGACATACAGTTTCCCACACGTAGAGGATGCCCCACGCAGCTTGATGCTGCTGCAAAGCAACTAGTTTAGCAGCGTTGTGTGTGGAAAGAATTTACTCACCCACGTTCCTCCTTAGTCGCCACCTTCCAGATCGTTTTCGCAATAAAATTGAATGCATCGTCTAGTCATCTCGGTCCCTTTATGGTTGTAGCAGGCAAGATATCCATTGTGGTCGCTGTCTTTTTGAAGCGACGCCCCCCGACTTGTTTCAAAACAGCTTGTGTCCACGAGTATATGTATTATTATTATTATTATTTTTATTTTTTTGAGTATATTCAAGCTGCGCACAGCACTGACTCAAGGATGACACAACCACATCAAGGTGGAGTTCATGCACTTCTCTGCGTCTTCCCTATTTCCGGAAATATGCCATAGCAAACCAGCTGTGTATAGTGGTTTGCTGGTATGCTTTTATTTTGAAGGCCGGGAAGTGTGGAAAATAAATAAATAACTTGACTACGACTTCTCGCTGTCTGTTTGACCCAAATAATTATACAATACGACAAATCCAACCCCAGGGCGAGCAATGCAAGTAAGCACACGGAGTTGGCTACTGGCGCATTTGAAGCATGTCCACAGTGGGTTCAAATTGTAAATCAGCCAGCTAATAATCTTTAAAAAGCCTCTGCCGTTAGAGCATTTCTCCCGCGGCGACGTCAATCATGGATCCTTTTTTTTTTTTTTTTGGTCGGAGGGCGGAATGGGGCGGGGGCCGACAATGTTTATGAATATGGCTGTTGGGTCGCGGCCGGAAGGTTACTCAAGTCAAGGGTGGAGGGTCGCGGCCGGATGGGCAAAAAATGGTCACGTGCCCAGCTCTGCCCAAAACATTAAGTGTTAGAGTAGCAACCCGTTACCACTAAGTCAAGCTACCGACGTAGCAGCCATTGCCAATGTCATTTTGTGTACAGTGCTAATGCTAGCTTAGTATTACTAGTGCGAAACTGGATATGCATTCTCTATGACTATTTATCCAAACTATGCACTTTTAAAACAGCATACCATTATGAATAGCTATGTTTGAGAATCATGCTTGTGAACGTAAATTAGGGGCGTGGCTTTTGTAGAAGACTGGGGTTGGTCAGTAAAGTGAGGCTACATTCAAATCTTGCTAGCAGTTTTAACAACGCAAATTCCCCCTTTAATTCTAATGTCAATCAGCCTTTGCAAATTGATGTTTTTTTTTTGTTTTTTTTTTACCTTTGGGGCTCCACTTTGTTACACATGTTGATCTATGGCACTGGTACGGTACTACTGTACGTCTGTTGTCAATGAGGCTGAACATTTGATTTGACTATTGAAATGATGCAAGTCAAGACAGTTACATTAACAATAGTTGCAGTACTTCTTACCAGATAATTAAGCTGCCTATGCTACATTAAATGGCCAATTAGAGCTGGTTAAAAACCTGCTAAGGCCAGGTAATGTAACCCTGAAATAAAAACACACACACACACACCCACACATGCACACACACGCGCATTATTTAAGGATGTTGGTCAAGTAGGTGGCCATAAAAAGCAACAGGCTGGCCGCCATATGCTTCTTTGCTTTTCCAAGACAGCGAACCCGGGGGAAATTAAACGACGTCTATAATCCCTCCTTGCTGTTCCAAATCAAAATCCCATGACTGAATTTAAGAGCTTTAATAATGCTGTGCATTTATGGGCGTGAAAGAGAGAAGGACATAGTGGAAGTAACAATGTGAAGCCGAGTACGTACAGATGAATATGTATCGCGCCACAGCAGATGGGCTGGCTGCAGTGTTGTGGGGCGACAACATGATTTGACAATGTGAGGCTCACATTCAAATGTGGAATTTGCGTAGCACTGACACTTCCAGACCATGCATTAAAATGTGTTTGTCCCACTACAAGCAGAGCATCTGCTTGAATAACGAAAGCTATGGAATGCTGCATACTTGAGTTGTTCTGGACTCTCACCTTTTCTCTTTCTCTGGCATCAAATCTTAAGTTATTTTCTTGCTAAACTTACTGGAGGATAAAATAAAATGGAATAAAACAAACAAAACAGCTGAGTGCAAATGATTTGGCTTTCAGCACACCTGAATTTATCTCATCCACAAACAAATAACTTGCTTCATTGATTTGCCTCATTGTGAACAATGGAGGGATTACAACTAAGTACCATGCTGGTTGTAATGGCTGTTTATTAGCCAGCCTTTGTAGGGATTAGCAAGGCGGGGAAAGCTCTACTTTAGCATCGTAGCCTAATAAAATAGTCTTCATATAGAGAGACTTTTAGGTGCAATGAATATAAATGAGTGACTGCAGAACAAGTTGAGTAAATGAAAACCATGTATCACGTTGACAGAGGACGCTCCATCTGTGGGCTGACTGCTGCTTGGCAACATACGTGCTCATTTGGCTCTCATATTGCCTGAAGTCTTAATCACAATACATTTGCCTTGCAAAATTTAAGCACGCATGTCAATAAATGAAGGTGTTCATGAACCCAACCTCTGTGAATCTACAAGGAGCTGCAGGAGATGGAGGATGAGGTTGCTTAAAAAAGCCTTAAACACATATAGTGTGACGGAAAATTATACTTCAAATGGTAAGGTGGTGTAAAACAGTGAAAGTGCAGAGAAGACGTGGGCAAAAATCCAGAGCAAAAAATGCTGCGCAAATATTCAGATTTCAAGAGGGCGATTGGGGCTTAAATAAAGTAATAAAAACAGCTGTTCTTGTAAAGTCAAAAGAACATGAATGGACTTTCAGAACTCAATAGTTCTGGCATAGGATGTGCACGTGGTGGGAGGGTAAAACAGACGGGGCGGGGGGGATGTCAACGGCATCATAAAAAACGTTTTTTCTTCTTTACAGTCATGTTTATGTACAGTAATGTAATGTGAAAGGGTATTTTTGAGTGGATTTCCAGCTCATAGGTACCCTCTCAGAAATTGGGGAGTCAATTTCTATCAAGGCCTGCTAACAGATTAAGCCGTTGAAATTTAACCATACTGAATAAAAATGTATAGGCAACACTTTTTGTTTCCATTTTTTCACAAGCTAAACTGTATGTCTAAATCTGTTAGTGAGCACTTCTCATTTGCCCAGATAACTCATAGATATGGCAAATTGAGACTGCATTATTTGAGTGACCTTTTATTTTGGGCAGACCAAGGTACACCTGTGCAATAATCATGTTATCTAACCAGCATCTTGATATTCCACACCATTAAAGTGGATGGATTATCTTGGCAAAGGAGAAGTGCTCACTAACTCTTATTCAAAGAGATTTATGAATAACTGTGTATACAGGTACAGTACCAGTCAAAAGTTTGGAAACATGGTCATTATTTTAAAAATTCCTGAATTGTAGATTCATGCGTAAATCACCAACATTATGAAGAAATATTAATAGAATTATTTGGTAAACAAAAATGTTAATCAAAACAGAATGTTTTATCAAAATAGGCACCTTTTACCCAGAAAACAGCTCTGCACGTCTTGGTGTTTCCTCACTCAGCTTTATGGTTTGCATGATGCTTTATAACCTGGAATGACTTCCAGTTCACAGCTCGGCATTATCAACAGTTTTGCTTGAATTTCATGACCTCTTAATGTGTTGGAGTTTGAATTTGAAAGTGTTTCCAAACTTGACTGGTACTGTAAGTGTTGTTAGTTGGTTGTTAGCAGGATTTGTGCCCATCTTAACAGTAAAGACCGGCTAGTTCTTGTCAAATCAAGCACTACTGATTGCAGGAATGTTGCCTGCTGCAATATAGAAAGATGAAGTCAAAGACATTGTGTTCTCATTTTGGAGCTTTTCTTGTTTTAAGTATACATTGGAGTAGGTATTACTACAATAAATATACTCTTGATGTTTATAGTGGGAAACAATAGGATGAATTACATCCATAAAAGTAGTAAATAGAATTCATTTGTACATTGTACAAGTTAGATTGAACAAGTAGGAGGGAGGGAAGGGGCGGAGCTATGGGTAGGCCTGGGTGGTCACAGGCCCACCCAGATTGACTGTCCACCCTGTGAGATTCATGAAAAAATTGTATACTTTAAATGTTTTGATTATTATTAAATTATTTTTGAATTTCTGTTTCCTTGTATGTGTTTTTTTGTTTATTTTATTGAATATTAAGAATGGCATAATTGTGGTTGTCTAAGGAAGATCTGAACTTCATATAATTCGGTTTGTCATTTAATTTGAATGTATGATGTGTCGGGACAGGAGGATTGTGCGGAGTGAGAGAAATATCCAGGCTTCCTTTCCTATATAGGGAAAGGATGGTGCCTAAAGGGAAGCATAAGAAGTAGCAAGGTGGCCAAGTGAGTGCCTGACATGTCAATCATTCTAGTCCTCTGGGATGCGAGGTACGCAGTAGGATACTGGTTGAGCTGAGAGGTTCAGTGCACACAGAGAGCTTGCTTTAAAAAAAAAAAATCCAGCTGTCCGACAAGGAAAATAAAGATGAGCAATTTCCATAGCCTAGTGTTTATGTGGAAGTGTAGGTTGCTTGATTCTGACCATTTTATGTATTTTTTCTCACATCAGTTAGCTCACTGAAATGACTGGATGAGTGCGATAATGCATCATGGCTCTGCAGTTGCCATTTCAGTTGGTGGCAAAAAGTGTAAACAAACGGGATTTTGTGGCAAACAAGGCTTGAAGTACCTTGTCATGATCTGTTTTTGTTGATTTGTTTTTTATTGTTTTTCCCTCGTCCATGTGTATGTTATTTCTTGTCTTACTCTGTTTGTGTTTACACTTGTTCTTGTCAGTCCAGTCCCTTGTGTCTAGCAATCAGCTCCCTCAACCACTTGTGTCTGGTCCAGGTGTCATATCAGTCATATCAGTTGTCCTGCATTTAGATTCCTGCTCTGTCAGTCTGCGTCTGTTCATCGTTATCTCTTTTGCTGTTGTCGCCAGTTACGTTTCCCTTCCCATGTTGTGTTTATTCCCAGACTTTTGTTTGCTAATTTGAATGTTGTTGTTTTTTTTTGACTTGTTAATTAATTATTCATTGAATTATGAATTAAACAGTGTCTTTAATGCATTTTAGTCTGAATTTTGACCGCACCACAGTGCTGAGACAGCACGTATTAAAGTCTTAAATAACGTACATCTCAATTATGATGCCTTCAAAAACACAGTCTTTGTATTACTAGACCTCAATGCTAGACACGGTTATACAAGTGAACAAAGATCACATGCGGGGTTCCACAAGGGTCCATTCTTGGACGCCATCTATTGAATATCTACATGCTGTCCCTTGCTCAAATTATGGAGTATCACATCTCTTATCATACTTATGCAGATGACACGCAACTTTACATTTCAGTGTCATCACATGTTTATACTCCCTTACTTTCATTAAGTAAGTGTATTCATCAAATTAATGAATGGATGAACCAGAATTTTCTCCAGCTTAATCCAGAAAAGACAGAAGTGATTGTTTTTGGACCCTAATTCCATGTCATTGAAAGCTACAAATCAGTCCAGAAATCTTAGTGTATTTATTGACTCAGACCTGAGTTTCAACAACCACTTAAAAGCCTTTACTAAAATTACCAATTATAATTATAATGCCAATTACCACCTGAAAAACATAGCTCGAATTAAGGGCTCTCTGTTTCAACCAGGCATATAAAAACTTGGTCGTGCTTTTATTTTCAGTAGACTAGATTACTGTAATCGTGGCTTTACAGGTCTTAATAAAAAATCTGGCAAATGCAGCTGATCCAAAATGCTGCCACCAGAGCCCTTTCAAACCACAGGAAACTGGACCACATCACACCTGTCCTCAAATCACTACACTGGCTTCCAGTGAGTCAAAGAATAGATTTTAAAATCTTGCTGCTGGGCCATAAATCCCGAAAGGGTCTTGGACCAAAATACATGAAAGATGTACTAGTACCCTACAAAACACCCAGACCACTAAGGTCATCTGGGACAGGCCTCTTTGTGTGTTTGTGGTGTCTTAATATTTTGTTTCTCTTACAGTAATGCTGTATGCAAAGCACTTTGAATTGTCTTGTACATGAAATGCGCTATACAAATTAACTTGACGCGCCTTGCCTTACATTGTTGTCATGTAAACATTGCGGAACATCTACTGTTAAAAGTGAGTCCTAAGGGACTAATGGGTGTGGTTCTGTTGTTCTAATATAGTCTGGCCCTGGCTGACCAAACGCATGATTTATGGGCTATTGGGAGATAGCTGAACCACTGAATGATTCCATCTCATACGCAGCAGGAGACGTTTTAGGTGTGGACCATGCCTCAAACAACCCAAGAGGGAGTTTGGGAGGAGGCGAGAGTGACACATTCAAGGTGGTGAAAAATGTCAGTGCATGGGGGGGGGGAACAAGAGAGGGCTGAGTAGGAGGAAAAGCAATGAAAGCAAAAGGGGCGGACACACGGTGTAAAAGAGTGATGAGAAAGGAGAGGATAGACGACACGAAGGCCGCGAGGAGGCGGGCCTGTACAGCGTTGGTATTCCCCTTCAGCACTAGCTTCAGTTGTCTTTCACCCTATCCCATCCTCAAAATCTCATCTCTTATTAACAGCCATGCTCTAACTGAGGATATCTGTGGGAGATTTGTACAAGAGGAGCAGCTGGGTGGATTTAGAAAATGGTGGCAAACAAACAGATGGCCCCGGTGCATGTATGCATTAACACTTTTCCTTTAATGCAAAGTGTTCAAGTGTCACATTGCTGTATTGCGATGCTTCAAATTCTCTACGCTAGGTTTGCCATCCAGGATCATGTGACAAGATGACATAATTAGTCAAGCACCAGTGACTGTGGTTTAGATTTGACTGCTGTTCTCAGCCTAAGACAATGTGTTTGATAAATGGATTGTTTTTCCTGTCGTGGTGAGAAGCTTGATGATACATTAGATGTCTGCAGCATGAGGGCACCTTGAGAGATGCTTTGTCGACTGTGAAAACCCTGCGATAAACCCATTTCCGCTTTTTGAACTGTTATTGTTTTACCTCAGAAAATCATTGAAGCTCATTTTGTTAGATTTTCATCTCCCTGGGTTTTGCCATGTGCGTATGCGCAATTTCCTGTCTCGTCTAAGTTGTGATATATCAACCGAATTTCAAGTTCAATTAAATCTAGATATCCATTTCTATACACCTTGTACTTATTAGTCGCAGGTGGCCTGGAGCCTATCCCACCCGACTCTGGGCAAGAGCTACACCCGGGACTGGGCGGCAGCAATCGCAGGGCAAATATACACCACAAAACATTTACATTCACAATCACACCATCCCACTTCTCAGTATAACGCTTCTTTTGGGTGCCAGTTCCAGTTGATGTTTGACATCAATAGCAAATCTCATAAGGTCAGGTTGAGCCGATTGACTTTTTGTGCTTATATTGGATCTTTTTAGAACGATAAAATGTTTCATCTAGATCAAAAACAAAGGTGGTTGGGGCGTTGCATAGTTAAACTTTGAATGTCAGCCCATGTTTACTCTAGCAATTACATGAGCCATTTAATGTTGTCCTGTGTTTTGTCTTTCATCCTCCATTTCCCTTTTAAGTCACACTCACATTCAAGCTGGTGTAGGTCAACCACACACTTTCAGCTCTTGTCACTTCTTCTGGCAGCAGCACTTATTTGATGCAGCCATCTTTTCCTGGCTTGTAGTGAGCGCAACTCTTCATTATGTTGTTCACAGAAATCTTTGTGCTTTTGTATCCTTCCCTTGACTTATGTTTTTTATACAAGACTTGTGAACGTAAAGCGGCAAAAATACATTGGGTTTCAGAACGCTGCCCAAAACCTAGCATTTTAGTGACTTTCACTTCAGTTAAACACTGAGCTACAGCCTCCCACTTGTGTTCTATCGCCCTGCCCAGCTGCCCCCAGTCAGTCCATCAAATACGCTGCATAAAGGCCAGTGTTCTCCTGCCAGGAGTCACACAAAAACACCAACAAACCCCGAGAGTCAACAAAGCATGCTACCCACGACAAAGGGCAACAAGGAGACCAGCCGTCACATACACAGTCCTCAAACAAGGCAGCGTTTCCTTTTCATGCTCCCCTGGCTGACTTGACTGCTGTTTAACTTCCTGGCTTCCCTGGGCGAGCTCTTCACTGCCAGATTCCTGGTGAGGGAGCCAAATAGCAAATGGCACATAATGAGATAGCTGCTAGCCCTCTTCTGGCTCTAACTGATGATGGGGGCGGGGGGGGTGGTAGTGTGGGACACCTGTCATATCGTTGTGTTCATAATGTAAATGCCGAACAAACGGATGTGTGTTTCAAGTCACTGCGCTTGATCTATAAGAGTACACATATAGCGGCTACTACATTAGTTACACCTGCACCATCTAATGCGATTTATCAGCGTCACAGAACAGATTGTGTTCCAGATTCCAACTGTAGTAGTTAACCAGCTCCGGTGTATTTATACTGCAGCTAATTCAAACCACAAGTAGCACCTACATGCTGAGAACACAATATAAATGACCTGACCAAACAAACGACTTTCCTGATGATATGCTGATTTTTAGACACTGATATTGGATTCTGGATATGGCTTTTTCTGTTGACTCTGCAGTTATTCTGCCCCAAAGTTGGCTGAGGTCATGTGGTCATTTTCACTAATCGTGGATGCATATCTGTCTGCCCCTCTATCTAGCATCCATCCATTCATCCATTTATGCATCTGGTCTCGCCGACCTATCTACCCACCTACCTACTAGAACTGACTGACCTACCTACCTACCTACTAGAACTGACTGACCTACCTACCTACCTACCTACTAGAACTGACTGACTGACCTACTACTTACCAACCAACCAACCAACCAACCAACTACTAGCCGGCCTACCAGTCTACCTACCATCTTGCCTACTTACTTACCTACTTACCAGCCTTCCTTCCTGCCTACCTACCAACCTACTTACCTACCTACTTACCAGCCCGCCTGCCTACTTACCTACCTACTAGGGATGTCACAATATCCAAATACACGATACAATAATATCACGATATGAACCTCACGATATGATAATCATCACCATATTGTGGAGAGGTTGGCGGTATATAAAAAGCTCGCGATGCTGTAAAAAATCTCATGAAAAAAAGTCGTGTAGTCTGAGAAGGCCATAAAGTTGTTCTTCCAAACCTGTTGGGGTGTACTCATTTATGCTGGACTGTCCTTCCAGTATCTATCTATCTATCTGTGTTGCAAAACAACAGCTGTTCGAGCGTGGGATGTTTTGGATCACTTTCGTGAGATATTACATCACATATAACATAATAGTTTGTCATACGTGTTAGAGTCAGCACTGTATTATAATAATAATACAAGAACAATACATGCATGTTCTACCCTTGAGCTTTTTGGTTTCATGTTAGCCACTTTGACGGAGGTGAAGGCCAGTGGGTTTGTGCAGCCATATGAGTGTGGCGAGCCAGCAGCTCCCTGTCAGACTGTTGGAATAGTGAGCCGTGCCAGCCGCTATGTGTGTGAGATTTGTGAGAGTGTATTTGTGTGTAGCACTGTCTACAGTCTACAAGCTGTGTGTGTGCGCGTGCGAGTGAGAGAGAGAGAGAGAGAGAGAGAGAGAGAGAGAGAGAGAGAGAGAGAGAGAGAGAGAGAGAGAGTGAGAGAGACATGAGGGCAGCTGGATTCAATGCCAGCGACTCAGCGGGAGCCAAGTTTCCTCTCGATGTGACACCTGACGGCCACGGGCAAGAACAGGACCCACTGGAGATGGGCTTAATGGATGGTGGCACCTGTGTGCGAATATGCGTACATTTTGAGACAAATGTATCACATGTGCACAGGTTTCACACTGTGTATGTAGGTATAGTGAAGCATAAGGACTAAAGGTCCTAAAGAATTAACAGGACCCTTTGCGACGAGATTGAAAGAGAGAGGCAAGCCCCAGGCACCTTTACTGCCACCTTATAGATAAGTGAAGCTGAATCGGGAGCCTTTTTAATGCTTTCATCTATCTGTAGAAACACACACAGACACACATGAGGCTCTATGCCTCATAACTATCTACTTGAGATTCAATTTTTTAGACCTCATCAAACCTTCTCAAAACACTTTCGATAGAAACTCAACTTGATTCCTTCATGTTTTAACCCATTAAAGCCTGAAGCTCCTCATGAGACATCGCCCTAAAACCTACGGTCGTCTTTGGGGTCACCCTTGAAAATATGGCCTTTTCGCCACCTACAAAATAATTCATAATCTCAGTCCCTGTAGCAGATAGAAACATAATTCCAAAAGAATTTGGGAGCTTAGACGTGGCTTTAACACAGGCCCGAGTTTATTCATCTTTATTGTTTCAATCGAAGATGCAAGTGAAGCACTATTTTTAATTAATGAAAATCGAGTGGTAATTAACATGCTGAATTCTCTTACAAAGATGTTGAAATCGTCATTGTCTATGAAAATGTATCTTAACCATAAATCACGTTTGGATGGTTTAACAGCTTTAAAATCCGCAAGCGTGTCGACTTATATCAGAGCTCCTGCGATCGACTGTGCCTCCATAACTCCTCGAAAAGAATTCTGGATATCCTCAGACAACTCACGACACCGTCACATGTATATTCTCATGCATTTCATTGGCTAAGAGACCGAGAATTGGATTTAAAAAAAGAAAATGACGTGTACGCTCTCCCGGCTTTAAAGGGAGAAACACGCAACAGAGCTCCCGGCTTTAGTGGTGGAAACGCGGTTATACGCTCCCGTCCTTAATGGGTTAACTTCATAACAACAGTTTTGTAATTTCCCCAATATGCCCAAAATGCCCATTTCCCACTCTGCCCCCTCTTATGCTTTTCCCTGCTCCTCAATTTTCAAAGGCTGCCCATTGTTTTCATTCTCTGCGCTAATCGGGTTGCAGCAGACACGACTGTGCAGAAACATTGTGGTGCAAGGGGAGCATTTGCACACGGGGGACACGACACACAAACACTCAAGTACACCCTCGCACACACGCACACACACACTCACACCAAGAGCAAAGAGTCCACTGCAGCCTCAGACACAAGAGATTAAACACTGATTAATTCTCCACTCTTTCACTGGGCAAGGATGAACACAGATGTATTTATTTATTTATTTTTAAGCTTTTCTTTGGCTTTGTTTCTACAATTTTACCAAAAGAAGGAGTGGCCACAGTGGCTTTTAAGAAAAGAAGTAGGTGAAAAGAAGAGCTGATACATTTGTATGGCAATTAAGAGCTAAGGTGGGCATTTTACTCACACTTGTCGGTCCGTTTATCGTCATCTTTCTGCAGCTTCTGTACCGTTCCGCCGTCCGTCTATCCGTCTTTTTGTCAACCCGGATCAAATAGTAATCGCCTAATGGTCGGTCCATCAGGTATCGACCAATCACGGCTGACCTGTTTTCTGAAGCTGAGTCATAATTGGTCGTTACCTGAGCCCTGAGCAGTTGTGATGTCATTATCAGTCAACAGAAGTGACAAAATGACCACGCCTGAGATGGCTAAAACGGGTGGATTTTGCTGCTTAACTCATATTCCACAAAGGCAATATTAATCAGAATGCCGTGTTTCAACTAGTGCGCCTGCATACAACACATTCTTGAAAAAAATATGTTTGGGTTGATTTCCCCTTTAAAGATGAAGGAAGGCCAGAATTTGAGTTGTGCTCCCTCCTACCAGCTCCAGGCAGGACGCTTCTAAGTGTCTCTTGATTAGCTTTACGGACAATATGGGGAGGGGAGGCAAAATGGGAGAATTGAAGGGAATAAATGTGAGCCTTTTGAGTTGCGTCCAGCCAGACGGATTGGCCTCACATCAATCAGAAAGACGCCACATGAATAGAGAAAGAAATCTGGGCAATTACTCCATTCTCTACAGAGGAGGCCTCTTTAGAAGGATGTATCATGCCTCCGAACCAACCCCTGAGCCATCCGTCCCTCCATCTGTCTTTCTTCCTAGCTTTCTAGGTCTCACCTTAACTTTCCTCCCACCCCATTTCTCTATTTCATTACCATTATCTCTCAGCTCTTGCACTCGACTCTATTGGTGCAACAATGAGGCTCTTTAATGAGTCTCTTCTCTCGGCCTCATTAGGAGGTGGACTTTGATCGATGCCGAGAGAGCCACTGGAAGAATGTGGACATGTAAGTAATTACACACAAATGACCACAAATCAACACTGAATGGATCTGCTGGGTGTGTCCATTTGTGATATTGTCACCCTCAAACTGACTCTTTGCCAAGGAACTGTTGAGTATGGTTTTAATGGTAAACTAAAGTTGTGGCTAAATCTGGTTTATATTTCTTCTGTGGTGTGCTTAGACTGAATGGTAGTACAGGCACTCCTCGAATTACGACGTACGCGACCGACGAAGTTTCGACTTTTTTACGACGCCCATGCCTCCTCCTCCTCCATTTTGTCCTCAGCACCATAATGACTACGTTTACATGCAGTCAATATTTGGTTTAAAGTTGAAATTCCGATTTCTGAAACATTCTGAATAACCCGTTTACATGATTGAGCGGACAGAGTTGCTCCGGCATTTCAATAATCCACTGTGACGGCGACACACTGCGTCATGACTCAAACGGACGTCATTTCCGCTTGCTACTTTCAACTATCATTAAAACACTTGATATTCATGTCACTCACCACAGGAATGAAGCAGCCGGTTTCCTCTTCACTCCAAAAAATGTACTTTTGTGCTGCATCTCTGAGCTTATTTACCTCTGCTTGTGTATTTGCGATGGGTTTCGTGCCAAACAGCGCGCTTCCGCATACAAGCACTTCCAGTACTACCAGCATTTCTTGCGGTTGAGCAATGAGCATGCGCAGAGTGTCTAGATGGTGTCTGCGCGCCGGCAGTATCTTTGCCCTTTTCGCCCTACTCTCCTCCTTCTCCGTCCACTTCTCAACAGTAACGCTAAGTACTAGTGTTGTTCCGATACCGATACTGGCATCGGTAGGGGCCCCGATACCGTATTAAAGCGCTGGTATCTGATCGGGTGGTACTAACAAATAAAACGCAGATGCCTGTTATCGATACTGGTATCATTATTTGAATGCAGCGCGCATATTTGAGAGCCGCATGAAGGAAAATATGAGGAGAAGCCTTATCCATTGTTAGCGTTATTGGTCATCGGTCTACTTATGTCTAGTTTGGTGAAAAAGGTCGCTATAAGGACATACATCGCCACATTGGAGGCAGTTGCTTGGGGGGACTTTGATGGTATCAAGAGTCTGCAATTACTTTGGGGACGTGTCGGCTGGATCTTTGTCTCGTAGCAAAGTATGTTGCTTTTGTTAGACACAGTACATCGATCACTAGTTTAATGGTGTAAAACGTCTTTCATGAAATGGTTTGTGTCCAGATAAACTCGTATTTATGACGCGTCAAAGTTTTTCGAGCTCGCCCTAGCTTGCTAACTGCTAACAAAGAGACGAGTTGGTTTACAACACATCGCTCAGCAAAATGTTCTATAATGCTGCATCAACCTATATGAAATATGTATACCTATATAATTAACAGATTAATGTTGAACAGCAATGCGAACTAAATCTTGAATGAAAAGTAAAAAGAAAACATCAACTGATGAAAGTCATCAGATCATAACCTTGGATGTTGTGACATTTGAGAGCCATTGTGCGCGCAAAATTTCCTTTTTGCCTCCGGTTAATTCGAATCACTGCCGGTATCACAAAATAAAATCTCTAGTTGACCGATTAGAGCAACCATAAACAGTACAGGTGTTAACCATTTTTAGAAACACATAACCGACTTCTGTTATCTCACTCACTCGACCGCCTGCCCCTTTGGCAGCAAACAAATGTGACGTCACACATTGAGGGGTCGGTTATAATCACTGAATATATTTTAGAAGTATAAATGCTGCACCTTGCTTTATTACAAATGTACATTCATGTGAATACAGTATGTATCCCATGTCTCACTCTCACAAGCACGAAAAGCTATGAAAATAGGCTGTTTATTCAACATATGTATTTTGTGTGTCTATGTTAAAACAGATACTTCGCACATTTAAATATGAATAATTTTACATCCAAGTGAGTGTGCAATTCTTTAGAATTACTAAAAATATTGTGCTTATTTTGGATTTTTTTCAAAGGGCGAGGTATCGGTACAGTATCGTCATCGCCCGATACTGCACAGCCAGGTAGCGGAATCGGGGCCCAAAGGTGGTATCGGAACAACACTACTAAGTACTGCATCTTATGCTTTTTATTTTAATGTATTTTCATTTTTTTATGAAAAAGTATTTTGACGTAAATTTCAGTGAAATCCGACATACGGGGAAATTCGGGTTGCATCGTCAGTGTAGGAATGGAACTCGTTCGTAAAATGAGGACTCCTGTAGTATAAATCCACCAATGACTCCTCTGTATTCTCTGTTGACCAATCAGCAGTCTCCAGTGATTCTAGCCCTACCCTTATAGTACCACAAAGCAAGGTGGCCAAGAAGAGGTATGTATTGCTCACTTGGATGACCTGCACAACTTTAGCGTTTATTTTCAATACCTCTTAACCTTGATCAGGTATGCGGGTGAACTGAAGCCAACTGTAGCCCTGCTGGCTGTACTGCTCGCCATTCACTAGCAGGAGAGTGTTGGCACAGCTACCTTGGGAAAGTAAAAGTTACTTTTCTAATTACTTGATTTTAAAAGTAACAAAGATTACAAGTTACTTTAATAGTTACATTCATCAGATGCCAACAACCCTGCTGAGCATAAAAATGACACCTGGTTTTGCCTCTTTACTTAATTGGAAGTACAAATAAAAACATATATATATATATATATATATATACCGCATTGGCCCGAATATAAGACGGTGTTTTTTGCATTGAAATAAGACTGAAAAAGTGGGGGTAGTCTTATATTCGGGGTCTAGACATTATACCCATTCACGACGCTTGATGGCGCCAGATATCATTGAAGCGAATGCTGAACTTGACTCCGCAGGCCAAAGCAACCCCTGTCACGTGAGGATGACGTGCTATGGGAGGAGCCAGAGGATGGGATTAAGGACAGCGACACTGAGCACAGCGAGGCAGGCAGATAATTGTTTGTGAGGAGTAATGTTCTGTCATGACAGATCTCAGCTACTCTCAAGTTAAACCAGTTTGCATTATTTTATTGCAATGTTTTTCCTTATTCAGATTTGTTTCAAGACTACAGTTACAGTTAGACTTCACTTTGATGGTTAATGGAGTTATTGCAATTTTGTTGTTTGATAACAATAGATTGGTTTATTTACATTTCAAAAACCAGAAGCCATTCATTTACGAATGTGATTGCGCTTTAGTTTACATATTTAAATGTTGAGATGTTAAGATTGGAATGAGGCAAAATAACATGCCTTTTCTCTCAAATATATTGTTATAATCATTTGTTTCAGATGTACTATAATTATTTTCTGTATAAAAACTAATATAGTGTTCCAAAAAACTTTTTTCAAACTTGAGTCTTGAAAAAGAGGGGGTCATCTTATAATCAGGGCCGTCTTATATTCGGGCCAATACGGTATATAACTTTGTAAAGGGGCCACTGAGAAACTAGAATGCTTACTGACGGCCAAGCCAACATGCTAAACTCATCTTTGTCAATATTATTATTTTTAAAGTATTGAGCTAAAGCATATTGTTTTATTTCAATAAATAGCTACAGGTGTAGATACTATATATTGTTATACTTAGAAAATACAACATTTCAACAAAATTATAAGTGGTCATTAAAATGACATATTTAGACATTAAAATTTACAGTAGAAGACTAATTTTATGCAGCAACCGCCCACTCATAATAGTCATTCCTAGTCAGGAAGTGCTCACCACCTCGCTTTCACAAGCGCACACACGTATGCACATCAAATGAAAGCACAACTTTCAAAACAAAAGCACCGCATATATTTTGTTTGATTTTTATGTCACGGTCGTTATGAGGGCGGGTCAGAAACGCGAAAAAAAAAACAAAAAAACAAAAAACTGTTTACCCCCTGGTCTATGCTGTTAGACATTAACACACGGGTTTCTTATAATAAAGTAGAAGAATGGCCTGGATGTGAATCATGATTTGTATTCAATTTAAATGAAAGCAACCTAAAAGCAACAGTACCGATCAGATAACATTTGGATGGCAGTGAATGCAATGGACTCAGTGTATTAAAAAGAACAAAACAAAAGCCTGGCAAGGAGAAACCTCACATAACACTTCATTACAGTCCAAATAAAGTCTGTCAGTAAAATGATGACATAAACAAAGTGGAGCAGATGAACTCGTTGTGTAGTACAAACATAAACAAAGTCGGCATCTGACGGAATGAATAAGCTCACTTTTGACAAAGAAATTCACAGTAACTTTATGTAAATCTTTCATCCTCTTAATAACCTGACATCAGAAGAAGTCCTGATAACCAATGAGCATCTACACGGGATGCAAAATGATTAAAACTGAGAGGAAACATATAAAAGGGGGTGTAGAAGGGAAGAAGAAAGAGATCAATTACAACGATGAGGGGATGGAGGCAGTATTAAAAGAGAGCAAGTCAGCGGGAGGGGAGAGTTTTTTTGATGAGTTCATACGAGTCAAGTCCTCGGTGGCAACAAGTCAGGGCTTAACTCCGGCAGAAAAGGCTTAAAGGTCAATATTGACTGACACCTTCGCTTCACAAATGGAAGGCTGCACTTTTGCATGTCCATGAGGCAGCAATCTTCAACAAAAACCTTTACATTGATTTGTTTTTTAACCTTAAATAAGACCTTTCTCTCTTTGTGCACACAAACTCATGAATTTACAATGCTCACCTCAATGCAACCTGGCCTGCACACACACATCCACACCCCCACCCCCGCACACCCACACACGCACGCATGAACACACGCACGCACACACACACACACACACACACACACACACACACACACCCACACACACACACTGCAGCACATGAGCAATTCTAAGAAAAAACAAAACAAAAAGCTGGCATTATCTGAGGTGGTCCCTTGAGATACATTTTTAAATTGTTCTGACTAGTTTTTGCCACATTTTTTGCTTCAATTCAATGGAGATTTTGCTGCTCCTTCCGGTGTGTGCGCCTCAATCACCTGGGGGCAGTATAATAAAAATATACATGAAGGAGACAGTCACAGTTGCTCGATAAGCTGCATGCTTTCTCATTCTTCGCAGAGGATAAAGAATAAATGCCTATGAGCATTTTTATATTAACTGTCTTCATGTGTTGCACCACCGTTTGCATTCCAATATCCGTTGCTTAAAGTGTTATAACACCACGACACCAATGCTATTTGTTAGCCTTTCTATGGCATTGCCCATTATCTGTTAGCATTAAGCTGGCACTTTTGTGAGATATATTGTATTGTATGTTTAAGTACTGCATATCTATTAGTCTAAGCAACAGGAGTGTAACAAAAATGGTTTGAATCAGGAAATGAATTTCGATTTTAAAAAAAAGGGAATGCATTAAATCGAATCGAATCAAAGCGTTCCATCCTCGTGCTGACCTGTTACCTTGGGTTTCTGGAGCCTTGCAGAAACAATGGCGGAAATAGCCACCTCCAGTTAAAACTAACAAACAAAAGAAAAAGCCAAAAAAATATTCTAAACATAAGACTGGCAGAGTCTGCAGCATATACAATGCATTTTAACCCCAAAACACGTCTGTGCAAAAGAAATGGAGTTCCAGTGTATCAAATGTACCGAAGGAAAGTGCTGGAGCAAAAAAGTGTGGGCGAAAATTGAATGAAAGCCCTCAGCTGCTCAACAAATCACTACAGATCAATAATGTGCAGTTCAGCAATGACAGCACAGCAGAAATGAGAGACGGAAATGGCTGTAGATGTGTTTACGTGCATACATGTGTGTCTGCAAATTAAGAAGGCAGGGCAGGACAAAAACCCATGAAATAGTGAGTGGAAAGCAAGAACGCTGCAGTTAGACACGAGATGATGGTTGTCATCTAAAAAATAAAAAATAATAAATAATAACAACAAAATAATGATGCAAATTCTCCTTCAAAGGTTTTTAGTGACACATTTGAAGCAGTTTTTATAAGCTTTTTCACACCTCCACCATTCTCTTTCTTCCTCTAACCCACTTCAAGAGTTTCCTCTTTACAAAGCTCTTTATTTGGCTTCTATATCTCAACCACCAATGGACACGCTCATGCAGCTGAGAGGAGAGCAAGGTACGGCCTGTCAGGACACTCGTGGAATAGAGAAAAAATGGAGATAACCTCCGCTTCTGTCTCTTTGTGCTCGCATTGGAATTCTATAAGAGTCCATTCTGTCTTTCTTGTGGAAACAAAGAAAATGTGAGATTGTGAATTTTCTGAGAATATCAATTCTACCATTGAGCTGTTTGACCACCTCAGTGATGCACGCCGTCTTCTTCCATCCATTTGGAATCGACTACGTGCAGCACAAAATGCCAAAATTATCATAAGAGCTGCCGAAGGCAACCAAAATAAGACTGTAGCACATACATGATTGTCTCCAATAGAATTTTCAGTGTTAATTAGCTGCAAAATGTGACATGGCGTCTTTTCAGATAAAAGAGTAAGTATGCTACATTGTAAAAAGCAGAGGAGCAGAAAGTTATCATGATTGTGTAAGGACAGAAATAAAGTATCACTCAGCGAGTGTAAACTTTCGTTGAGAGAGAGCATGTGATAGAGTTTGGAACTTCATGACGTGATTTTTATGACATGAAATTCTCTGGTAGTGTGAATCCGATTCACTACTTTATCCTGACTGATGTGAGGTTTTTAATAAATACAAAATGTGTATCCGATTCGTCCGCCTCACAGTGCCTGCGTTGGTTTTCTCCGGGTACTCCGGTTTCCTCCCACATTCCAAAAACATGCATGGTAGGTTAATTGATCACTCTAAATTGCCCCTAGGTGTGATTGTGAGTGTGGTTGTTTGTTTGTCTCTGTGTGCCCTGCGGTTGGCTGGCAACCAATTCAGGGTGTCCCCCGAATACTGCCTAATGACAGCTGGGATAGGCTCCAGCATGACCGCGACCCATGTGAGGATAAGCGGTATAGATAATGGATGGATGGATGCATCCAATACACTGGCCAACAACCGATATATGAATTAAGATTCATATTGATATACACAGGATACGTATATCTACCTGGCTTTGCCTTTGGGAAAGCACCAGTAATGTAGAATGCAAAAGAGGCAAAAGTGATCTTGTCGCCGTGCTGCAGAGCAATAACTATTGTCTCCTTTGTTGTTGTTTTTTTTACTGCCACTTATAAGGAATGAAGAACACAGCAAAGTTGGTGTTTCTACAGTTTATAGAGCACTGCTTCAAAAAAGTCAACTCCTCCTTGACTGACAGTCATTAAATATTTAACAGGCAGATAAAAGTCTTGCAAACCCAAATATTTAAATAACAATTTTGCTTACCTCCTGAAAAATTGAAGACAGACAAGACAAATTGTTGCTACCTTCAAGTGCCAACAGTCTTAACTTTTACCTCTTTGTGATTCAAGGACAGCACTCCCCCAACAAACCCCCTCCCCTTCCGGAGTGATGAGTCGATGGTAATATAACAGCAGTCAAGATTGAAAACCTTTTCATAGTCTAACTTTATCCCACTTTTCCAATAGCTTTCTTGCCCTGGCAAGCTATCTGTGGAAGTGACACCGAGTATTGATCTGACCCTGAAACATCAGCCGTGAGTCACGCAAGGAAAGGGGAGAGCTAGGGAATGTGGGTGGCTGCGTGGGACAGAGACTGTAATAAGGGGACAGATGTGTAATATTATACATAAAAACTAGAGCTGGGCAGTCCAGTCCGTCCCTGGGCCGGACCGGTCAGACCCTGCGGCCCGGCCGGATGCCCATTTTTGGGGCGGAGCGGTGGATTGTGACACATTTTAAAAAATGGCTGGACTAAGCATGGCCGGAAGTGGATTTTTGTCCGGCCCACTAATCGGCTCTCATGCGTGTGACGTGCTCGCGAGGCGGCCAAATTTCATCTCAGCCTACTCGGTGAGAGGCTTCTTTCATAAAAACTTGTGTCCGGGAGTATATTCAAGCAGCCGCAGCACTCAAGTATGACACTGGCACATCACGCACTTTCCTACTTCCGGTAATACGCCGTAACAAAACTGCTGTGTAGTGGTATGCTGGCATGCTTTTATTTTGAAGGCCGGGAAGTGTGAAGGAGGGGAAGTGTGGAAAATAAGTAACTTGTTGAATGCTTGCAGACTTGTCGTCTTTTGGACCCAAACAATCATACAATACGGCAAAACCAACCCCAGGGATCGCAATGGAAGTAAGCACACACATTTGAAGCATGTCCATAGTGGGTTTGAATAGTAAGTTAGCCTGCTAATTGTCTTTAACCTGGAATGGGCCGTGGGCTGACAATGTTTACGAATATGGGCGTGGGGTCGCGGCCGGAATGGTACCCAGGTCAAGGGTGGAGGGTCGCGGCCGGACGGGCAAAAAAGGGTCAAGTGCCCAGCTCTGATAAAAACACAGTATGGATAAAAGGCTATTCATCAAAGTCCAACTGTCCATCTCGACAAGACATGTTGGTCAGTTCTAGGCTTCCAACAGTGGGGAATGTACTTTTCTGCGTCTGTAAAGGTTTGGTGCCTAATAACTTAACCTTAACCCTACCAAACACCTTTGGGTTTAGCTGGAATGGAAACCAAACTGCTGTCCCACAATGTGAAAAACAAGCCACGCTGACCACATCAGTCAGAACCAGACACCCAAACAAGAATGAGAATGAGGGTCTACGGCAGGTGTCACCAAGTCCAGTCCTCAAGGGCACCTATCCTGCATGTTTTCCATCTCTCCCTTCTGCAACACACCTGATTGAAATGATCTGTATGGAAAACATGCAGGATAGGTGTCCTTGAGGACCGAACTTGGTGACCCCTGGTCCACGATATACTTTTCAACGGGTGGCTAAGTAGACAAATGCTATTTGAGAGGAAAATGAGTACCGGTAACCTCAAAAGAGTGGAAGCCGCAAATGTCACGACTGGTGGGACGCCCCTGTCTTTCTTGAAAAATGTTTGTTGGAGGTTTATCTGTATTTGTTGAAGTGCACTTTTTTTTTGTCATGTCATGTCATCTTCCAAACCGCTTATCCTATACAGGGTCGCGGGGAGTTGCTGGAGCCTATCCCAGCCGTCAATGGGCGAAGGCAGACTACACCCCGAACTGGTCGCCAGCCAGTCGCAGGGCACACATAGACACTGTCACTGAGCGGGAATCGATACCACGCTGCCCGCACACAACTCAGGCGTGTGTACCACTACACTATCAGTGGACCACTTTTTTTTTTTTATAGATATTTTTATTGTTCTACAATTTCATTGCAAATTTTATGTATCCTTGAGAATTGAAAAATAAGTGCACTTAAAAGGATGTAATTTAATTATTTGTGCTCATCATTAAATAAGCCACATCTCAGGCCCACAGAAAGTCTGCAGAAATATGAGGGAGTGAAAAGCTTTCACTTGAACACAGTGATAGAAGGAATCACAGCAACAGGAATACAAAAAAAACACACACACTGTGCAAGAAGAAGCAAAGAAAGTCTAGTGGGAAAGAAAGAGTGAAAGAAAAACAGAAATACTTTTTTTTCCCAACCTGCTTGACAATACAAGTTTGTATTTTGGAGCAATTGCCAGTTTTCATGCAATAGACTGCTGTCATTTAGTGATACAGTAACCATCAGTCCAATGGCTGTTATTGCACTAATTGTATTTCACAGATAACACTGAGGCTATAAGTCATTTTGGTACGCTGTTCATAATAGTGTGACTTAGTCAATAGCAGATGAAGCTAATTGGCAGCCAACTGATAAAGCTTCACGACATTCCCTCACTCTCTGCCCCTGAATATTTGCAAATAAATTAAATGCGAGCATAGAAAGAACATGGCTTATTTCTTATTCTATTATTTCCCAAATGACTTTGCTCCTTAAAATAAGTTTGTCACTCATTTGCATAAACGAATAATCAAAAGTACTCCACAGTGTAGGAATCAATTTATCTGCTTCTGCTCCTTTTTACTGTATAAGGCATCTATGTTATTGCTTTAAGCCATACAATTATTTGTATTACATGGTCTAAATTGGCATTTTTTTAATTTACAGAAATATACTGAATTTAACAGGCTGTGCTATTGACTTACATGTTGTTATCTGAAAACAATAAATTAGAAATGACATTTGGAGGGGCCAGGAACAACCAAAGGAAGAAATCCATTAGTACTGTATTACAAAGATTTTTTTTTCTTATTTGTCAACGTTAGCCATTTAAGCATGCACATTTGTTCAGTCACTGTCTCATACTGGATGATGAAAAAGCCTCAAAAAGATGTTTAGAAGTTTAGCCTCATCTCGTTTTATGACTGACAAAGGGACAATAACATATCAGTGCTGAAGTTTAAAATGCTCCTTGTTTCCTCAACCCCACTATTTCCAGGGATGGAATTTTCCAAAACCAAGCTTGTCATTGTGGTCAAATATTGTAAACCAAATCAATACATAAGTGTTTTGGTTGATATTTGGTTTTGCACTGTAGTCATGTTGTTATACAGCATGATGTTTTGATTTGGCATTTGGCTGAGGTGTTATCTTTAAATCATGGTTGCAGCTAAGCAGAATTATTTGATGGCTCCAATTGAAGACATTTGTGGCTCTTAACTTCACTCTGAAGAAGTACGTGGACTTTTGATCTCCCACATTGAGCAAAACAAGAAGTCTGTGAAAGAGGCAGTGAATGATGCGTCGAACATCGTGATTGACCATTGCAATGAAGAGACACTATCCTGGCAAAAATAGAATAGCTTCTCAATTAGTTAAGGAATGTCAAACAAAACAAGGGACAGTGTGATGCTCAGGCAATCCCTGAAGAAGCCTTTAAGAAATGCTGCCAATGCCTAAAGCATTGTCACTAATGAGGAGGGTAAGGCATTTCTTTATATATATATATATATATATATATATATATATATATATATATATATATATATATATATATATATATATATATATATATATATACAGAGCTGGGCATTTTACTACAAATTGAGCATCCGTCATTCGTCATCTGCCAGCAGCATGGGTACCCTTCCGTCGTCTGTCATTCGCCTTTTTTTCCGGGGGGGGGAAAAAATAGTACCTGGTCTATAGGCTTTAAATGGGCTTCCATTGTTCCATTGCTCGCCGCTTCCATCGAAGCCACGCTGTGAAAAATAGACTAATGACGGACTACAGACGAATGACGGATTAAATGACAGATGGACGGACCGTGTGTGTGAGTGTGTGTGTGTGTGTGTGTGTGTGTGTGTGTGTGTATTTACACCACCGGATATAGCACGGAGCGATGCTACATTTTCATATGTTAAATAAAACTGTGACAAAGCCAAGTAACAAATTTCCCACTAGGTGCAGTACTAGGAAATATTAATTAAAGGAATTGGAAGAGGAGTGACAAGCATGTGTTCTGGAGTCTCTCCATTTGGTATGTGGCAGCTACCAGGGGATACAACTTGTCACAGTTTGCATGTGCTGTCACCCTTAGGCAACTTTCCCGCACAGGTGGTGGGCTCAGGAATGGCGACGGAGTCGAGGAAAGTTGTCAGAGGAAGATGAAAATGAAGATTGTGGAAAGCAGAGAAGAGGCGCAGTGAGGGAAGACTGAAAGGAAGGTCGCTGGGATTGATTTTGCATACAATGCACCGAGACCGACTTGAGCTTCCCTCCTTAGACCTTTTTGTCCTGGTCTCTCAAACAGTCCATGTGAGTTTGTGAAGCAATCAGACACATGCAAACATGTGACACTCAGTCACTATTTAAGGTGCATTGGTTTCCATAGAGAGAAAAGGAGACCCGGCCTAATGTAATTGTCCTTTCAAGGTTTTTTTTTTTTTCACCACGCTGCTGTGAATGATAAGCATGGGGTTGTGGTCGTCCATGCACACCATGCGCTCACCATACCACCATCTCTGTTGATGCGGTGAAAGCCATTGCTACATCATCATTAAAGATTCATAAAAATGTCAAACAAAATCGTGATCTGATGCCACTCTGTCTTGTCGTAATGAGAACCGTTTCTCCATCATTGCCATGGAGACTCTAGATTAGGCTAAATACTTTAGTAATTTATAATATTGTGTCAAGTCATTCTCAGATTCTGAAGGCATGATAATTGTGGGCAAAAATATGTTGTTTCAACGTATTACATTCTTGCAATTCCTGCTCTAAACTGTATTAAGTTTGTTGAAATGTTTGGGTAAAAATACAACTCTTCTCCAGTGAATGCACTCCCTAGATACATTAGTAAATGTAAAAGAATAAAATAGAATAATTTTTATAAATAAAATCAAAATGGAGTATACAGTAAAACTACTTATTTCTCAGGAGATTACTACCTACTTCCCTGCTCTTTTCCACTTTGTGAAGTAACTTTAGAGCAGTGACAAACTGATGCTAGCCATGCTAGCTAGCTCGTTATCAGCGAGTCTGTATTGTTCATTTCACAAACTGTAACCATGACTTGACCATTAATCATGATTTTTTAAACAGCGTCAAACCTACCTACTTGGCTCCTCAAGGTTTTACTGCTATGGATGTTTTTCAATTAGTAAAAAAACTGAAATACAAAACTCCTTCAGTAGACTATTTCTAGTACTGTTCTGACCATATATTACATATACGGATGAGGTAAACCATTGTCACTATCGTCGAGTAGCGCAAAAAACACAAATGTCTGCTGTGTACTAACTCTGGACACTGCTGTATTATGCTAGTTTGTTGTAGTGTGCCACTTTCTTAACTCATCTTCTCAACTAAAACCTATGTCCTTTAGGGACGTAATACAAGAAATAACCCTAGTCCATAGCATTGACAGGTCTTGTTAGCATTTAGCACCTGCATTCACTGCCTTGACTTCTTTAGCTTCCGACAATGACTTTTGTTCGTTAGATAGCTAATAAGCAGACATTCCCTTGCACAAATACAAACATTCTTATTGATCATCAAAATGCAGCTCCAACTTCTTGGGATAATTGAAAACAAAATC
This sequence comes from Filicampus tigris, assembly GCF_054856515.1. Classification (NCBI taxonomy): domain Eukaryota; kingdom Metazoa; phylum Chordata; class Actinopteri; order Syngnathiformes; family Syngnathidae; genus Filicampus; species Filicampus tigris. The sequence goes on from NC_141223.1 coordinate 19,789,410, forward strand.
GTTACAGAAAATTGTTCAGTCACTTTCTGACATTTACAACCACAGTCACCTGCCATGAATGTATTTTACTAAAAGGGAAAGTGGTTGAGACCTGAGGCTGGTCACCTAATCTATAAAACCTCAATACTCATTCACATGGCTCAATGGATAAGGGGCAAATATTAGCACACGTCTTCATTCTGTTTTTCTGCGCCTGACTTGTCTCGTCTGCTCGGTAATGACAACCATGTCCATTGAGCTCGGTTAACCTTGACTGGCTCTTAAAACAGGAAATCTAAAAGCTATAAAGGCTTTACAATAGCCATAACCCTGATTGTCCAAGTGTGAATATATAGGCTATACACTAACCAAGCAGTCGTAATTTGTAGCCTTTCTGTGTAATTACGGCTACCCTAATATGGTATGTCAGAACATTGGAAGTTACACAAAATAGTTTTTCGCTCATATCCAAGAATTCAAATTTACAGTGTAAACACATTAAGCGCATGCTTTTTATTGACAGTGAACTAGACAGGTTTAACTTTAAAATCATAATGTTTAAATAGTGAAATAATTATTCTACTGCAAAGGTTGAAAAGAAAAATTGACATTTAATTGCATTAAATGCATGTGGCATATAATATTTATAGTGTTGTTTGAATAACTCGTTCAATCCCAATGACATATTTATACGTCATTCACAGACGGTCTGAAAATGTGTGGTACTGGTTGCCATAGATTTGTATTGCTTACGTTAGCATCCTGTTTTGCTGTTGTAGCCTCTGAAAGAAGAAAGCAGCCTATGCACAAGTACAAAAATGTATTTTCAACTTTTAGATTCAGGCAATTATTGAATTAAATCAAGTGGGAATATTGGAGGTAAAATCGGTGTATGGTACATCTGCTGCGTGTGGCTTTTTAACAGTGCACAACTATTGAACGAAACAGACAAATAAAAGTAGCATAATAGGAAATAAAATTATGATTGCTTCCCTATTTTAGTGTTGTGGGAGTATAAAGCAGCATAAAACGGCCACACAAGTGAAATAAAAATAACCTGTATACTTCGTGTCTTAGTAGCAAAGCAATATTCCTTTCTCAGTAGAATTTAGAGACCCAAAAATGTGAATGTGAGTGTGAATGAATGATTGTTTGTCTATATGTGGCCTGCAATTGGCTCGCAACTAGTCCAGGGTTTACCAGGCCTCTTGCCCAAAGTCAGCTGGGATTGCCTCCAGATCACGCTTGTCACAAATAGTGCTACAAAAACCAGATGGATGGACAGTTAATTGTGAGTTTTGTAACACTTCAGTGTCAGTAAAAGTGTTTTGAAACATGAACCACACATTTCCATTAACTTTTGTAATTCTCAGTCACCACCATACAAATACACATACGCGGATGACAACATCTAATATTCAGTGATGGCCTGCCACATTTGTGGATTGTCATCTCACATGAGTCACACGTGTCAAGCACGTGGCGCCTTCTAAAATGCTGTAATAGAGTACTTGTCATTTTGTACAATTTCCCACTAATTCCATATGAGAGTATGCTGAACACGTATGATAAAGCAGAAGATCCAGACATCATATATCTGGCTCTGCTTTACAGCCCAATTGATTTAGAAATTGAATAATTAGGTCGTCGTGTGTGAGTGTGTGTGCGCGTTGTGGGAAGTGAGCAGTTGGGCTTCTGTGGGATGTATAATTTGGCATTTGAAAGATACAAGGCTATAATACTTTGCGGACTATGCTTTATAGGCTGCAGAGGGTATTGCAAATAAAGGGAGAGGAAGACGAATGGGTTTACTCTGCAGCCGACAGCTCAGTGCCATCTCGCCTAGCATCTCTCCATTTCGTTCTCCTCCTGGCCCGCTCCACCTGTTGTCTGGCTTGTGAGCCCCCCTGGTATAATATTGAACATGTTGTAAAAGACTCACGCACCGCATATTAGAGCCGGTAACACACAAAAACACACGCGCACACAAACACGCATACACGAGCGGCACAGAAATGGCAGAGGGTGTCAGAAATATTTGAATGACTTCGGGGCTGTCTGGGCCAGCAGTGCAGAAAGGACAAAGGAGAGGAGGAGCAAAATACATAAAATACATTTTCCATCCTGCTTTCATTTTCCTGTGGGATGTAAAAGGAGGGATTGTATTCAGAGGATCAATAGGGAAGTTTGTCTCTGTCAATGCAGAGCGGGAACAAGCAGAGTGAATGCTATTATTCAGAGAACCTCTGTGGAATCATGAAGAATTACTCAAAACTCTATCTTATATTCATCGAACTCTAGAAACTGGCATACTGAAACACAGACAAAATCACATATTCGCATGATCATGTCGACCTGCACGCAATATTAAAGCCGTGTCACAAATGTTCGCGGCTCATCACACACTCTGACTGATGGAAGTCAGAGTTTTGTGGTGATATATTAAACCTCACCGCCCACATGCATTTATGAAAATGAAAATTCTGTCCAATTTAGCACATCCTTCTCACTGGTATATTACTGCAAATTTAGACAGACCGGTAAAATAGGGTAAAGTGCCCATCTCTGCCAATGGGAAAAAGAAAAAAGATACAAAACGAAGGACACACACCTCAAGAGCAAATGTGCAAATGTTTTGCACTTATGACCTCAAATTTCATTATTCTGCTGCATTTTCATGATGTCTGAATGATTCTGATGAGGACACTTTACAGCGATCTTGACCCAGATACCTCTTCTTTAGCTTAGCAGCAAACATGAATCAGCTCAGGAAGTGCTGTAAACAACCTTTTCTGTTGTTAAAGGTTAGGCTTTTAACTGTGTCCTCAAACACGAACAGTGTCCTCGAAAGACACCTCCAGACTTAACTCTTGAACTCTGGTTTGAGTGCGAGGCTAATGAATATAATACAATATGTTACAGGTGTGGGGAGGGAGTCAGATGATATGAAATTATTTCGAAGTTGAATTTAAATAGATCAGCCTTGTGGTGACATCCAACAGCTGATGGTATTAGTCACACTATTAAAAAACGACACCCTCCATATTCCTTTATCGCTCACTTCCTCTGTCTTTCTTAATCCCAAGGAGTCAAGGATTTAGTGTTATCAAAAGCTTGCTGGTGGCGGGTGCGGACGTTCACTCACATCCTCCCTTCATTTCTTTTCTTTCCTTCTCTTACTTTGCGTTTACTTTCTATTTCATTTTTGATTATGCCTTTGTTTTTGAAGCATTTTTAAAATTTCGCCTGTCTATTATTTTTGGCACAGTTGGAGCTGGGGCCTTAAAGAAAGTAGAAGGAATTATGAGCCGTTTGAAAAAGCAGTAACTTTCATGCCTCTGTTAGAAAGCAGAAAAAAAAGAGAAAAAGTCAGCCAAAGCCTGCTAGAAAAGCTGAAACTTATTTGAGACTAATCAGAGGTGCTTTAAGTGGTGGCAGCTGTGTGCTGACTCCATTTAACATGAGTTTGAGAGATTGGTTAATTCTGAACACAATCCCAGTTATAAAAGGGTGTGCACACTTGTGCAATGAGATAATTGCAGTTATTTCGCTTTACTTTCTCTCAAAAAGATAAAAAGGAAAAAGTTATGAGTGGAAATTGTTTTGTATTGATTTATCTAAGCCTGATTTTTCACTAAAACCTGGTATTTGAACAAGGGTGTGTAGACTTTTTATATCCATTGCACCATTCACATTCCTTTACTTATAATCATTGTTCAGTATAAAAACAGAACAAAAAGGCAAAGAATTTTTTTTTTGTGCTTTCCTTTTCCTTTCATTTATCTTGTTCTTTGGTCTCCACCCCCTCCATTCAACCCCTTTGGCCATTCAAATTAAGAATCCAGAGATCAACATTTTAACATTCCATCACTTCTGCCAGTGCATAGGCGGTGCAATCGTTAAAGCAGAGTGCAGTGCTCGCCGCAGTCTGATTAGCAAAGGGTCCGACATCGATCTAGCTATCACAGAGAGGAGATAGCGTTCATGTTGATTACAGATTTGCATCCTGCCACAGAAGTTAGGGAAACAGTTGACATGACTGTACGGAAGTGTAATGTAAATGCCTTAAAAATATTACTAAAAAAAAAAAGAAGCACGACTGTAGATAACCGCAATGTATCCCACTGCGGTTTGTCATGACAGTCAATATGCAAGTGGACAAAAGTATAACTAGAATGTAGAAGCTATACTTGGTTGGTGAATTCAACAGCCATTAGACAAATAAAGTCACATATTTATCAAAACTGATCAAGGAATGTATTTTTTCTAAGACTAAGATTACATGAGAGAAAGTGAAGGATTCTATATCATCATCGCTGTGACTCGGTCGTAGTCCCACAAGCGCCATTTAGTAGTTAGAAGTAATCAGCGAAAACAAATTGTGATTTTTTTTGTTCACGCACACAGCCGTTCCAATTTACAAAGAGACTTGTAGATTCTTAGGTAGAACGTTCTTGCGTACGTTCTTAGGAAAACCGTACTGAGTGAGTTCACAAGACTGTATTTTGCTTTCTTCATTTTAATTATTAAAAATATATAAAATGTGAACACGTTCCAAAAAAATCCATAAAATGTTCTGCACACATTCACAAAACTCAGGGGTGCTAACTACAGTTAACTATCCCGGCACATCCAATATATGACTTAAGTTTCTGTCATCATTTTTGATAAGAAAAAAACATGAGAAAATGTGGATATCTTGATTTTAATTGAGTGTTTGCTAATTGTGTATAAATTGTTGGAGCTAGGAGCATACTGTATTTTCAGCTCATGTATTTGAAATTAAATCAACATGTTTCAGATTGCTCTTAGTTGGTTAGTAACATCACCAAAAAGATGTAGAGGGGTAATCAACGGGGTTTCGTGTGAGTGGGAACAATATATTCTCTTTTCTGTTCCAGTCTACTTGCACTGGGGCCAAGTGGTGCAGTGATCCAGCAGATCGGAGCAGATTTGGCAGGCTCTTTGTGATGTGAACTGCCACCCCTGCCACATCACTGTTTTTCAATCAAACAAATCAGACAGGCAAGTTTAAGATTGTTCAGCCGTGGTGGCGGCAAGGCTTTACCGACAACCAGTTTGTAAATGCTAAACGGGGATGTTGTTAGTGAACGAAAAAAAACCTAATCCAAAATCCAAAACACACATGACCCTCTATTATGCAAGCAAGCTGATATTTTCCTGAAAGCCTCTCTGTTGCACATTCCCTCGCTCAAAGCACCACGGGAGTTGAATTTGGGAGCATGCGAGGGCAATTCCAATTTGTTAAAAGGATGCAACCGGATTCCACAGCCATGCGACCACCATCCGGCACTTGACCCAAATCTGCAGCCGTGTAACATGACTGCCACTTTACACTCGAGGCACACTTTGTTCTCTGGGAACTATTATTTTTTTTTATGTATGTTAAAGGAGAGGAACTTGTGATGATATATATTTTAGTCAGGAGAGGCTAAAAAGTAAACTAGAGTAACTAGAATGCCCATCATCAACTTTTCAAAGCCCTGCAATGGATTTACAGCAGCAAAAGACCGGCCCACATTGGCACAGCTTGGCCTAAATATTTTGGCTTTGTCACAACACACACATTTCCAAGCACATGCAAACATTTGAAAACCATCAAAATGAAAAATGCTACAAGATTATCTCCAACTCGTTACGGTCGCCAGTGCCGACAACCGCAAATACCCTCCAAACATAGACGTACTTTAGCTCAATGAATCATTAATAATTGCCGATTGGTGCATTTTTAAACCTCTGGGACGAAGAAATATTGTGCAAACTTAACTCAACTTTAAGAAAGTAGAAAGGGGAATTGATCACTGGTAAGTGGGGAGGAAACTTGTTCTTTCTTTCCAAAAATACCTGAAATTTGTAATTGGACGACTGACCTTTAAAATCCTCTGCTATCTTGGCTCAGAGAAGCTTTGAGTTGCATAGGATTGCTGTTGTGATATACTGAAGACCTTTTAAAACTGCTTAATACTTTTTATGCTTTGATTTATTGTCTTAATATTCAAGGGTGATATTCAGGAGTCTTCATTTCACTCTCAATGCACATGATGTTGATATTTTGTTTTTTCAGGTAACAACTTTCTTTATGTTCCCAATTGGCAAAAATGACCTTTATGATCAGCGGTTATAGCACGCCATACTTAGGATATTTTTGTTTATTGTCTTAATAGTCATCCAGCCATTTATTTTCTACAGCACATACCCTCATTAGGGTTGTGGGGGAACTGGAACCTACCCCGGGTGGGGGCAAAAGGTGGGCTACACCACGAACTGGCTAAATATTCAAGTGTAGTATTCAGGACTACCAAAAATTGTTTTGACTTTGTGTAAATTACTGTTTTTCGAGCTTCAGGCTAGCATCACACCATGATTATGAATGAAAGCACCACTTAATGGTATATGTAACAGCCTGCATAGCATTGTTCATGCGGACAGAAATTTGGTTTTGTTTTATGAATTCCAATGTTCGGGTGTGTTTACCACAGAGTAAGGACATTACATGCTAAACGACCTACTACATATATCGTACTAAACTTCATGTGGTCTTGTGCCTTGTTTTTTTAATTAAAATATACAGTTAAAAACGACAACAAAAACAAAAAGCGTTCAATGTTTTCACAAACGAGAGAAACTAGAAACATTTGGTGAATTAAGAAATGAAAAAGTAATAAATGCAACATTAGAAAAGAATAGCGGTCTCCCTTCAACTAATGCGATTTTTATTCTATATTATGAGACATTTCAGTGGCCCTGTTCAAATAACAAAGAAATAATCTTTCATAACGGTTAGTCAGTCTTTAACCACATACAGACAGTATGTCTTTTCTATTTCTCTCAGCATCTCCATTTAGACATTGACGCTGTAACGACAAAGTATGTTGCCATGGATTAAAAAAAAAAAAGCTCATTCACACACTGATGCTGCTGCTCTAGGATTTATGGGAGGCTTCAACCAGCATCTTGCCAGTTGTGAGTAAGCCACTTTGTCACCCGAACCAATCTGTTCGTGACATATTTTCCTTAAGCAGACTTTCCAATCAAAGTCAGCAAAGGACAGTTTATCAGTTGTCTTTGGTGTAATAAGAGTAAAGTTTTAACAATATGTCGGTGGGGATTGAGGTTTGCAAATATTAAATCGAAAATATTTATGATCACAAATCCTTACATGTGTGGTTAACACCAAGTTCAGTCGAGCCACGGACTCTGTGATGGCTACGTTAAACTAACGAAAACCTGAAGTTTGCGCTGTTGCCGGACACAAATAGACAAGCAACTGGTTGTGTTGAGTGCAATAGACAAGCAACTGGTTGTGTTGAGTGCTTGTATAAAGTGTTTCACGTGCCATTCACTACAATAAAATGACAAGGATGAGAGTTTGCAACAGCAGTCCAGTTACCAAATAAGATTCTAAAGTTCTTTTCCAACTGTCTTCTTTGTATTTTACGGTAGTCTGGATGCCCATCATGCTGCCTCTCACAGGTCAATCTTGGCACTATGACAGGATGAGGAGACTTGCGATTGTCACAACAATCCATTACGATGCTAGAAACTGCTATGTGTGTACCCTGCTTCTCAGAGCTGGGCATTTTAGTAAAAATTGAGCGTCCGTCATCAGCAAGGGTAACCTTCTGTCGTCCGTCATTTTTCCCGCCGGGGGGGAAAAAATATATATAGGCTGGTCCGCCTTTACTTTTAAATGCCTGTCCAAACATAAAAAAAAAAAAATTAAAAAAAAGACGATCCCCCACTGCTTATATAGAGCGCTGCACTGTGCCAGCGCGTCATCCTGATTGGTGGCCCTCGGTGGGAAAATGGCCATCCAATTAGTGTGCGCTGTGTGCAGGAACCCACCCATCAGTGCAATGATTGGATGGCCATTTTCCCGCCGCGCGTCACCAATCAGAAAGGGCAGCTTGCTACCAATCAATCAAATTTATTTATAGAGCAAATTGCATCCAAGAAAAATGCAACTCAAAGTGCTGTCCAATAAAATTGTCCAAAACACAACATAAAAGGAAGACCCAGTCCCTCCCTTCGTCCCAACAAACCCAAAGACATATATCCACCAGTACATCAGCACTCGCACATACACACACGCACCCACACACACACACGCACACCCACACACACACAAAGCACACAACCTGATAAACTGTGTTAAAAAAGACATGACAAGGCACATACGAGACCATATGAGGAAAGGGTACCCAAGGGGGGCTCATTCACGCTGAGGGGAATGACAGCCCATGGGCCACGGGGAGCGCCACCATCACAGAGACCCCCGCCCAGATCAGCTGGGGGGACACCACACCTAGCGTGGAGGCCCCCGGTCACGTGGACCTAAGGAGCGCCTGCGATGACGCCCCCCGCGGGAAGGGCAGCCACCCCGGCCCAACACGGAGCACCCCCCCATGAGGAAACACTGGAGCTAAAAGCTAACAACAACAGAAAACAACAAAAGTAAAAGACAAAACAGTAATATCATCTAAGAACTAAAATTAAATATAATAAAATATGATAAAGTAAGAATAATCCCCAATAAAAAAAAAAAGTAAATTACTTAAATTATTTAAAAAGGTATATAAACTATATAAGCAACGTGTTACTTGTCAGCGGCTCCTGTCAGACAAGCCGGCTGAAGAGGCACAAAGAGTTACATTCCCAGTAGAATCAAGCGGAGCGCAGTCAGACAAGTGGAGCGGTCATTGAAGACACACTACAACGGGCGACGAGGAACAAACCCCCCCCACAAGCGCAGGGCAGCTCTCTATATAAGCAGAGTGCGTTCCCAATCAGACAAGTTGCTCGAAGAGGCACAAAGAGTTTCATTCCCAGCAGTCAGACAAGCGGAGCGGGCATTGAAGACACACTACAACGAGCGACGAGGAACACCACCACCACCCCCAGACAAGGTTTCAAGGGAAACAGTGACTGACTGCGTTTTGGAAGCCTATTCCCAGCCTGGTCCCTGACTCAAATCTGTCCCCCAAGCAACGACAACTCGCTATTTTCCTCCCCGCGCTCGCCGCAGCCATCGAAGCCTCGCCGCGAAAAATAGACTAATAACAGATTGATGAGGGATGACGAACTAAATAAAGGGATTTCCGCTGATGCTTAATCCATCTATTTTAAAATGTGTCCCGTCATTCATTCACCGTCAGCAAAATGGGCATCCATTGCCGGCCCGTCATATACGGAATGCCCAGCTCTGCTGCTTCACTTTCACTCTCAGCTTCTTCCAAGGAGAGCGAAAATAAAAAAGTAGTAAGCAATGGAGAAATTGGACATATAACTGTATACTGAATCAAAAAATTATCACAGTGCTTCGTGCAGCCTTTTGATCAGGTGCATCCAGCCCCAAGGACTGCCGCAGTTCACAATGTCAACTGTGCAATCATCTGACACCTATGCTATTTGGAAGGCAGAGACTTACAAGATTCAGTGATTGGGTGAAGAAAAAAAGAGGGAAAAATATGGAATATCTTCAAAATGACCTCTGGTACTATTACCACTGCTATAAACAATTATTACTACTACTAATGACAACAGTATCATCGTACCTCGTCTTGTCGGATATACTGCTGCTTGAGTGAAGTGAAAATAAAATGGCGCAGTGAAGGCACTGTAATGCCCTGGCATACAGTATGAGCATGGAAACCTACAGTCACCAACGTACTTTCAGCCATTTAATGAATGTGTCAAACAGGAAAGCACAAATACAAAATGAGAATGCAACCAAGGAGCTGCTGTAGGCCACAACTCACACTCAGACGCTCACACGCAGACGAACAGGGCAAACCCAACTTCAGCTCCCTACGTCACTCACGAGGCCTTGCCTCTTAAATGCACTCATCCAACACATGAATACACACACAGTACATACAATGATTGCACTTTGGATAGAGAGTGCAGGATGTTGGTGGGGATGGAGTTGTTGGCAAGTGATCTTAGCAGAGGCAATCCCTGACATAGAACTGCAGTCTGTTGGAATTACATCATAGAGCCCTCTCACAGCCATTAGCAACGGGAAGTAAAGGAGGGGAGCACGGACTCAAGGTAAGATTTAAAAATGGAAGAGGGGAGGGTGCGTGGGCGAGAAAAAGACAGGCATGGGATGAGACAGATATGCCGGCTGAAGGAAGAGAGAGAGAATGGGTAGATGTGGTGGAGTCCTGCAGCTAAGAGCAGCGTGAAATATTCAAAGAGGGAGCAGGAATGGAAAGGCCCGTGCTGCGGTGACGTAACACAGCTGCAATGTCCTCAGAACAAGAAGGAGGAGGAGAGGAAGGAGAAGAAAACTACTTCCAACATCTTTCTCTTGCTAAACTACTACTCCTCAATAGTTTGATGCTTTCATCACGGAAATTCAGAACATACACCAATTGTATTCTGCAACGCCTGAAAAAATGAATACAAACAAAATGCTTTTCCATGGCTTCGAACACAGTTTCGATCTGAAATATTGAACTTTTTCTACACAAAGACCAAGGGTAAAAACATTAGCATAGAAACAAAGATGTTGTAATTTGCTGATGGACCAAAGCAAACATTAAGCGTCCACTGAGATTATCCATCGACCACTATCTATCTATATACCGCTTATCCTCCCAAGGGTCGCGGGGCGTGCTGGAGCCTATCCCAGCTGTCTTCGGGCAGTAGGCGGGGGACACCCTGAATTGGTTGCCAGCCAATTGCAGGGCACACAGAGACAAACATCCGCACTCACAATCACAACTAGGGGCAATTTAGAGAGTCCAATCAATTTACCATGCATGTTTTTGGAATGTGGGAGGAAACCGGAGAACCCGGAGAAAACCCACGCAGGCACGGAGAGAACATGCAAACTCCACACAGGGAGGCCGGAGCCGGGATCGAACCCACGACCTCTGAACTGTGAGGCGGACGTGCTAACCAGTCGACCACCGTGCCGCCCCACTGAGATAATTTTTTTTAAATTTTTAATTTTCATGGCTGACATGGCATTGTTTGATTGGTTGGTTGGTTGGTTGATTGATTTTGTGGGTGGCCACAAAAGATAAAGAACCCATTCTATTATGTGGCTAATCTGCATTCAAATGCAAACAAGAGAATTGGGTTTAATGGCATACTTCGCATATGTACACCACTTGCAGCAGAACAACGTTAATATTTTGTCTATAATTATTTGATAACTTCATTATTTTTCATGTACATTTAATTAACATTTTAATAACTTTAAAAACAAATTCAAGAACACAATATAGCTGGCCGCCATGTTCAATAAACAAAACACGTCACTAGATAACTCTCACATTGTGAACATTGGAATAGAATGGACAAGGAGAAAGACACACAACTATACCGCATCTATAGCGTTAACCCTGAAAGAATGAAGCCATATCGTTTCCAGCAAACACTGTGAAATAAGTCTAACAAGTGAGATTCCACTTTTGATGTGAAAGATGCAGCATGAGATGGTCTTTTGATGGCACAAAATACACTTTGGAGAATGAGTAGACCAGCAAGTGAAGCAGACACGGTGCTCATTTGCCAGCTACACACACATAGACAATGCTGGAATTAATACAGTATGTCCTTGTAGCTTACGATGAACAGAGTGCTGCTCTTTGTCTGGTGTCTCAGCGGCTTAATTCACGAGCACGGGCTCCACTCGCATTATGAACGTAACAACATACAAGCCGCCAGAGCTGGGCATCGTCTATCTGTCTATAACTTCCGGCCGACCCTCGTGGTCCCAGTCCGTCCCTTGTCCGTGACAGCCAATCGGCGTCGAGAACATAGGACAACGAGATACGATGCCAAATAAAGAAAAAATATCAAATAAAACCAACAGACAGACACACACACACACACGCACAACATGGCGATCGGTAAAAAACAAAACAAAATGGGGCACATGTCAATGTATCTGTGGGACCGAAAGGTATACAACACTGTTTCATTTTTTATTTTTTATGTGTTTGGCTGTGTGTCAGGAGTGAGTTACCTGCATGTGACGTGGTACCGGTAAAGTCCGTTCTCAACGCCATTTGGCTGACTCGGACCGACCGGGTGGGTCTGAAATATAGACGGGAACTCATAGACCTTATAGCAAAGACAGATCCCAGGCCCAGGACAAGCCCATCGCGGAGAGCTCAAGGCCACACCAATCCGATGTCGGCCGTGGTGGCAAACTGTCGCGTCGGCCTAGAAATCGGCACGTCGGACCGGAAAATGACAGAAGAACACACTGCAAAAGCCGACAGAGATGCCAACTACTCCGGAACTTCTGCACATGCGTGAGAAGTGCTACCCCCCACCGCGCACCTCTATCCTCGCCTCCATGCCATTGGAGCGGGTATATTTGCCAAACAATTATGAATGGTTTCTGTCTGAAAATAAACTCAAGTATAAAAATAAATCTTGCCTGGTATAACCAGCTGCGTCTCAATAGTTTCCCATAATTTGCCTTTCATCACTCGATTGGCATCGCCTTTGACGGTGATGTCGTATAACCGCTGCCTTTTTTTTTTTTTTTTGCGCTCTTCAGCCAAGCCAGGCATTACGTCCGAAGTTGATTTAGTTTTTGAGGAATAACTTCAATTTTCACCCTTTGTCCACATTTGGCACTTCCCGTTTTTGTCCAGTGCACTGATTCACTAGTTAACAGACAATCACAGTGATCACTTTCCCGACAGCCCGCCCCGATTCTATATGTTGAATTGTCCGAACACGCCCCGCAGACGTCCCAACACCGGCTCCAAATTTGCGACATTGCCCGCTAAACAAACAGACAAAGTGTACCGACTTCACGTTGGATTGGTGTAGCAGCGCTACGATGTACGCCTTGTCTTCTTATTATTTAAAGTGGGTTTAAGTCATCTTTTCAGACAGTGGTCTTCTTATTCCAGTGAAGAGAACTCTCTTACGTTGCTGACAGTTTCGGCTGTCACTTTGGATTGGTTTGTAGAGGCCTTAAGACTCAGAGGTAGCTTAGATCGTCCCTCGAGAGCAGGTTAGCCCACCTCTGGCTCATTAAAAATACTCAGCACGGCATTGTTTTTTAATGTCGCCTGCGTGGCGTGTCCCATCCTAAACTGTAAACGACTTCTCTTCTCTGAAATGTTTACTGTACACGCTCGCGTGCCTGCCTATCCTTGTGCACACAGAGGCAAGACAAAACTTGAGTAAATCTACTTTTTGTAAAAATTGTGTAATAACATGCCAGCGCTTTGGAGATAACTTCTGTTGTGATTTTGATGTAAATAAAACTGACTTGACAGGACTGAGATAATTTGTTTTGTTAAGCAATTACACACCATTTGTCATGGAAAGCGTAATGTCAAGTATACCGAATCATTTGGTATAAACATAGTAAAATAACATTCATTATAATTTCCCTTCATCCACCTCCAACCATTCTTCTCTCCTTCAGCACATGCCCGTCTTTCAAATCTTTAAACCGTTATTCAAATGTAACCTCTCTCCATACCAAGGTCACACATTAAATTATTTCCTCTCACAGCTGTCAAATTTACCTTTCTCCAACCACACCCAAGGGATGGACTTTTCAATATGTCCTGGGGACAACAGAGGAGACAGTGCATACCCGCCCGGGAGGGCGGCAACATTATGGATGACTTCATTGAAGGAGGGGGGCTATTAACAAAGCATGTCCCTGGGCTGCGGACCTTTCATACGATTCCTCCCCGGAGATGTTGTAAACAAAGAAAATAGAGTGGAAGGCCTTCGAGGGCATGCCGGGGAAACGAGATGTCACTGTATGTGTGATGTATACAATTTAAAAGTCAGATTTGATAAGTGTGAAGCAAAAAAAAAAAAAGCAAAAAAGAAAAATGTGCAGCGAAATTCCCAGAACTCCAAGAAGGAGCGAGTGGGTCACCGCTGCATACATGATCAGGTCCATGGGCTAATATATGTGAGGACTTCTCTCACCGCGTAACCTTGGAGGTGCAAACACACATGTTGAAGTGTCAGGAATATTACTAATATCGCTGCACTATTCCAAGCAGACACAAGCCTCTGAGGCCCATTTTTCCTGTCGAATTTGCCGCATGACGGATGAGGCTCATAATCTCTCAACGGATGTTGTGCGTTCATCAATCATTCGATCAAGACGGAGAAATGGAAAGTGTAGCGAGTGAATCATCAACCTTGAATCTTCTATATGAATGTGCTGTTTAGGGTTGCAGCGTTAATTTATATTTTTTATTCTGATTTACATTTCTCTCACAGGATTAATAAATAGTATTTATTTTTTATTTGGGCCATAACTTTAACCTGACTACTTCATGTTGGCTGATTTACCATATAACTGCTCCGACACACTGTTTCATAATGTTTTCAATGTCTCAGAACATTGCAGAATTTATTGTTCAAGAAATTATATCATATATTTTATGTCCAGTCTATCTCTATCTGTCTGTCTGTCTATCTATCTATCTAGGCTGTCAGTCGATTAAATTTTTTTGCGCAATAGTTTCCATAGTTATCTCTGATCTGATTAAAACAGACTAGCGTTAGCGGTAGTTGCTCGAATGTTTGGTAAAGTTATTGGCGTGAGGGTGAAGGGTATTGACGCTTGACAACATGTCCACTGCATAATGACTAATGCATGGGTGTGCTTGAGAATATTTCAGGCATCTACGGGAGGTAGGCGGTACCTCCTTGTCGACATTGCCACTTTACAACACTCGCACCTCCAGTTTTGTATGATACAGGACTGCCCTCCCAAAACAAGCTGAGTTCAACTAAGACACCTGGGAAAAAAAAAAACAAAAAAAAACATATATATATATATATATATATATATATATATATATATATATATATATATATATATATATATATTAGATATTAGGGGTTTCAAAAACCCAACCACTTGTATTCGAGCAATTAAAAAGTTAATTTTACATAGGACATTCTCCTTTAAAACAAAGCAGACAGTAATAAGCATATTTACATATTGCAAATATTGTCTTTATCACTGGACTTCACCATACACTAACAAAATAATGAGGAGAAAAGAAAAATATGTCCTTTCGGATGCTAAACTGGTATTTGACCTTATAAATGTACCCTTTATTTTTACGGAAGACAAAAGTATTGGGGCAGGTGATAATTAAAATGCAGGCTGCTTTTGCAGCTTTCAATCTTTGAGACTGAGGTCACTGATGTTGGACCCCAGAAAGGCCTTCGCTGTTGTAATTCGCCCAAAAGATGCTTGATGCAGTCAAGGTAAAGATTACTCTGGCGCAAACCTATGCAAGCACACCTTTATGGACCTCACTTAGAGCATAGTCACCCTTTTCCCACAAAGTTCAAAGCATTGAATTGTCTTTACTTCACATGCACCTCCTTCATTGACAGCTTTGACAGCACTAGTAAACAAGAGCAGGTATCGGGGGAGGCTGTAATGTCTGCACCAAACGTTTGTCCAATCAGCCGTCATGCAAAGTCATGGTATAATCCATAAATTCAATAGTTCTGGTTGTTCACAGCGTGGGTGGTAGAGAGCGTGGGTGGGTAGTGGTAAATGTGAATCAATGGCAACATAAAAGACAACAATAGAGCGCATTGATTCTCTGTGTCTTATGATAATGGTCCTTATGAGCTTACAAACACACAGTGACTTTAAGTACAAAGGGCAAACTCATGTTTTTCCAACAGTACAGACGTGCAGACACACGTACAATGTTGATAGATAGATAGATAGATAGATAGATAGATAGATAGATAGATAGATAGATAGATAGATAGATAGATAGATAGATAGATAGATAGATAGATAGATGGATGGATAGAATGTGGACTAATTACGTTGACTTAATGTGAACGAGCATTTTTTTTCACCGATCATTCTGCGGATCGTGCCCGGCCCGAACCGTGATGCTTGATCCGTTCCGCTCACGGATCAAAGATGCCCCGTTGCACCACTGTGTACAGGTACACAAAGGTGCGTCGTGACTCACATGATGTTATGCATCAGTGATTTCTGTTGCGCATGCGTGCCTGCATACCAGTTGTGTGCACCCCTGTATATCTATATATATCCGAAGGTACAGGGTGTCCCCCCCAAAAAAGTATACACCTTTTAGCAGCTGATAACTCAATTGCTTGGGTTTTTTTAAACCAATGATGGCAGTTTCATGATGTGTGCTCTGCTATCGCTTTGCCTTGTCGGCGGTGTATGAGAGCTGAATGTAAGAGCTGATTGAGATATTTTATGAAGGTTTTTCTGATCATGCCAAAAATCATTTAATAAGTTCTTACATAAATAGCGTTGGCATTATACTATCAAAAACAGTGCTCTTAGGCATTCCACACTTACTATCGTGTCAGTTAGTGGCACCAGACATTAAAATGAACAATAAATTGAAGAAAACATGGTGGTCTCTTATTTATTCCCGCAGCTGTATATATGATAGCTGAATAGATGGATGAATAACTCTGTATAAAAAAAATCGCTAGCTAGCATCCTATCAGACAAACACAATGGTGGACAAACAGAGACATCCAGGTAGCGAGACAGATAACATTTTGTCATATTGTTTCCTCAATAGTTAACTCAAACCCCTTGTCTTGAACCTCCATTTACATCTTAGCAACAATAACCAGTTTGCTGTTGTAAACCTTACAATGGCTTTGATGAGGGCATCAAATGAAAATAAGCCGTTGTTGTCCATTACAAAAGATGTTCTGGTTCCATCGACATTTGTCATTATGCGTCTAAAGATGACCATATTGCGCAGCCTCTCATAAACAAGCCAACACGTGTTGTTCTCTTTAGAAATCCCCATGCACAGTTTTGCAGTGCAAGGCTAGTTCGGTGGGAGAAGATGCTTATATGATGTAAATTTGTTTACTTTCGACATTATTTCCCTTGAGACTGTGTATTCGTTGTCAACAAAAGACAGCTGTACCCGGCCAGCGAGGGAAACCGTCAGCGGTTTGCAAACCGGCGGGTGCACAAAATTCCACAATAGCTGTGGGCATTTGCATCCGAGGGCGCACTTCCCACCCTTTCGATGAAGCTCTCACTCGTCAACCTTGCCCAGTCCTCGCATGGGGAGCGGTGCAAGTGAGACGCTGTCACAAGCATTCATGCCAGTTGTGGGGATGACGAGCTGTTTACTTGCCGTCGCTCCCAAACACATGCTAATACCAGGTGTGGAGAGCCGTCAATACACACCTACACAAACGGGTCACGTTCCCTCGATGCGATTGGCTGCCTCAGTGTCTCAGACACGACACGTCAAATCAATCAGCGGCGTAAAAGGAGAGAGCATACACAGAATAAAAGACAAGGAGGATTGACTTACCTCTGTACAGTGTTTAGGGCCGCTCGGGTCCTAAACAATAGTCAATCTCAATTTTACCATTGGTAGTAGTAGTATAAAAAAAAGTGTTTCTGGGTCAAACTCTTGCTATCAGAAAACGTACTTCATTCAACATTTTTCACTGTGTGAAAAAAATGAATGAATAAATAAATAAATAAACACAGCACCACTTCAGTTTTCAAAATTCTTACTGGTGTACCATCTTATATTGTAGAAAGAAATTCAAATGTAGAATTATAAACCATTTCCCTGAAAGTTTTGTTCAAATTTATAATCGTACCAACATTCCTGAATTTTTTTTTCCAATTCTGAACCGTGAAACAATTCAAAACGTTTTGTTTGAATTCCCAGTTGAAATTACTGAAATATGTGTGTTCAGATTCTGAATTTTACAAAAAATCACCCAAATCGGGTTCAAATCCCGCACAAAGAAGAAAAAAAACCTTCAAATTCAGAAAAAAAATCTACAAAATGCTATTTGAATTCCAAATGATAGAGATTCCCCAAAATTAAGATCAAATTTCAAAATGTAAAAACATTTTTAAAAGATTCATTTGAATTCAGATCAGTTCACAAAGTCCTGAAAGTGATGGTTTGGATTACCAATTGTACAAACATTTTCCAACATGTTATTTGAGTTCGGAAATGTAAATAGATAAATAAATACATAAAAAATGAAACGTTCCAATTCAGAATTGTATACAAAAACTGAAAATATTGTTTCATTTCCAAATGCACCAAAATTCACCCCAAAATTGTTCAAGTTCAGATTTATACCAAAACTCTTGAAATCTTTGAATTTGCAACACACACCAAACTCCCAATTGTACAAAATTTCCCCAAAATATACTTTAAATTCTAAACTGTCCGAGCTGAGGGGCGTCTCACTAAATATTGAAAATTCGAACATTAAAATAGAAACTAATAGAATAGAATAAATCTTAAAATAATTCATTTCAGGACACATATTAGCTATATTTTAGCATGGTTGTAAACATTTAAAGTTGTGCAAGAACCACATGGGGTGGTATAAAGAAGACTAAGTAACATTTAGGCTGGGGTGTAATGATTCAAAGTCTTGCCGTCTCTGCGCTTCTGTACACTCTCCCCGACCATGCGATAAATGGATGGAAATGAGGGAAGCAATAAAAGAGGGAGACCAAATAATTTTCAACTGTTTATTTTCCTCCCATTTTGCTTGTTAAATGCTGTGCTCTGTCAATGCTAACCGACACACTTGTGTAGTCATAGAGGAAACTATATTCACACGCATACAAACAAACATAAACAGAAAAACAACGCACAATACAGTATATTGATTTTGGGAGACGTGATATTTGTCCATTTATCAGACGTATACTCCCTTATCTCCAGGCCATTAAAAGTCTGGCACGCGTGTGGGTGGAGAGGGAGGTGTAACATTGACAACATGACTCAATGTAGGTGCTGCTGCACGGCAATGCGAAATAGCTCGGGATCATTTGTATTGACCGAGTGTTCCGGCCATAACTATTAAACGGAGAAATGTATCCAATTTTAATAAGAAAAAGACACATGACTTGATAAGTCTACTTTGTACTTGTAATTTAGCACTATATCCTGTACAAGCTTCACAAGGATTTAGGAGGATTTTGCAAAAAACCTAAACAATTTGTAGACAGTTACTTGGAAAAAGATTTCAGGGTCATGGCTAGACCTATTAATTCTAAACCAGTTTGTGCTTTTCAATGAAGTTAAAATGATTTCTTTTCATGGCAAAATATTAGATTTTTAACAGAATAGCTGCCGTGTTTGTGGAATGGAGACCAATATCATCCGTCTTTTTTTTTGCACACAACAAGCTTTGTTTCTCACATAAAATAGATTTTAGTCTAAGGAAAGATTTAAAAAACATTCATTGCTTTTCCATTTGAGTCCTGTAGTTGTCATAAGCACACTTTTGAGCTGCTGCCGTTTGTCAAAACAAATTAATAGGGAAGCATTTATGCCATCTGCTAATGTTAAAAAAAATAAATAATAAAAAATAAAAAAAATAAATACAAAGAGATGTACTGTTGCTGGCGGCCGCTCTAAAAAAATTCTGATATTTTCCCCAAATTCCCAATGGCCACCCCAACCCTGTCAGTGAGTACTCAAAAAGTGAATACCCATACTGATATCGGTCTGAAAATAAGTGGTATTGAACATTCCTAATATGTACACAGAGTATGTGGAGAGTTTATGGACCGAATGACGAATGCCATGTAAAAATGCTACTGACGTTCAGCTCAGCCCAGCCATGTGGTGAGTCAGTACTGCTCATGGTGTGTTTTATAGTTGTATATTTATGAAAATATATACACATATTATTTTGCCATTAAAATGGCTTTCTCAGTCTTGTTTTTGTTGCTTTATAACATTAGCAGCAAAGTCACTGTTCTGCCTACCTTTGTTCAGTTGGTCTGGGAGAAATGGAATGGTTCTACTAAGTGTTTGCACTTAGGATATCTTACACGCTGGATAGTATGCAAGACACTGTCAACAAGCACAAGTTAACAGTGCACACTCGCTGTATGCGGTCTTTGGTGTGATGAATAGATTCTGAGATGTGTTTGTGTCTGAGGGACCATGAGGCGTCCGGCCGCTGAGTGATTTATCGAGGCAGCTGTGGATGAGACACGCCCTCTCACGGATGATAGCGAAGTGGAGTGACAAGACGTCATGGAGCGTACATGTGTATGTGTGTGTGTGGGGGTGTGTGTGCGCACGCGTGTGTGTACATTCATTCATCATGCCAGTGTAATTCGTTAACAAGCAAATATTCAACCTTAAGTTATTCTTTGTCAATTCTAGTTAGTTATTAATTGTTTTGAATTGCGTAGCAGATCATTTTATACAAATAGAGATCAATGCAGTGAGAGAAAAGAGTTTTAAAGCTGCTAAATTAGGACAGCGACTGAGACAAGGCAAAGACTATTAAGGGAGTAAATGGACCAAATCTAATATTGCTTTCAAATTGAGCTCCGTTCACCAATAGGCTGGACAAAGCAGACATCATTAGGAATCTGCTTCCCTGTGGAGTTTGCTTCATCCCTCTTTTCTTTCTGCGGGCATCATTATTCCACATCATTTTATTTGATATTTGAAGACTACAAATAAATGGAAAACATTTCTAATGCAAATTATAGAGAGTGTCACTCTGCCGAAGTAGACCTCAAAAGAGCAAACACTTGTAGACATGCAAAGGCTAAGCGCTCAGTCAGTTTAAAACAGAAGGCATACAGAAAATGGAGTATTAAAAATTGAAAGCGCTCTCCAGCCACTCTTAGCCAGATCAAGAATAATACGTTCTTATATTGTTAAGCATAAAAGCTGCATTGACCTCACTAGTTTAGAAGAATGAAAACAAAGACATATCTTCCCTGCTTTAATAAAGAGTGAGGACAGAGTTTAGCATTTCGGTTGCCTGTCTTAACTACACTCTAGGACCAAAATATAAGAAATCCCTCTCAAAATGGTGTATGATAATGTTCTATCCCACCTCCCCATCATACACTTCACGACTCCCCCACAAAAGAGAATTCTTCAAAATAGGGACTGCAATGCCCTTTATTTCCTGTCCAAGTTGATGTTCACTGTCAAACTAAACATAAAACAAAGATAATTACCCTTGGTGTATTTAAAACAACCACATATCTTTGCCTAAAGTCTGCTCACCGACAATGGAACCCACCCTAGACGGCCTGACAAATATCATATATTCTTTATCCTCTGCAAAAAACAAGTGACATCACTGTGGCTTACTGAGCAATTGTGACCGTGTCTTTTATGAACATGTCTACATTATACTGCCCCCGGGTGTCCAAGGCACACACACCAGAGGGAGCGGCCCAATGTCTATTGACAGTTTAACACAAAGCGAAAAATATTACAAAATAAATGAATTCTCTACATTCAATTTAATTATACATGTATCCAGATAATCCATTTATGATCAGAACATGACTTAATTATCAGCAAAGTCTTACACGTCTCCTATCTTGTAATTTGACTGTATTCAAGAAGTTTGACAGAATTGTTTTCACATAACTTTAGAATTTCATTCTTTTCAAATGGCACAATTATTCTCTTTTTGGGACTTTGTAACTGTGAAATCAAGTTTTAGTTATTTAGACTTTTTTTTCATATTGTACAAGTTTGACTTTATTCTCTGAAAAATGTATTTATTGCAGAAATATTGCCATACTTTAATGACTTTTTGTCATATTATTTTGGGGCTTTTCAGTATTTGTGTCCTGGTTGACATACCCCTGCAACACTGCACTGACATCAGAGACAATGCCTCTGGATTGGCGTGGTGGTGGTGGTCCCCTTTTTGAGAAGGGCGACCGGAGGGTGTTTTCCCACTATATATGACACTCCTTAACCTCCCTGGTGAGATCTATTCTGCAGAGGTGGGTCCGTCGGGAAGTTAAATCTCAGATTCAGGAGGAGCAGTGTGGTTTTCGTCCTGGCCGTGGAACAGTGGGCCAGCTCTATACCTTCGGCAGGGTCTTCAAGGGTGCATCCCAATTCACACAACTAGTCGACAGGTGCTTTGTGGACTTGGAGAAGGTGTTCAACAGTGTACCACTGTAGATCTTGTAGGGGGTGCTCCGGGACTATAGTGTATCAGGCGCCCTAGTACGGGTTGTTCGATTACTGTATGAGCGGTGTCAGAGTTTGCTCCACACAGCTGGCAGTAAGTTGGATTTATTTTCAGTAAGAGTTGGACTCCAGCAAGTCTGCCCTTTGTCACTGATGTTCATAACCTTTATAGACAGAATTGGTGCAACCAAAGCATTGAGGTTGACTGATTTAGTGGCTTCAGGATTGTATGTCTGCATTTTTTGTAGATAATAGACCTATGGTACTGTTGGCTTTTTCAAGCCACAATCTCCAAGCCTCACTGGATCGATTCGCAGCCGAGTGTTAAGCATCGGGATGAAAATCAGCACCTCCACATCTGAGACCATGGCCCTCAGTCAGAAAAGGGTGGAGTGCCCTCTCCGGGTCAGGGACCAGATCCTGCACTGGGATTGATTCAGGTATCGTGGGGTCTTGTTCAAGTTTGAGGGGGGGATTGGGCGGGCGATCGACAGTAGGATCTGCGCAGTGTCTGCATTGATGCAAACTCTGTATCAGTCTATTGTAATGAAGAAGGACCTGAGCCAAAATGTGAAGCTCTCGATTTAGCAGTCCATCTACGTTCCTACCTTCAGCTATGGTCATGAGCTGCGGGTAGTGAGCAAAAGAATAAAATCCCAGGAAGAAGCGGCTGAAATGCGTTTCCTCCGCTGGGTGTTCGGGATCATTCTTAGAGACAGAGTGAGAAGCTCGGTCATCTGAGAGGAGCTCAGAGTAGAGCCGTAGCAACTCTGCATTGAGAGGAGACAGATGAGGTGGCTCGGGCATCTGGTCAGGATGCCTTCCAAACGCCTCTCTGATGTGGTGTGCTGGGCACGTCTCAGTGAGAGAAGGCACCGGAGATGACTCAGGAGATGTTGGACAGACTAGGTCTCCCTTTTGTCCTGGGAACACCAAGGGATCGCCCCGGAGGAGCTTGATGAAGTGGCTGGGGAGAAGGAAGTGTCTGGGCTTCTCTGCTTAAGCTGCTGCCCCTGCAACACGACCCCGGATAAGTGCAAGAAAATGGATGGAATGAATGAAATGGATGAAGTAGCAAAAAAAAAACAAAAAAAACAAATGCAAGGTAAAAACATCAAGTGTGAAAAGACTATGCACTGCATATATTGAAAGGTGGATCATCAATCTCCTCCAAAGTCATTTCCTTCGCCCCCCACTGGCTGACACCCCTCCGCCCTCACACTCCCATTAGAGACATTAGCGCATAAAACTGGTGTCCTCATAAGGACACTCAACACTTGGGAGTTTTATACCGTAATTAGCTCTGGAGGAGGTAATTGCATCGCAGTTTACTTGACACTTAAGTCCAAATGTTGGAAGGGGCAGCAGAAAAATCTAACACTGATGAATGCACACTTGATTGATCATACCCATAATCCTATATCTCTTTTAATCACGTTGATATGTTAGCAATGTCATGTAACGTGTGCTATGATATGCGATCATCATTTCAAACATGAAATGTGCAATATTGTAAAATTGGAGCTTTATTGCCGGCCAACACTTGTAATGTGCAGCACCCCATGAGGCTTTAACGGGATTATTGACCTCAGTGGGTACCATTTGTTTATACCTTGCTGGCCACTTTTTTAGGTACACCTGTACAATCTTATGACATCCATTTATTATTGTGGTTCCAGTAGTGTAATGTCCCTAACATTTCACTGTCTCCTATTGCTAAATGACACCCACCTATTTTCTATAGCGCTTGTCCTCATTAGGGTTTCGGCTAAACTGGAACCTATGCCAGCTGACTATGAGTGAGAGGAAATGTTATACCCTGGACTGCTCTCCGGCGAGTCACAGGGCATAATATAGACAAACAACGATTCACATTCATACCTATGGGCCATCTAGACTCTTCAATTAACTTTCCTCTTTGAGTTTCTGTAAAATTGAGCGGATAAAAACTGAAAGGCAGAAGCTGAATGTATTTTTTTAGCCAGCCGTGCACTTGAGGTTACAGTCCCAAAGAAGTTAGATGAAAGTTTAATAACCAGCTCTAGAGAAAGTAGGCCACTGCAAATGTCTTAAAATAAAATATAGACAAAAGAATAAATTGAATATTGATACAATGTCTTTGCCTTGCTAATCCTTCATTCAGTTTAGATTTATCAAAATAAACTGCTAGAGAACTTTCAATTAATGTCCACAGTATGATATACTTTGTTCAAAAGTCAAAGTGTAAAAATATAAATGTTTGTTTTATGAATGACTCGAAATACAATTTGAGTATGAGGCATATGTGTATGTAGGCGGAACAATATCAATATTACAAACGGCGAATCTAATACACTGTAAAACAGGGGTGCCCACACTTTTTCAGCGTGAGAGCTACTTATGACATGACCGAGTCAAAATGATCTACCACCTACTAAAAATGCAAAAACATTATTTATAAATATATTGAGAATTGTTTTTATATGTACCGTGTACCGTATATGCTGGTTTACCTTGCATGACTGCATTAACCTATATAGCACAATACAACCAAAAAACGGTTTTGTAATTACCTTACTCTGATGACTTGCACTGAATGGAATCAGACAGGGACGCATGCTGCTGCTCATAGCCTGCCTCAAGCAGATTTGCAGCAACAACAATCCGCCCATTCGCTCCATTCGGCGCAACTTTCAAATCAACTTTTTTGCACACTATGCTAATGCTAACAATATTGCTGGCTGCCGAGTGAACAGGACGGCGTGTGGCTGTGTGAGACTTAGTATACCTGATGGTGATTGGCTGCCGCGAGGCGAAATGGCAATAAATTTGACTTGTTTTATACGAGCCGAATGGAGCGAATGGGTGGATTTCCCGTGATTCGCTCGGCATCCCACGGCTCCAAACGCATCATTTGCGCCGCCCCGCACGCAACCACGCCTACCCGCGCGAACTACATTGACTCTAATTGAAACGCACCGCCAGAAATGCTCCCAACGCAGTTGGTTTGAATGTAGCAATACAGTAGTGAGGACAGATGATAGGCTGGTGATCTACCCACGATGCCTTTGCGATTGACCGGTTGATCACGATCGGCGTAATGGATGCACCTCTGCTGTAAAATCTGTGAAGTCTGTGATTCCAAGATGGAGAGATCGTTTTAAAAGGTAGTGCTTCATTCTGCTTAAGAAGGCACCTCATGTTGAGTTGACTTAGGCCCTGTCTACACGTAGCAGGGGTTTTTGAAAACACCGGATATAAGCCTGTGGTTGGACCTATCATCCACATGTCCCCGGAGTTTTTTCAGTGAAAACGCAAAACTCCGGCCGCAGTGGAGATTTGCTGATATCTCCGGATATCTCCGAATCCGTGTTTTGCTGTGGACGGTTACACCCGGAGATTTACGTCGTCACCGTGCGACAACAATGCTTTGACGTCATTGCGCGACTTGTGTTTTCATGTGAGTCAACATGGATTCTCGCGGCGCTGCGTTGGTTATAGCCATTCTTGATGTGCTTTTTGCTTACTTATTTGTCCGCAACCAACCACTGCTTCTTGTTGAAAGGTTTAAAAGCAATTCTGACCTCTTGTCAGTTCTCCCGAACAAGTTTGGCGGTGAGTCTTTGGTTTCGTATAAGTGACGTCAAAGGACGGAAGTTCCTTCTGAATGGACAGTATTTGGCTAACTATTGCCACCCAAAGGCTTGGCATGCGTTTGAAAATGCACTTCCGCGGTTTCGTGTGAATAGACAGTCAAATTGTCTTTTTATCATACTATTTCAATTACTTATTTAACACAATATTAGATTTGAACCGTTTAAATTATTCATGTATTTTAATAGCTTTTAGGATTTATTTTTATGTTTCTTTATGTGGGTTACAATAACATGTGAAATGATATACACTACAGGTTATTCTGCCCGTTAATATGTAATGCAGGTTTATATGCAGCCTTAGAACGCCCTCCTGTGGTTGTTTGGTGTATTGTTTGCTGACATTGAAAAGGAAAGGGATACAATATTATGTGTTAATAATTTCACACATAAGTCGCTCCAGAGTATAAGTCGCAACCCCGGCGACTCCGGCTGTGAAAAAAAATGTGACTTATAGTCCGGAAAATACAGTAGTTAGATGGTGTCCTTGGTGTACGATGGGCTATTGTTCCTACAGTGGTGAGGTAAATTTTGTAGCTGAGTCGGAATCACTAACCTATGCATTACTGTACTGTAGGAACACTCCAAGGCCTAACAAAAAAATAAAACAATCAAATGAAAAAGTGAGGCAGTAACCGAGTGTTTTCTTGTGCTGCACATGCTATTAAAATAAACGACCCGAGTCGTATGTACAGTATATTAGTACCATCGTTAACCAAGGTTTTGCAAGCGGTGCTCACTGTCAAAATAAACTGAGAAGAAGAAGAAGAAGAAGAAAAGGAACGTTGAAGGACTTTTCACACTGCACTTACAAAATCTAGTAAGCCATCACGCTGGCCAAACCACTCATTGTGTGTGTACTGCCATGGTGTAAGGATGAAAGGCATTTATTTTGACGATATTCCTATGGCTACCGCCACGGTAGATGTACCTGAATTGAACTGTGATAACCAATAGGAGAGGTTGGCAGAGTGATTTCAGAGTGACTCATTGAATATACCAGGTTGGTTGAAAGTGAAGAAACGTGCTTTTAGAATCTTTAACAATCTTAGCTTGAAATGAAATATAGCAAACCCACACATGCTTCACTTGTATCACTTCTGCACCCCTCCTTATTCTATGTAAAGACAGGGCTTTCCATTGCAACTACAGCAATCCCTCATTTATTGTATTATGACCTGCAGTAGATGAAATCGGCGAAGTAGCAACCAGTAACATGCTTGCCTATGCCATACATGCCTATCGACATGCTTCTGCTGGGCCGCCAACGGCCTTGCGATGCCCAGAGCCCTGCCCCTTAAAAGTTGGGATCGTAATTGCCATCAAGAAAAGCTTTCAGTCTTCTCTTGTTATGTTGTGCCATTCTTATAAAACTGCAGCTTCAGTGACCTCAATGCTAATGTGAGGAGCTTCTACAATTTTAAAATGTCTACAAGTGGTGATCAACTCAACTTACTACAGTTAAAAACATGTACAAGAGGGACAGATAAATGACAACTATGTGCAAAGTGCAATTTAGCATTTTGAGTACAAACATTAAAATAATGACAACAATAGCAATAGATCATCCCTTCCTCCCCTGCCACCTGATTGGTACTCATTACTTTATTCTTAAAAGAGCCTTGCATACAGCCTTTCATTATATTTAATGACCAGTTAAAAGTGAAGGGGCTTCTTGGGCCAATGACAAGGAGAATCTCACATTAATTAATGGATTGATTACATGACCAATTTGGTGCATGTGTGGGCAAGTTTAATTAGGGATTGCCACACTCAGACCAAATCCCTCAGTGAGATGTGCAGACACCATTTGTTGCCAAGAACAAATGATTGTGTGTGTGCATCTGTCTGAACACATTCACCAACTGCAATATTAATTGTATTTACATTTGAGTATAAGCAGGTATTTGAATTTGCGTTATAATCCTCCCATGGAGATGAGCACTAAAGCAGGCTTAAAGGTCAGGTGCTGCCTCCCAAGTGTGTGTCCCTCCAGGTAATAACTCCATACCACAGTTCAAGGCAAATAGAGAGACAGGAGCTAGATAGCTGCTCACCGCGGGGGATCAATCAGAGAGTGCCTGATAGACTGCTACTGCTCTCGGAGTCGCTACCAAACAGCTGGATAAAAGAGCCAAACCAAGCACACCGAGTGAAAACTGACAGACGCCTGAATAAAAGATGTCCACCGTGTATGTACTCATCTCATCAACCATGTTTTGGAACATGCGGTTTTTTTCAGCCATTTCGGTTCCCATTCGGTCGCTGTAGGACATCATTCACGCCAGCGTACATTTCCAGTCTGTGCGCAAAGCTGTTTAGAGTATGTGAACTCCAGGGAGCCTCAGTGAGGGAGAGCTTAGAGGCTGTCTTGATCAATATGTCAGCCTGCAGAGGCTGAGGGCTGGGGTACACTACTGCAAAGAGGCCATCGACTCGGCAGTGGATGTTAAAGCAAAGGCCACACACTGTAGAGAAAAGAATTGGGGTCGGCATAATGGCACTAACGCAACACACAACCAGAAAATCCCCAACAGGGGAAGGGCGATCAAAACTAGAAACGCATGCACTGTAATAAATACAACTTGTATTTTTGCGGCGCTAAACAAATAATTTAAGTTGAAAGAATTTTAAAGGGGAAGTCAACCCAAAAAACATTAGTGATAGTTTGTTGAAGTTGGTCGTCGGAAACTCTAACGGAAGCCCGTTTAAAATGATAGTTGGACCGGCCTATAGGCGATTACTTTTTGGTCCGGCCGGACAAAATGGCGGGTAGACGGACTGTGGAAGGGTACTCCGGTTTCCGGCGGATGACAATTTTTTAGTAAAATGCCCAGATGTGATGATCAATGAGTCAATTAAACATTTTTTCTTCAAATTGATATTATTCGTTTGTCCCCACGCCATCTATTAATTTGACTATTAACCTATTCAAAGAATTAAAAATAGCTTGAAAACAAATATAGTAACTCCCTTAAATGCTCAACTGTCTGAGAAGAGTTATGTCATCTGAAGATTTAAAGTGTGGTTGTTTTTAAACAATTACAAGAGGAAATAGTTACATTCCAGTGAGCCTGTTGTGTTACAAATGTATTGCTGTCATGCTTTGGTGCAGAAGGAACTGGTCAGCCATGAAGGCAAGTGTGCGATTTATTTCCGCCTATTAAACTGCTTAGTCTGCTCATTATTGAATATATTGCATTACTTATGGCTCTAAGACCTTTGAGCGTTTGGTCTTCTGACTGGTTTGATTGAAAAACAATAGGCTACCAAGTAAATGAAGCCAATGTGGATTGCAGTGCCCAACTTAGGCCAATGAAAATAAAATAATTCTCAATCAGCACCTTTATCCATTTCTGCACCAAAATGTAATAAGATTTGTGGGAAATCAATTTAGCAGTTTGCGTAATCCTGCCAACTAACAAATCAACAAACGGATATCAAAACACAACCTCATTTCATGCCGGGAAGATACAATCGTCAAAACAACTTCACAACTTTTTATTGCTCCTTCAAGGCATCAGTGAAATAACAATAGGTGGCGTACTGACGCATTCTGATAAATCTTTGGAACAGTTGCCTGTTATCTTCACTAATAAGCCTCACGCCTGAATGATAAGAGCGCCGATTATGGCCTCATACAGAATGCATGTGAGGAAATCCTCTTAGGGCTAAAACATGCTAATTCAATCATGGATCTGATATGGGGGGATGAAGTCGTGCAAGGTGATTGGCCATTAGGAATGAGTGTGTGTGTGTGTGGGGGGGGGGGGGTGCGTGTGTGGTCTCACACTCATACTGTTATGACAACAATATTAACGTCGCCATGCACAAGCATTGTAGAATTCCCAGAGACAGGAACATTTCCCATTCCCATCCCCTTGATCCCATCTCTTACAGCCTCCTTGATCCGATCACGAGGCTTGGAGTGAGCTTCAAAGTGTGCAGCGAGGAGAGCAGAATGTCTAATTTACACAGGTCGCTCTCTCTTCTCTCGCATTGTATTCATCAGTTGTAGCTTGCAACAGCTTTGGATCATCTGACAAACCGTCAAGACATCACAGACGCGCAATCACAAAGGCGAAGGAGGCGCAAGTCGACGCGCTCGCACGCAAAAGAAGCGGTGTGATAATGGGCTTGCCTTCTGGGGGTGATCCCACTGCCGCCGCTGTGCTTTTATGAGCAACAAAGTGAATAATGTCAGACGTGTGCTGGAATCGCACCAGGCTGGATCAGATTCATCGAGGTTGTGTGTGTGCTGAATGCTTCAAAAGGAGGTTTTGTGTTTGGTTTCTCAGGGAAGCTGCACAAAATCTTTCTTATCATGGTGGCGTTAATATCTACCGGTACTTGGTTATAATGAAATGAAACTATTCTTCATCTGTCTGTCTGTCTGTCAGTCAGACACAAAAAAAGTTTTATTATTTCAAAAAAAAAAAAAAAAAAAAAAAAAAAGAACAGGAAGTAACACAGTAACACAAAAGCATCTTGGCTTGAAGTGTCACCCTGACTCCACGACATGACGTCTGGAGGTGCAACCCAAATCCGCACCACTGACATCTTTCCCAGCAGCCTCTTGTCATACCGTGGCCTAAATACACAGTGTCAACGAAGTTGAACAGAGTTACAGCGGAATATCACACAAAAAACAGTGGCGGTGTTTAGATGATCAAAGCGTCAGATCCACATGTTGTTTACAAACTAACTAGCAACATTAGGCACACATGTATGTAATAATACATGAACTATTTTGGATTAATGGCTACCTTTTCTTTCCATTGCTTTTACGTCATTTTTTTTCTTTGTAAATGCTTTTAAATGTTACACTATACTTTTTGTGTGAAGCAGTTTGAGTTACATTGTGTATGAAATGCCTTGCCGAAAGAAATCAGAAGATATCTTTCCTTAAATTAAGTCTTTAGAGTGGCTCATTCATTTAAGCTCCAATATGCAGTCAGTCAGTCAAGATTTAATTAAGAACCCCTGCAACAATTCCGCCCATCCATTTGTCCTCATGAGAGTTGTGGGTGAGCTTTCCCAGCTGACTTTGGGAGAAAGGACAAGTCAATCGCAGGTCACCTACAGACAATTCACACAAGTAGGGACAATTTAGAGTCTTTTATTGACTGAACATGCAAAGCTTTGGAATGTGGGAGAAAGCTGGAGCAGATACAAAAACAATCTTAAAACTACTGGGTCTAAAAATAAACACAAAATGGGTAAAAAAAATGGACCAACTCGCTACTTGGGTCAGTTTGACCCAACTTTCTGGGTTCCCTTATAACCTTAGCGCTAACCCAATTCTTCTTATTTTTCTTCTTCTTCTTTGTATTTATTTATCTATTCAAAATTATTTTGTATCTAGTTATGTTTGACTCACTGTGGAAGCTAGTCTCACTTGGTTTGTAATCTCCGTAGGAACATCTCAGTCTGGAGTCGTTCTGTGCTTGTGTGGGTTTTCTCTGATGAACTCTAATTTAGTGACTAATTGGTGTGACTGTGAGTGTGAACGGTGATACGTGCCCTGCTAATAACCGGCAACCAGTCCACTTTTGGACCAAAGTAAGCTGGGATATGCTCCAGTTACGCATCATCCTAATGAGGACCAGCCCAATAGAAAATGGATGGATGGGTTATGAGTGTGATTGTAGAGTGCAGTGGTGTAGAAGTGCACCACATCATGCTGCGTGATGTCTTTCATATAGCAATTCATAAATGTAGTAACCAAAATGTCCAATCAGATGCACATGGATAAACATTGCATCCCACCTGACCTTTTCCTAAAATATTTCAACACATAGACATCACGTCATGCAATGGAAAGCAAAGATGTTTTTTTTTTTTTTTATTGTTGTTTTCTAAATAGACAATTGTGAATGGAACTGGCACTGGAAACTGATAAGAGCAACCCCTCCCTTTCTGTGTGGGGGAGCAGTCAATAAACGTGTATTCGATGCTCTGCAAGACAACAAGATGGCAAGGTGCTTAGTCAATGTCTTGTTAGGTTTTGGATTATATTCCATGCCTTGTGCTCTTTCTGTATTTCGGGGTGAAAGGGGTCAAGATATAATAACGTTATAGCAATTACATTGAGTCAGGAGAAGCAAGAAGACAGGTTGTGAATCTTTACTGAACTCACACTCTTCTGACTTGTTTTTGTCTCTTAGCACGAAAATGGAAAACAAAGTCTTAAAGGCACTTGTTTGAATCAGGCACTTATTCCTTCTCTCGGACAAAGAGCAATGTCCACAGCAATCATTGATGCAGGAGATGTCATTTAGACATCCATCCATTATCTATACCGCTTCTCCTCACAAGGGTCTCGGGTGTGCTGGAGCCTATCCCAGCAGTCTTCGGGCAGTAGGCGGGGGACACCCTGAATTGGTTGCCAGCCAATCGCAGGGCACACAAAGACAAACATCCGCACTCACAATCACACCTAGGGGCAATTTAGAGTGTCCAATTAACCTACCAAGCATGTTTTTGGAATGTGGGACCAAACCGGAGGACCTGGAGAAAACCCACGCAGGCACGGGGAGAACATGCAAACTCCACACAGGGAGGCCGGGGCCGGGATCGAACCCACGACCTCTGAACTGTGAGGCGGACGTGCTAACCAGTCGAACACCGTGCCGCCCCCATTTAGTCATATCTCAAGTATTTTATAAAGTCAAGTATGAGGTACATACAAAAGTAAAAAAAAAAAGGCTGTGGGAATAAAATGAAATTTTAATACTGATATATATCTATATTAAAAAAAGGAAAACATTTGTTTGTTTGTTGTTGTTTATGTGCAATAGAGTTGAGTGACCTCTCTGATGGTGTGTCTTGTTTGAAAAGACAGCTCTTGTATTGGATGTTATTATACTGAGCAGGTACAGCTAAAGAAGTGTCTGGTTAGTGCAGGTCAATGATTCCCAACTTGACAGAAGCCTATGACAACTATTGACTGCCGCGGAAGACTGACGAGATGAGTTTGCACATTTCGTTTGCATCTGAATCTTGTGGGAGAGTCACACACACGCGCACACACTCGCACACGGTCATCCATCACCACATGCCGTTCATGTATTAGAGTCACCCTCACAGGAAAGCTGACCGATACACCATTAGCGATGTAATTAGCCAGCCGCCAGCTCAGTGCAGTGGTCGACATTTACTTTGTAGATCTCGTCCACAATCAGTCTGTACGCTTTAATATACGTTGTGATTAAAGAAATGGAGGCAGGAGATCCTTCGGTAAATTCGTCAGCGGCCCACTCCCGACAAAGTCTGACAGGAGCTGTCCGATTTGAGCTGCGTGTGCGTTTTTCTAAACAAATACGTGTGCTGGACAGAGGTCTATGCGGCCTTATGGTAACTTGACTCAGCAGAAAGCGGGCAGGGAGAAGCCTGCGCTGTAAAACCAAAGCATGTAAAAACAAATATTAAAGCAGTAACCGGAGGGGTCTCGGCTTACAGTGGGGCGAATGCCTGAATACAT
The DNA here is from genome assembly GCF_054856515.1 of Filicampus tigris. Classification (NCBI taxonomy): domain Eukaryota; kingdom Metazoa; phylum Chordata; class Actinopteri; order Syngnathiformes; family Syngnathidae; genus Filicampus; species Filicampus tigris. The sequence goes on from NC_141223.1 coordinate 19,822,484, forward strand.
TCATATTTAAATACTGTAAAACAGCGGCATATAAACAACTGAAACCATTTGAATGAATGAGCAAAACAGCTGACTAAATTAAATGTAAAAGTATGTCCAATACATTCACGGACCAGAACATTATTACATCAAACATCATCGCCATTGAATGAGGTCCGATCAGAGAAAAGTGAACTTAATGAATACATACAGCATTGCCTTGAGAGTTTATTTTGATCTGTGAGCATGCTTGAAATGAAATAAATATTTTAAAATGCTTTTAATTGGAAAAGTAGCATTTCATAATATTACAAAAACAAAGAAATTGCATGAATTGATTAGAACACATTATAACACATTAAACACTTGCTACCACAATTTGTACTTCAATTCAATGAACATTGTACTGCTGTTTCTTTTATGTCCCGAGACGCTTAGGCAACCAAATTGTTGAAACACAAGTCAGTATCAATCTAAAGTAAGAATTTTTAGGTTTTATAGTACAAATAATAATAAACCTCTTGTATTGGATATCATCAGATTGTGTGGCTTTTTTGCTATTCCTGTTTGAAAGTTACGTAAAAATAAATATAAAAGAAGGAGAATTACCTTTGAAACGTGGAACTGCCAATGTGGAGTAAACATTTCTGACTGTCAAACTACAGTATGTATAAAAATCTATAAATATTTATAAAAAACTGTCAGTCTCAGGTCGGATCAAAATCCAAAGAATAGAAATGTGTCTTCAAATGTCACATAGACGGAATGCCCAGCTCAGGTATTTAGTATAAAAGAATGCCGGTGTCATGCTCCTCGGAATCTCCATTCTGAGTCATAGACAAGGAAAATCGTATTTCAAAGCAACATCCCCAAAAGTAAGCCAGCTGTATGTGTACTATGACTAATGGGGAATTTTATATTGAGCAGTGGAAAGCTGAGAAAGTGATCCTTGCTCATTCAGTCCACATCTCCATCATCCAACAGACGGCAGCCTCCACTTTAACAAGCAGAATATTTTTGGACAGAGAAACTGTATAAGACTTTGCTTGAAAAAAAAAAGCCACACAGAAAGAACGGCTGCAAGTGACACAGCCTTGTATAGCTGGCTACAATGCCCATGCAAGTGCACTGATTCATGGGCGAATCCATCCGGGGATGAACTTGGGCCAATAAATCAAAAAACTGCTACGAGACATGAACACGGCACAGCCCACTCGAGTCTGAGTTACTAAACTTTATGTCTGCATGCATGTAAAAGACATAACTGTACATCTACTATATATATATATATATATATATATATATATATATATATATATATATATATATGTATGTGTGTGTATACTGATTTATAACTAAGAGGTGAGACGTATTTTAAACATGAGCTCTTTGCCACTCACACATCAGTTTGCAGCACTACATTTCTTAAATTGCAAAATAAGCCATCCTTGCCTATCAGCTGTTGCGCAAGATAATAGGTCAAACAAAACTTCAGATGCCGCCTCAGGCATAATTGCTGTACACCATTACTAACTACAACCACAAAAAATAATATTGCACATTAAAATATCATTGTGTGTATACACACTCAAATATAGGACAATTGAGGCAACCCATCAATGCATCGCTCCTGGGCCAAGGACATGATTTACAATGTTAGAATGAGGTGAGTATTACTTATGGATTGCCAATAAACAACAAATCAATATATGGTGTGAATGACTAAAATACAAAGAGCTAAATGGGAAAGTAAGTGACCCCAAAGGTCACAGGTGAGGTAATGTTGAGCAACAGTCAGATTGACTATTGGCATATTATCTGATACGAACAAAAGTATTGGGACACCTAGCCATTACACTTAAAGGAAATTGGGGGGGGGGGGGGGCAAGTAAAACATTTTGGAGGAATTAAATAGTAGATACCACAGCAATATATTAGAGGTAATATAAATAGAATAGAAAAAAACATAACATTTTACAACATAACATATTTTCCGGAATATAAACCGGACAATTATATAAGCCGCACAAGCAGTCCGTCCCGGGGGCAGATCATTCTGTCCCTCCGTCCCGGACGGATGCCCATTTTTGGAGCGTCGGACAGGGCGGTGACACGTTTGAAAAAAAGGGGCGGATTAAGCAAGGGCGGATGTGGATTTTCATCTCAACCTTCTGAACGTCAAACGTCAGAAATTGTTGTTGCGTATACGACTCCGCGCTCATTCTCTCTCGTGATCGGTCTGTTATGTCACATGTTGCGATGACGTACAGTTTCCCCCGCCTCGGCCCGGCAATTTATTTGTTGCCACGGAGGAGAGGATCCACCTCGCAGCTCCTTCCTGCTGCAAAGCAAACTAGTTTGGCAGCGGTGTGGGTATTATGTCACGTATGTGTGTGTATAGAAGCTACACACGCACGTACCACCTTCGCCGCCACCTTCCAGATCATTTTCGCAATACAATTAAATGCATCGTCTAGTCATCTAGGTCCCTTTGTTGTAGCAGGCACGATATCCATTGTTGTCACTGTCTTTTTGAAGCGACGCCTGCCAACTCCCGCAGTGAGGTGTCATGCACTGACACGTTTTTAACATTTTTTTTTATTCTTATTATTTTTTTGGGGTGGTTCGGGGTGGACTTAAGGACAGAACCACTTTAAAAAAATGGGGGGGTCGTGGGGGGTGGTGGGGCGCTAATTCATATGAATAAGGACGGAGGGACGAGGCTGTAAGGGTGTCCAGGTCTGATAAATACCTTAATTATTACACTGAAAAAGGTTTTTTAATTAACTTAATATAATTAATTTCATTTTCCACTTTTCTCCTCATACATTAAGTCCGTTTCCCACATTTTAATCATGTGCAACCAATTACCATGTTCAAATTAGGTAACTCCAAAGACATTTTCTCTGTGTACATTATTGTATCTAGATTCTTTCAGTAAAATTATTCATTTAGAACAACAACACACCAATCATAACAATATTCGAAGTCAGATGAAAAAAGATACATGTATAACAGTTGGTAGTGACGATTCAAGTGGAGGATGCAAAGGGAATGTTCATGAAGAACAGCAGACAATGACTAAAATGCTGTCTAAAACAGCCATAATATATAAATGCAGTATTTAGGAATTCCACACACTTGACTCATGCTCCATTTCAAGGAATTTGTTTTAGTCATTCAAGTGTCTGTAGAGGTTTTCTCTGTGGGTGCTTATTCCACTTAGTTGAGTTGATGCCATTCAGGTTTAATCATCATGCACCTTTAAAGGGTACATTATGTGGAAGATTGACTTTATAATTGCTTTTATACAAAAAGTTGGCTCTTAGGAGTGGCTGCTAACACAAGTAAATCTTTTCTTTTATGCTTTTCCCTGAAAATGTGCCCGTGAGTGAGCCATTAAGCACTTTTGCCCCACTGTTACGCAACAGCAATAGCAGAAGCAACTACATCCCCCATTGGTGCGACTATGTCAATGTTGAAAGGTAAGCAAAGTTGCATTTTTCTGCTAGATGCATAGATTACAGCGTTAGCCTCTGAAGATCGATATATACTTGACTGCTTGGTGAAGTTGTCGACGCAGAAGAGGTGGCGAACGTTGGTGTTTGTTGACGTGTCCATGCGCCACAAGAAAACATTTTATTTAGTATAACAAGTGTCATGTCCATAAGTAAAAATGGCTCTACTGTCTATACCAGACTCTTTGCTCTGCTCACGTAAATGGAAGCTATTCTAGTCCAATGCAAGCTTTCTGGTCGTCATGGTAATGAAAACCGGACTTGCCATTGGCCAATAAGTATATGGGGCGGGGTATACAGTCACTCCCTTGCAAAAGACAAGGCCAAAAATTGGCTAATTTCTGTGAGACAAGTAATAAGGTGTGCAACACAATTGAACTGCGCAGGCTTGGTGATGAAGTGCTGCCACCACAAGGGAAAACTATGAATACTTTTACTGCCTTATGGACTATCGCTTCACACACCCTAGTCGAGTAGAGTGGCTTGCCTCATCACAAACCCCAAGCTACACTCATTGTTGTAACGAAAGTCATGATCTGCATTGGTCTTTCAGTACCTAATGGGAGGTGGTGTGTTTACAGTGGCTAATTTGACTCCAAGAAATACAGTGAGTAAAGTTGATTAAAAATCTTGATCCTTGTGTTGCTTCACCGATTGTGTTCAAATATCGATTGCTTAAAGGGAAGCCTTTAAGCCTGTGTCATACAGTGACATAAGTGCTAATCATTAGCCCGTCTATGGCTTTTTGCATTGTTTGTTACCATCAAGCTAAAAGACGTTATCTAAAGCAAAGCTATGTCGTTTTGAATATACATGTTTTGAATATACATGTAATTCTCTTTGTTTTGTGTTTACTTTGACAATAATGTCAACTGAGAGTGGCAAACATTTTGAAGCCTCGTCTTTGAAGCGTCATCCACAGAGAATCTTGAACAGCAGTCTGATGGGGAAAGAGCACAAATAACCAAATACGGGGCAGCAGAATGACACACTGAGATAAACTCAAGCTAAATGGAGCATATATGACAGCTTCTAACGATGTGACGGTGTGTCAACAAGATCGTAAGAATGTGAAGGGAATCATTTAGAGATATCTAATCTGGCATATTGCTCTCTATTGCCCCTGATCATTACGTTTCACATGCTCATCTCCCGGCTCAAATGGAAGAAGCACAGCAGGTAAAAAAACAACCAAAAAATAACGTGGTAATAGGTAAAAAAAAAAAAAAAAGGTGGTGGGAGCGTTTCATCATCAAAAACCCGAACAAGCTGCGAGAGCGAGGAAGCTCCGAGACCCTTGTCAGTTTGACGGCGAGTGTGGACAGGCGATAGTGAGATCAAACAAGACTTACAGTAGATATTTCAGTCATGTGAGAGGGGAGACATTGTCTGGGTGGGGGCTAGGCTGGTTACGCTGGTGAAAATGTTCATTCACCGTTTATTCAGTTCTCTATGCTCACCCATGAACAAACATCCTGAAACGCATGACGCATGCCTCCACTTACTTGTTGCACCTTTGCCACTGTTTGCTACTTTTTGTTACATCGGAGGAGCAGTGAACTTTTTCTCTGGTCATTTACTCTAACCTACGGTGAAAAAAAATGATGGGTGAATTTACTCAATTTGATTTCGTCAAGTGGTTGCACAAAATAAAATCAGCTGTATCCAGATACATTTTTAAAGTAGATGTATGGTCCGCTTAAAAAAAAAAAACGTTCTGAATTCAGATTATTTTATTTTTGTGCAACCACTTGACGAAATATAATTGGGAAAATGATGCGTGGCATTTTTTTCAGTGTACACTGTAAACAAAACTAAACAAAACACAAAGTTGAGAAACTCAACATTTCAAGGCAACAAATTACGATAAAATTTTAAATTGGGCAATTCAACAAAATATTTTAAGTTTGCCTTGTATTGTATCCTAACTTAAAGATATACATAAACACAACTCAAAAATTGTTTTGGATGCCCCCCACCGACCGCCCCCGCCCCACCCCACACATAAAGGTCAATAAATTACTTCATACAGAAGGATAATCTACTAGTATAAGATACTGTATATCAGTATTCTTATGCTGCAGTTTTCATTACATACTGTGAGAGGCCTTGTCTAGGAATTTCTTATAGTATATAGAGGTTGAATGACTAAATATTATTTGTAGCTGACTCTAATGTGATGAAAATCAAAGTTGATTAATGGTTCTTTCAATGGACCAACAGTGAAACGAATTTAAAAAAATGAGTAAATATACAACCAACCACACATGCTCATTATCCCATCTTTGAGAATAATACGAAACCTTTCCAAAAGAAATGCTTATGTGCCGACAAATCGCTCTTACAGTATATAATGTAAAGAAAGCAGCTTAACAAAAAAAACATTATATTACAGACACACTAACCTTGCTACTCTGTTCGCCAGCGAAGAAAAACTCAACTCCAACTTGGTGTACGTGTGATAAATCAAACCGGCAAGCGAACAAATCGTTACTCACCAGCAGCGCGAGCTGACTTTGAGATTCATTGTGCTTTGTGGTTCAATAAGACCAAACGCCACAACCGCATAAGTCAGTCCTAATTGTGTGCTACTGTGTAGGAGTTATTATCTGATGGTGCTGTTTATTTTATCGCCCGATTGTGTATTGGAATGGGCTCACACGTCACGCATGGAAACCTTCAGAACATCTCTTTGGTAAAGGTCACATTGTATACATTGATCAGGAGTCCACTTTTTTTCTGAGTCATAGACAATCTGTATTAATATATTTGATTGGACAAAAAAATTGTGCCTGTAGCGTGCCTCCCCACCCATCTTTTGTTATCTGATTATTTATGAAAATGTTTCTGTGAGCAAGCTCTTTTAAAATGTGGATCTAATTTACATAAACAGCCCCCCCCCCCCCACCCCCCCCCCCACACACACAGACACACGCACGCACACACAAACACACAGCTTTTCCATCCACTCTAATGTGACAGAGCAACCACCTCAAAATAGGCTGGGTTTTGGAAGGCTGAACTAATGGGTTTAAAATACTTGTATGCACTAACCCTAACTTGATTCCTGAGGTATTTTGACGAAAGTATGTCACATAGACTCTTAAAACGCCTGGGTCAAAAGAGACTAAGCCAATGTTGGTTTAATTATACCTGATGCTTTGGGTTGAGGATTTGACCCACATGATATGTTTGCCACAGTTTTTAAAGAAGATGCTCTGCCTGACACAACGCACGCACTTTCCATGGGTGGGCCGTCCGACCGGACCAGGATTCAAACCCCGATCCCTGTGCCCAAGGTCAGCGTTGTTACCCAACTTCTGTACACAACTAAACTGTCAAATATGGCAACCAGGATCAGGTCTTCAGCCGCCTAAATGGAATCTTCAACACAATCTGTGGGTTAAAATAATTAACCCAACAAGACTCCAGAGTGCCTCTAAAATTTAGAGACACTTTGGAGCCCTGAGTTGAATTAAATTTAGAGTCTAAATTGTAGCATTTTGCTCCTACAATTTGACACAGAGCACATAAATGTTTCTTCTATACATGTGTCTGTGCGACCAGTAAATTTGATGAGTTAAAAAAAAAATACTATTCAAGGGTGGATTACTTTCCCCTTGGGTAAAAGTAATCCACCCTGCTCAAAATCCACAGCGCACTCACTGGGCTAGGAAAACATCCCAGCATTTTTTAGTGTGTACATGAGAACCTGAGAACTGATTTAAACTGTGAACAAATTCAGAAGGTCTCATTTAGGAGTCCAACCTCTGTTTGCCCATTTAATTAATATAGAGGTGTGTCCCAATACTTTTGTCACTTTAGTTCTTTTTTTTTTGTGTGTGTGATTGTCCCGACTTCCCAGAGGATTAATTGAATGCTGCTGGGCTGTCATCCAGATTTCATTTCCTTTGGAGAAAGAAGCGCTTCCTAGCAACAATCTCACTGTCTCCACGCACTTATCACACTGTTATTTACCAACACCTTCCCTTCCCGCCCGCACACACACGGACGCACGCACACACACGCACACTGGAACACAGACACAAAAAAATAGAGCTCAGCACGACGACAAGTCTCCAATCGCCGACGTCGTGACCACACCACACACTCATCGGAATTCATTGTGAGATTTCAACGCAATGAATAAAAGTTTCACATCTTCCCTGCTGAGAGTCATCACTTAAATTCAGATGTAATCATTTTCAGGACTGGAGGGAACATGGAAAAAAATATATACATTTTTAAAAAGGGTGAGTTGTCAGCGACATGGAGTCCCAAGTTTTCAGCACACTTTGAAAGTCAAGCGAGACTATCGCCCAGCCTGACGTGAGCACATTTTCATTGGTGGGAGTATATTTTTATTTCTCCGAGGCAGACATTGTGTACATAGAGCGAGAGTAATGCTACGGGAATGAGAACGAAAGGGAGGCTTTGCTGTTATTGCAACGGTATACAGTAGAGAGTGAATATGTCTCTGAGGACATGTATGGAAAGGGCAAAGAGAAGCAATGGCCTGATTGGACCATTTGGCCGCTGCATAAAGTACTCTGCTATAAATTCACAACGTCTGCTTCCCTCTTGGCGAGCTCCTTCGAATGTGGTGAAGGATGCAACATCCATCGGAACGTCGTCATCCTACTTCTTTTCAGACATAACAACAGTGGTGCCGTACAACCGATGTAGCAAACTGGACTTGTGGGAGACATTTGGAGGGTGGTCTTAGCTGAGTGCTTCCCTCTCATCTGCAGAGGTCCTCTTGCGGGCCGCTTAATTGGAAGAAGGAGAATGATTGTCCACAAGAGCGACGGAAAGTGGAAACGTAATGATTTTTTTCCCCTCTTCTGTACAGACCTTTCCTCCATTTATTGTCTTCTGCTGCTTTAATTTTCTCGATTTTGCCCTGGCCTGTCACTCGTGGGTTTTTCTGCTTATTTCCTTTCCTGTATGCGCACCTACAGGAGAAATGGCCAATTACCATTTCAGCCACATCAGTGACTTAAAGACTCCTACACAGTAGCACACAATTAGGAATCCTTAATAAGTGTCTCTCAAAGTGTGGTCCATGTGCCACCGGTGGTCCCGAAAAAACTAAGAATACACTCGGGGTCTGATTTACTAAATGTGCAAAAATTTGCCCAAATGGATGTGGAAATGTATCTACTAATCAGGCGGACATTTGATTTAGCACGTTGTAGGATTTGATTTAGGATTAAATGCAAATAGATTAATTTAGCATGCGCTGAATGCATGAAATGTGCAAACCATACTTAACCATGATAAGGAAACATAGGTAAATTGAAAGGAGAGGTGGAGAATGGATCTTTTCAACAGTGAAATATTTGAAATTTTGAAATGCCATAAGCAGCATTAAACAGCATTCTGAGGTGGATCATGGCAGCGAAGTGGAATTCTCAGATTGAAGTCAGGCCTCCTCAACGTAAAAACTCAAAAAGTATTCGGTGCGGTAAATTGCTGTGGGCAGTGGATTATTTCAGACAATTAAAAAGCAATACTGGCATACTGGCAGAGTTTAACCGAATATGCTGATGTCAGTCTGCATTGATCCTTTGACTAGGTGCCATCTTCCATCTTGGATAGATGCAAGATAACACACTAGTCTGCATTCTGTTTGGATAAAGTGACAGGTACCATCCATCTGAATTCTATACCATTTATCCTTTTCAGGGTCGTGGGGAGCTGGAGCCTATCCCAGCTGACTTTGATTGAAAGGCAGACTATACCCAGGATTGGTCACTGGTCAATCACAGGGCGCGTAGTGTTAGACAACCATTCACACTCAAATTCACACTGTCACTGTGTGGGAACTGAACCCAAGCAGCTTGAACACAAATCAGGCAAAGGTATCACTACAGCAGGTTTCTTCAGTCCTGTTCCTCGACGGCCGGTTTCCTGAATGCTGCAACACACCCGATTCAAATGATGAGAATCGTTATCCAGCTTCTTAAGACCTTTCCTTCAGAGCTTTCTGATTACCTGATCATTTGAATCCGGTGTGTTCCAGCAGAGAGAGATAAAAACATCTAGAAGACAGTCCCTCGAGGAACAGGATTGAAGAGCCCTGGACTACACCATCTGTGACTCCACAGTTATCACACTCTTAAAACTGCTGGGCGAAAAATAATCCAATTTGAGTCAGAAATAAACCGACCCGTCACTGGGGTGAATTTAACCCAACTTTGACCTAAAAGACTTGGTGGTTTTGTACAAACCTAGAGAATAGTGCCAAATTGATGAAAGTAGCGAGTCTGTCCATTATTGTTATTATTATTATTTTTTTAACTCAAATTTTTGACCCAGCTGTGTTAAGAGTGTACAGAACCCCAATATAGCCAAATGTCCATTCTATAGGCTATACTGTATATAGTCAATACTGGGGCTGTGCAAGAATCAGGAGTAGCTAGAATTAAGAGGGCCGTTGAAAACGACCGCCGAATCAGAATTTTCCCATTCGCGTCAGAACGGATCATAGCATATTGCCGTCAGAGAGGAATGGTTGGATGACACTCACGTCTCCATACAGTATGTGTGACGTGTCTACGAGAGGAGTGTACATGTGTGAAAACTACTTGTGAGTTATGTTCAGTGGACGCCCACAAGCACAGTAGCTGTGTGTGTATGGGAATAGCTAGCCGGATAAAAGCAGTAAATTCAACTGTTAAGCAGTCAATCAATAAAGCCTAGCTTGGCAGTGTGTCAGCGCTTCACCGTTGGCCTCTCATGCTGTCCTAGCAACAAACAAAAGGAAGTTTGCAAACTTGGACGTTGGGCCTGAGAGATGGACTACCTTAAAGTTATTCTAAACTAAAAAGCAAAACCTTTCCATGGGTTGGTACATGATACAATGTGTCAACGCGCCAGTGTACACGTTTGAATGTGAAAAGTGAATACAGCGTTATAAACGTGTTGAAGATAAAGCTCGCTATAAGTGCACTCCATTTACCATTTAACATTTTGACAAAGGTGGATTTTTCATTTGTTGGATTTTGAAGTGTTTTTTTTTCGGAAAAGCACGAGATGTGTATCGATTCAAAAAGAGATTTTGGGTGCGAGTATAAGCTCTACTAGATACACTCTCAGACTATTGGTCAGTACAGTACAAAATATCTCTGAGGATGATGCACTGAAGTTGGAAACTCCACCCTCAATTATAACTACATTGTTGAATTAATAACTCTCTGACAACATTAATGAAAACGCTGTATCCATGTTTTTATTGAGGTTGAATTCATTTGTGTAACTCTTGCATTAGATCTCATTATATTGTACAGATATGCCTCCAGTGTTTGAAAGGTATAAAATGGACAGATAAAAGATCTGCACCAAAGCGCCTCGTATTGCCTTAAATAACCTTGTGCTTTAAGGCTGACTTTTATGTTTACAGCTATTTTGTGAGGGGGCCCAGATATCGAAGCATGAAAAACGATTCCTACTCAATAATAAAACCAACCTGAAGTTGTGAATGCAACAAGGCCTCGTTGATATGTGATATATTAGGCTTAAACCAGAGTGCAGCGAAATAGTAATTCAATGCTACTGCTGATTTATTGTTGCTGCTGTTCTATAAGATATTATGAGCCTTATTCAGCCTCTAATCGACTTTGTGTAATTGAACCTGACATGGCCTGACACGCATGGGACCTAAGATGATTTGTATAGGCAAAGTAAGGCAGTTATGATACCGGGGTGCGCCAATAACATCCAAAGGCAAAGTGTGGCCTCTGAGGTGTCCTTAAGCAGGACCCTGAACTCAAGACTGGTCCAGGTGGCCTTGATAACACTTTGCATGGCAGCCTCTGAAAGAACTATTTCTTGTATACAAGTGTATGACTACTACTTATTGAAACACCCAGATGCTCTACAAATCAGTTTAAGCTTGATACAGAAAACGTAAAGAGCCCTGGGTGGAAGACAACCCATGCCACATTGAGCACTTCACTGGGAACAACAAACGATAAATCAACAATAGAGGAGAACAAAGGTCTCCTGTATTTACACTGAGGAACGCTGCAGCAATGTGGAGACTTGTGGAGTACAAGTACTGCAGCATCCAGAGCTAGGGAAGAGCAACAGGGTAGGCTAAACCTTCGTATGTGTGTTTAATTTTGTCATTTCTTTGCGAAAAACATGACAATAATATATCTGCCAACAGTGGCAACCATAAAGTTTCCACTCAGCATGCTTGGAATATCGGCTGACAGAGTGCTAGGAATAGTATCTGGTACAAGCTGCTTTTGCCCACTTATCCAATTTAACTTCCAGTCTGAGTACTTCAATGACAATGTAGCTACCCACTCAAATCTGTCAGTTAACAAGCAAAGGACTGTCACCAAAAATCCTTCTCTACCCTAGCCAAAAAAAAATCAGGACCCTTGCCTGAAAAGCAACTGCAAGTCGGCTTGGAGTCCTAGTTCGAATTAGGCATCCTAGGCCAGGAACCAGTGGATCCATATTTTTTTGGGGTGTGCGGGGGTAAATTCTGAACATCTTTTCTCTACCTAGAGTGGCCCTCGAAGACTTGGCACCATTCGCAGATTTATTTAGGTTTGGTATTTTTTTTTTTGAGGGGGGGGGGTGCTAAGTCCCGTTTTTCATGGAAAATGTATTTAATAGGAGGTTTGTCAGCATTTTTGTAGCTTGTTAAGGTTTACAAGAAATATAGAAACCATACCCCCCACAATACATTTCAATGGATGTCAATTATACACGGCCGGCCTGGTCCCTATGTCTTGCAAATACCGTGGTTCCACCATGAAGCTATATGTTGTAATATCACCTTTCACCATTAGATGGCAGATATGGGTTGGTTGTGCTTGCACTGAGTCGTATACTGCCCTGTACTATAATGTGAGTAGGCCTAATATTTTTTTGTGAAAGAATGCATAAAATGAGTTCTTGTGCTAAATTTTGCTTTGCTCTTCTGCAGGTTTGTGCCATCGTTGGATCGTAATTTTCATACAAAAGAGCCCTTGCATGGTATGCTATTTTGTATTTGATTCAAACCCTTCGCTGTTTAATAGTGGATCATTTATACTTGCAGTGAGAAATGTTTTATGAAAAATGATATATATTAAGGGCATGTATTTTGTAGGTATGCAACATTTTTTGGGACGTTTTGTCCATATTTAAAATTGTCATCATACATTTGGTTAGGAAGTACATACCCCCACAGTAGCACTGATGAAAAATTGTGAACCCCTCCATCATTTAAATTGCCCATTCCACATTCTACACAGATGAGTGACACGAAATGGCCAAGATACATTTGTCTACACACCATCTAATGTTGACAAAACATGGGTTAAAATGTTGGTGGTCATTTCAGGATTCACTATAAAATGGTGCAAAGGCCCATTCATGGCTGCTAAAAGCTCTGATTACTGTGACTATGTTAACATTGTTGGCGGATGATTTGGTCCTTTTGGTGTCTTGCTCAAAGACACATTGGCATGACTCTGAAACCAATGATTTTGCGAGCCACGTAGCCATTTTCATTACCCCTTTGGTAGATATTGAATGATTTTTTTTTCCTCCCACGGAAAGAAAGTAATTATCTCCACTGCGTGCCCTTGAGCACTGGAGGGACAGGCACGTAGAGTCATGCACGCTTTGGCAAACAGAGAGGCTGACAAGGACAGACAGGGAGGAAAGTGTCTCCTCGCCGTGGTTCCCCCATGCGGGTGTCCATCAGACCAAATGACACATGAGTGGTTGAGCTCAGTGTGACTTGGATGCAATCCTAATGACAGAAGCCGGGTTGCCAGGGGGACCTCCGACATTCAAACATATGCATGGAGGCCAACACCCTTATATGCATAAATGTACTGTAGATGGATATTAGTGAACGGTTTAATTTCTCAACTAATGCCATTTCCATTATCTTAAAATAATAAAAAAGCAGCAACATAATATATTATAAATGCAGTCGCACCATAACTCATTTTACTGTACCTTTTACATAAATAGGGTGTGCTCAATGATTAATGTCTGCATATTTGCTCAGCCAATGGGAGCACGATAGTTTGACCATAAAGCTGCATTATGCGCACAAGCACGCACCATGTCACGCATACATACATACAGTTCTGCTCAAAAGTCTTAAGCAGGGAGGACATACCACACAGGAGCTGACAACCCAGAGCAGGAAACGATTTTCAGGAAGTTACATTTTGGTGAGAAGTGGGATAAAACGTGCGGATGCACGAATATATATTCACCATTTGAGTCGCCATGGCATAAATGGAACAGTCCACCCTGCCGGTATCCGAAGCACCTCCCATCTGTTCGTCATCCTCCATGAACCAGGAAGTATCCTGCTAACTAACAAGCAGATGGACAAACTGATAGGATGCTACACTACTGTTTTCATTGCTCTTAGTTTTATTAGTTTTACTGTATATGTATAGCAGCGTAGCATTGTTACTCCAACCGTGTCCCAAGACTTTACATTTGTACAGTCTGTATCATCATAATCTTTGCATCCATAGTGTATGGCTTTCAAGCCATACGTCAACACAAGGCCACGGGCGAGGCCGAGCAAGTCCAACGAGCAGCCCACTTGTCATCTTTGACCAGGCTGCTACTCTAGAGGACAATAAAAAGTAAAAAGTTGTTATCTGTCTGCCTGCATAAATATAAGAGAGCCATAAAACAGACTTGTCCAGATTTAATGACAAATAACTAAAGCTATCATACTATCCATTACTGGAACATACTTTCTAAACCACAAGTGTCAAACTCAAGGCCCGGGGCCAGATCTGGCCCACCACATCATGTTATGTGGCCCGCAAAAGCATACCAAGCATGTTAACTTAGGGTTAGGGTTAGTTTTCAATTTCAGTTTCAAATTGTTGTATGTATTTAATAATAATGTTGTTTTTGCAAGCACATTCTTGTTATATTTATTACAGTAACTTGAACAATAGTTCAACAAACTATCAAAAGTAGTTATCCATCAATTTGTTGTGTACTGTATATGTCATAATATGAGGAGGTGACGAAATCTTGCAAGGCTTCATTGTCAAAACGGCTCTCCAAGGGAAGTTGTAACTCCAATGTGGCCCGAGACAAAAACGAGTATGACACCCCTGTTCTAAACTATTGTCACAGTGTGGCGGGAAATGGAACTGGAGTAAAGGTCATTCATTTGCAATGACTGTACATTGCTCTGTCTCATGTCTCTCTGATTGAGATATTCACTTTTATTCATTTGCAAGTACTGTCAAATCCTTATTTTAAGATTAACCTGAAAATTCCAATGACTTACATTTGCAAAATGTTCCCTTTGCATTCATTTTTATTTTTTCTGCAAGCTTCATGGCTTTTAAATGGTGCTCTCCGTAATGTAAGTACCTAAATAAAGGAGCTGATTGTCATACTTCATTAGATCACAAGTAGCCACCTGTAGAGTGCACCATAGTACCTAAAAATAGTGGCTGGCTGTATGCTGGGCAATGGATGTCTGTGGAAATAAGAGAAACGTCCGCACAGCCGAAGGCCCTTTGGGGCAGAAGCAGAACACACACAGGACCGGTCGTACACGAATAAACATTCAAATACCTAAGGACAGTTTAGAGACTGCAATGAACTCTTTTGAGTGGCGTGGACATGAAATGACATCAACGGGAACCTGAAGGAGGAGCGCCGGTAACTTCAATTGCCGGCAACTACGTTTTTTAATGGAAATGGGCAGAGGAAAGTCTTGGGTAGCTAGAGGTTCAATATTAAAATTTAGTGTAAATAAAACACATTAAAACACACACATGGCAGCAGTGGGTTTCTTTTGGATGAGACCACCACGCCTCAATGGAGTGCGGATAGAATCCGGTAACCCATTAACATGACGGATCTTTGAAAATACATCATTACAAGCGCCGTGTGATTGATCTCAGTGTTAGTTTAATTTTGTGCTTGAGAAAAAATGTGACTAGCAACAAGGTCAAAAATCAATTTATAGCAAACTCGACCAAATATCGACTCACAACACATATCTTTTGACAGGTCTGTCATTATTTTGGCAATAAGTCATAATGAACAAAATGTCAGAATCTTTCTTGCTTCAGCATTGTCCCATATTGATTTGGGTTAGGGTGGGGTGTACCTTGGACTGGCCACATACTGTAAAGCAAACAACCATTCAAATTCTCATTCACAATGATGGACAATCCAGTCTTCCGTGAAGTTAACATGTATTTTTTCTAGAATATCGGCGGAAGCCGTGCCAAGAAAAAAAACATAACATGCAAGCGTAGGGAGGACTAGCCAAAGGAATGCCAGAGCTAAGATTCAAACCCAAAGCCCAAAACTGTGAGGCAGGTAGGATAACCACTACATCACCGTGCTGCCTGAGAAAAAAAAAATATATTATTTGTGTATTTATTTTATTAGCAAATCTCCTTGAGCGGCAAGTGTTGCCTGTCTGCCAACACACAAAGTTAGTTTGTGTGTGCATGTGTGTGTGGACCTCGCAGACTCAATTATGTTCCGTCTGTAGTCAAAAGGATTAAAACTTTTCTCTGCTTTCAAAAAAAAAAAGAAGAAGCCAATTCATTTTGCTGGAAAAATGAGAATAAAAACAAAATTGGTTTTTCTACGGTTGAGGAGATAATGTAAAAATAAATCCTCCATCCCTCAATTACGTTTTCTGCTTAAGAAAGCCTTTGTCCGTTTTCTTATTTTATTATTTACACATTTTCCACAAGACTGTGATCACTTCACGTGAATGTCCATGCGATTAAAGAAAGGTGTTGCCTTTATGACAGTCACCATATTCAAGAGGAGCTTATTACCAAGCAGACAGGGCAAGTTAAGCCCGGTGAAGACACAAAGGAAAGCTATCATGTTACATGCTAACAGCACAGTCCAAGTCGCTAATATTAGGCAACTCCTCTGTGACATCTTGGCACACCTCCTCTAAATGACTTATTTCCTATCGGGATTACTGGACAAGCAACAGGATAAAAGATGAGGCACACATCCCCCAAGAATAAGAGAATGAAAATATCACTCCCTGCTGAGTGACGAAATGGATTGTGTGGGATGGACAGACAAAAAAAGCAGTGGAGCCTCTAAGTTTGAACACCATCTATCTATCTTTTTCCGATCGTGTTTGTCCTTATTAGGGGTGTAGGTGGTGAGCTAGGGCCTACCCCAGTTGACTCTAGGTGAAAGACAGAATACAGAGAGGGGTGGAGAATTTGTCCAGAGTCTCGTCTCTTTGGGTGAGGTTAGGTTTCAGGTTTCAGTTAAGGGAACACGACAGAAAACAAGGTTTGGGGTCAGAGCTCATGGTAGGAGTGTCGCACAGGAGTGTATCATACATTGTAGGATGCGACAAGACGAGACCTATCAGCACATACATTCGTTGTCCACACGGGTGACTCAGAGCTGGAGCTAGGTAAGAAAAACACCTTTCCCATAGGAATGAATGGGATTTTCACGTGCCGTACAAAACGTCAGTTTCAGTATGTGAGTGCGGCATTTAGGTCTCTCCCCCACGTTCAGCCACTCCGTGACCTGCGCTCCGCAGCCAGGCAATGTGAGTAACGCTGCTTTGCGTTAGTGAATGAGGTACAAAAGTAAGCATGGCTTTTATGACTGGTGTCTTTGAATGTTAGTCTGTGATACAAGTGTTGCGAAAAACAACAAGAACAACAACAACAAAAAAGCCAAAGCGGTTTGAAGTTTTGGCTTCATAAAATTCATAATTGTGCAACTTTAGGTGCATTTTACTTTCAACCTTCTACTGTAAGTAAATAAAGCGTGTGTGTATGCAAAGAACATCAAACAGTGCTGAATGTTTTATTTGTGTGTGTGCATGTGTGCAAAGTAAGGGAATTTATGCGAACAGTAGACATTTGTGGTTAAAACATTTTAATTTGTGGAGATTAACTGGCTGTCTTATCGATTGATCAGCCTGATGCTCGTCTGAACAATCGACCGTAATTAGCCTCACGTCTTTCGCTCTGCCTTTTGTCTTGAACAAATAAACAAAGCCATTTCATTAACTGTCTGACAGAGCCCCTGTCTCTGATATTACATTCATCTTTGCCACCGGTTTATTATAGAACACCATACGTTTTGACAAGAATGAACCGCCTCAAAGAGTGATCAATTTTCCATGAGTTTGATAACCCAAAATATTCTGCAACATGTCGGCAAGAAACATTGCCACAATCTTCATTGCAATAACGCGGTTCCAGTGCAGTCACAAAGGAGACGCAGAACACGGACTACTGTGCAGTGGTTAAATGATTCCCCTGAGGCAAAAAAAGGCTCTGGAGAGCTGCATGCTTATGAATTAAAATGAGACATTTGAAAAGCAGCCAAGGCAAAAACAAGTGATAGATGTCCTTCTCTGTAACCTGAGCATTTCTGGCCTCACATTTAATTATTCAATCACTGGACGCTTGGGTAAATGCTCTTTCACTTGTATAGCGTTTGTCCACACACAAGGCAACTCAATGCGCTTCATCCTGACTTCCCATTCACCTACTGATGATGCAGCATTGGGTTCAATAGCTTGCTCAAGGACACTTCAAAATGGTCACAAGGGCAGGGAATCGAACCCACAACCTCTGGGCTGTGAGACGACCACCCTACCACTCAACCATGCCGCTCGTTTTCTTAGGTACACTTGCACAACAATTCCCCAAATTCTAATACAAAAATGACTTTGAAAACATAATAATTATCTGTGTTGATTGGCACTGACGGAGAAGCACTGGATTTCAGTACATGATGGTGTACCAAATGTGACCGGTAAGTGTATGAGCGATAGGCGAACATCTTGCTTTACAATGTTTGATTATATGTATTAAATAAGCACAACGTTTCTATATGAAATACAATTTTCAGCTTTTTTTTGCAGGGATAGGGACTGACCTGCTGCGAAAAGGGAAAAAAACGCAAGCAATCGACTCAGCCCTATATTTAGGATTGCCTATATCAATAATGTAAACCACAAATCTACCACATACTATGACCAAAAATCACTTATGAAACTCAACTTAAACCATTAAAAATCAATAACTTAGATGATTTGATACACAGGCAATCAGAGTGGGCAAGTAAATGCTCATGCGGATGAGACTTCCTAACTTCCACCAACAACACATGCTAAACTCCCCAACATACAGACCTATTAGATTTAAACTGAAATATAAACATAACATTTTATAAAAATAAAAAACACAAAGAAACAGAAATAAAGCAAAAACATATTAAACAAATCAAACAATGGCAATTGTTATCAAACAAGGTGCATTGTTATTATGTTTTTTTGTCATTAATTAAATGTTGCGCCTAAGGACACATTTGACTAGCAACAAGGGCAAAAATCAATTCACAACAAACCACATCGATTCACAGCTCATATGAAATGCCTTGATGAAGGCTTTCCAGATTTGTCATTATTTTGTCAATACATCATCACAGAATGAAGAACATGACCAAATCTTTCTCTTTCACACTAAAGTCACAAGACAATTGCAGTGGATGTAGTGAGAGGACATTAAGTGAACATGAGACGTCGTGTGCTTAGGAATGGAAAAAAAAAAAAAATAGAAAAGTCAAAGAGAGAATGAGAGGAGCCGGATATAAAACATTCTAGCAGAAATAACAGCACACCGCATCCCTGAGGAAAGCACTTCTTTGCATCTGTCACTGCACTTAAAAGCAGATTACCTTGGAGGGAGGAACGCCTCATAAATCTTTCCTCCTTTTTCTCCCATGGCATGCCCGCAGGGACTATTAAATCAATGCGGTTCATTGAGGTCAAGGACAATGTAGTTGTCCTCTTGACCTGTTTGTCCTACACATGGAGCAACTGCTACGGCCCATGCAGAAGATGAAACTTTTTCTTTTGCAGTTTATGTTGTCTTCTAATTACTCGATAACGCCATTTGCAAATGAAACTGGGCTTGGCTGCCGACCAATCCAGGGCATACCCCGCCTCTTGCCCCAAATCTGTTCCACTTTATCTGCAACCGTAATGAGTTAAAAAATTATGGGAATGGGATGAATGGATGGATATAAATTAAAAGGCTTCCGTATTTTATGAACCTTGATGAGATTAAGCAATGAGGCTTGTAAGGCGACACCGACAGATAATAGTGTCATTCCTCAAACAGTGGCTATGCCTCTGATAGACGCTGTGTCCCAATTTGTGGCTTGGTGCATCATTTACACGAGACAAATGATTCCCTCAAAAGACTAACTGGAACTGTTTTTACTGCACAGTGGTATCGTGAGATACGAGTTTAATCCGTCCCGTGCTCCCCCTTGAAAAGGATGTAAATGTCGTTAATTTATTCTTGCCTCACCCCCAAAATTGTAACGTGCTTTTAAATGAATAGCTCTCTATAATACATATGAAGTGGGTACGGAAAGTATTCAGACCCCTTGAAATTTTTCACTTTCTGTGTCATTGCAGTCATTTGCCAAAATAAAAAGAAAAAAGCTAATTTTATTTCTCATTAATGTACACTCAGCATCCCATCTTGACAGAAAACACAGGAATGTAGAATTTTTTGCAAATTTATGAAACAAGAAAAACTGAAATATCATATGGTCATAAGTATTCAGGCCCTTTGCAGTGACCTTCATATTGAACTCACATGTTGGTCATTTCTTCTGATCCTCCTTGAGATGGTTCTGCTCCTTTATTGGAGCCCAGCTGTGTTTAATTAAACTGATTGGACTTGATTAAGAAAGGTCTATAAAAGACCTTACAGCTCACAGTGCATGTCAGAGAAAATGAGAATCATGAGGTCGAAGTAACTGTCCAAGGAGATCAGAGACAGAATTGTGGCAAGCAACAGTTCTGGCCAAGGTTACAAAATAATTTCTGCAGCAGCTTCTGCAAAGTTCCTAAGAGGCACAGTGGCCTCCATAAATCCTCAAATGGAAGAAGTTTGGGACGACCACAACTCTTCATCGACCTGGCCGTCCAGCCAACCTGAGCAAAGAAGAACCCAAAGATGACTGTGGCTGAGCTCCAGCGATGCAGTAGGGAGATGGGAGAAAGTTCCACAAAGTCAACTATCACTGCAGCCTTTGTGGCTTTATGGCAGAAGCCAGGAATCTCCTCAGTGCAAGACACGTGAAAGCCCGCATAGAGTTTGTCAAAAAACACATGAACGGCTCCCGCACTATAAGATTCTCTGGTCTGATGAGCCCAAGATTGAACTTTTTGGTGTTAATTCTAAGCGGTATGTGTGGAGAAAACCGGGCACTGCTCATCACCTGCCCAATACAATCCCTGCAGTGAAATATGGTGGTGGGAGCATCATGTTGCGGGGGTGTTTTTCAGCTGCAGGGACAGGATGACAGGTTGCAATTGAAGGAAAGATGAATGCGGCCAAGTACAGAGATATCCTGGAGGAAGACCTCTTTCAGAGTGCTCAGGGCCTCTGACTGGGCTAGAGGTTCACCTTTCAAAAGGACAATGACTCGAAGCACATAGATAAAGTAACAAAGGAGTGGCTTTAGAACAACTCTGTGAATGGCCCAGACCTAAAACCTGATTGAGCATCTCTGGAGAGACTTGAAAATGGCTGTTCACCACCATTCACCATCCAATCTGACAGAACTGGAGAGGATCTGCAAGGAAGAATGGCAGGGGATCCCCAATTCCAGGTGAGAAAACCTTGTTGCATCATTCCCAAGAAGACTCATGGCTGTACTAGCTCAAACGGGTGCTTCTACTCAATACCGAGCACAGGGTCTGAATGCTTATGACCATATGATTTCATTTTTTTTTTTAAATAAATATGCAAACATTTCTACATTTCTTTCTTTTTTTTCCTATGAAGATGGGGTGCTGAGTGTACATTAATGAGAAATAAAATGACGTTGTTTGATTTTGGCAAATGGCTGCAATGACACAGAAAGTGAAAAATTCCAAGGGGTCTGAATACTTTCCGCACTCGCTGTATACGTGCTTTGTACAAAATACAAACATACAACAATGTCTATAGGTTCATATATGTTATTAAGATTTATTTGAATGCATGTTGCTCACAAAATGTATACATCTATTTGCAAACACAATTTGGGTGTTATGATAACTATTTGCATGGCTGACAGAACATTATTCTGTGTGAATTGCATTGCTATCCATCATCTCATATGTCCATTAAGATGCAACGTCTGCAATTACAGTATATACTGTTAGTTGATAAGGATTACATACATGCTTAGTGTGCATTATTAGTGTTGAAATTGGCTCAGTTGAACACTACAGAGGCCCTGTTTTCATGCCCAGCACAAGTCTAGCAAAGACTAACGGTGTGCATGGGTGGAGTTTTATTCATTTTGGTATTTTCGTAGATGGCACAGTTAGAAAGGGGCGTTTTCACTGATGTGACAATGAGAACAGCCAACTTGCTTTCAGGACAATGGAAGCGGCTCCTCTCATTATCTTTAAATTCAGAGCAAGAGAGGTGCACACGGTCTTTGACATGGCTAAAGATGGAGAAGAAATGGATGTTGGCCAGGACGATCACAGATCACCTGTCACGTGAGGATCGGGATTTGGACCCATACGCAGACATGACACGGACGTTGAAGAGTAAAAAGACTTTATAAACGAAAATATAAAGTAACAAAAGATATCAGCACTGCTTCCTTACTCAAAAAAGGTTTGACGTACTGACAATATGTCACTGAGTATCTCAAACTTTTAAACCGTAAGACATCGAGAGGGATTGATGAAAACCGTTGTCATAAATGCAATACAAAGACTTTCACTACACATGTCAGTTATTAGTCATTTTTACAGATGATGAAGATTATATGCCAGTGAGTTAGTGTGATATTGTCCTTCCACATGTGTTGCTGCACTGTTTGTGGTCAAATATCCATATAAAGCACAACCAAAATGATAATCATACTGCTTTTCATTGTGGTTGTACTTTGCAACTGTACTGAGAGCTTTTTGTAATATTTTGGCCTTCTTCTGCAACTTAATGACATCTCTCAGTATGATATAGTGCAATTTAACAAGACTGCAAAGTAAAACAATAGACATTGTTTAAAAAAAATCTCAGACAATTTAAATAAGAACTGAGCAGGACAGTCTTATATTCCTCTAAATTACTTTAGAATCCAGTGACTACTCTAATAAAACCCAATTGCACATGTTATCTTTTGTACAAAATGTGTGCAGGTACCACTTTTGGTTTAAAAACGACATCTCACTTTGGTGCATGTCTGGCTGGTGGTCACTTTCATTCCCATCAGGCCGCAGTGTGCCGTCGCATCTAAGCGGATGATAAACACCGCCACAGACAAATGAAGACACGATTGGTCCCACCTCGCATTGTTCACAGCACTACTTTTATCTCAGCGTTGCTCTTATTTAATAAAAAATGAGCTCATCTCACTCATTTCCTACCGAAAGGTGGCCAGGGCCTTGGACGGCGGGGCAGATAGCACATTAGATAGCGTGTAATTAAAGATGCCCATTGAACTGCCAGTCTCAGTATTACAAACACAGCTGGCATATTCATATTTAAACAGCAGGAAGTGGAAGAGAGGAAAATGTTCTCTGATTGATAAATGGAGCTGGAATATGCAGAGAGCCCTGCTACTTCTCAGATGTAATTATAAGGCATAAATACGGGGAGATCTACATGCTCCGGATTTACAGCCACCCCTACCAACAGAAAAGCATGTGACGGGTGTTCCACCACATGACAACACACAAGCAACCTTACAAGGATCTCCATTAAGCTATGTAGAAAAAAAATGTCATTACAGCCACGAATGTAGGGGATAATTTTGACACAAATCATGTTTTCTGCAAAAAGTGTATATATATATATATATATATATATATATATATATATATATATATATAGAGAGAGAGAGAGAGAGAGAGAGAGAGAGAGAGAGAGAGAGAGAGAGAGAGAGAGAGAGAGAGATATGCAAGTATTAACACAAAGAAAATATATTTTTTTAAATGACCATTATTATTAAGAACACATTTTTTATTACACATTTATTTAATTATTCTCTAAAATATGTTGTAAAACGTACGTCCTACTAACTTAAGTTATGTACAAATATGAATCATTAAATACATATACTGTATATATACTGTAAATAGTTTTTCTTTTTAGGGTAGAATGACAGGACTTTTCCCATTTACATAGGAGCACTCATAATGACTCACTATAAAATACAGTACATATTTTAGTCTAATATAAATATACAGAAACATATTGTGATTGATGTGTAATGTGAATAGATTTACTGTGTCTAAGATACTCGGGTCATTTTCTCAAGGCAGCCTATAAACAGCAGCTTGACAGCTGTCTGCTGCAGACAGGAAGAAATCAGCCGATGAAATATTTAACCATGCTGAGGGGCGAAACAGCTTGGGCACACATGCACAGACAATGCAAACCACCCGTGTACCTTCTCCAGCAAATGAACTATTTATCAAGTAAGATAATGAAAGATGATGATGATAATGCATGGTTAATCTCTCCTCTGAATAATAAAAGAATGATAAAACTGACCTTGCATGGCTTATACATATTAACATTTGGAATTAGTAATAATTGTAAACATCTGAACATGTATTATTTGGGTTGGTTTCATTTGATTTTATTTCATACTGAGAATGTTCAGTTTGGGGATATAAAAAAGGTTGAATAGGTTTAAAAAAAAAAAAGGTCAAATAAAAGTTGAAGTGAATACTGTATAAAGTTAAAAAAAATCTACCGTGAACACAGTTTTAAATGTGAGGATGTGAGCACACGTTTTATATCCACAAAAGATTTACATATAACACAAAAGACCTTTGATAGGACGAACATGCACGATAAGACGTCATATGTACACATATTATCATAAAAAAATCCCAAGTGTACATAGGTCTGAACTACAAAAAGTAGGACAGAAAGGAATCTCCAATGCAAAAAAAGGAACGTTTGACAGAACACTTTATTTACAAAGTTATGCTTATTAAAGCACTAGAAAATGTCTCGTGCGTTTGCCGAACAACTCTGCTCTCCGGGAGACCCGTTTTTTTACGACAAAGATGTTAAAACGCCTTTGTGTCAACCTCTCATCCCGCCGCAGGAGTGATGACACCAGCGTAAATGTGCATTTGGTTTAATTCGTGTGGGCTGTCTAATTCTCGCTTTTCCCTCACACATCCGCATCTTCTTTTTCTTGACTATTTTCACAGTTCAAGAAGAAGTCGACACAAGAGGAATTGCTGTAAAGCTGAAGATTTTCTTTTTGCTCTACTTCAGTGGTCCCCAACCTTTATGCTGCCGCTTGGCCGGTTCATATAAGTGTACACACTTCGTGGACTGGCAACTACTCACCGTGCCGGGGGGTGAGGTAGATGGGGATGGGGCTTTGGGGTTGGGCTGGTGTTAATGGTTTGAAAGAGTGCAGTGCTACAACAATAAATGCAAATTCACTATTTTATTATTTTTTTGCTTCTAAAATATTAGATTACTTTTTTGCTTTAGCAATGCGGTTAGCCACCAAGTATGACGTACTCAAGGCACATTTGTTGACGAATCAGTTTTGAAGGCTTTTCATTGAGTCATTGGAGAGGCGCTCACTGCATACGGTGCAGAGCGGGCTTCGTTCAAGCGGGATAATCACCCGTCGCCATAAATCCAGATTTCAAGTAGGTCTTTTGGTATTGTCTGTGAAATGCACCTTTAATTTCTTCTTGGGCATCGGCTCTTGTACTGAAACCTCACTGGGCTTTTTCCCCATTGCAAAGACACTTTCCAAATCCGTCTGTTTATTTTACTCATTTTGCTAGCTTTTGAATTGAATATGAGCGTTGCGTAACAGAGATAGAGACAGAGACAACTTGACATGCGTCGAGTCACTCTTAGATGGAAGTAGATTAAAGAAAACAGTAATTTTTCAAAATAAAGTATTTTTCAGCTTCAAAGAATAAATAAACTGAAAGTACTGTAAATTTCTTTCTTTCATCTGTGTGGCCCACCGCGGCTGGTTGGGGAGCACTTTAAAGCTGATTGACATCAGTGCAATATGGACTTGAAAATGTTGCAATGTGTGTTTTTTTTTTGTTTTTTTTATAGAAAAATAACACTAAAATCTTGTACTTTCAAACTACACAAATTGGATGGCCACTGTGATTCTACCCGCTTTGGCCACATGAGGGCAGGATAGACAGATGGATATATTGTATTACATGTAAATGGACATCTGTACTGTATCAATGTCTCAGCTCAAGAGTGTCTCAGTCGAGGATAAAGAATATATGACTGTGAGTACTGTTGTACTCTATGTCTAAATATGTTACTGAATCATTTCTGATCAAATATCAGTTGCCTAAGGGGTATATTTTTCCCATGATGCGGTAGCATTAGCGTTAAGCTAGTTGAATAAACGCTAAGCTATGTTTTTTCAAAGTACACTTAAAGTACACTTTAACTGGAAGTGGCATTAAACAACGTGAAGCCACTTTTTTGAAGACTTGTCCTCTACTGCCAAAGTGCTGTTTATTGTGAAGCGAGTTGAATTGAGTTCACTGCTACTATACTGTGCTCATATCTCACGATTGTGCCCAAAAAAAAAAAAAAAACCTAAAACGGGTGAATGACTGCTTGAGCAACTCGTACGTCAGGTCACTTGTATCTCAAGGCACCACTGTCGTTGCCTCAAAAAGCAATGTACAGTGGACAGACATGGAAAAAAAAGTTTACACACCCCTGTTCAAATGCCAGGATTTAGTGATATAACTGAGGTGTGGCTGTGTTCATAATCAACCAATTCATCCTATCCATCCATCTGTCCATCCATCTATAGGCCAATCCATCCCCTTATACCCTACCAATGCATCTATCCAGTTGCCGAATGAATTTATCAGCCATCCTTGTGCCATCCATTCGTTTGGCTGCCTCACTCCGTAACCTTGTGTAAGAAGATGTACAGTGGGGAAACTGAACTACTCCTCGTCCAAACTGTTTTTTCACTGCCATTGTCACATTTCAGAGGTGCTGACACTTCCACTGAACCCCAAATGAAAAATCGCAGTATGAACCCAGAAAAAAAACACATTGTCTGCAAAGATCTCAGGTGTGAACCCACGCCTTCCAAAAACACTCTCCAGGCCCTCCCCGGATGTACCTTGAGATCCTATGAATATCCCAAACAGAATGTGTGCCAAGGGGCCCATTGGCAACGTCTTTGATGTTCTGTCGAGAACAGAGAGTCAGCGCTTGCTGCATCTATATATATTCAGATATAAGCATTTATGAAGCTCCCCAAGTAATTATCCCGGTTTGAACTGTGCAAACTGAAATGCTGTGATTAAAAGGGAGCTCTCACAACTTCACTGGCAGAAATATGAAGGTCAAAAGAAGAGTATTGTAGTTTCTCGAAACACGTACGTGGTCAGTTTATTGGATTGCCCTTGCGGTTTGAGATGTGTGGTCGAGGAAGGGAGAACCAGGGATGATTTTTTTTTCTCTTTCTGAGCGTAAAAAACAACGTTTGTAAGTGAGCCTGAATCTAATATCCTGTTGAAAGAAATTTAAAAAATGCTGACCAAGGTGATTATAGTTTATACACAGGCATTGAAATCATCATTAACCTTTGAAATGAATGGTATGTCATTAATCTGTTCCACCCAAAAAGAAATGTGAAAATTTCTAATTTGTTTTTTAGGATGAAAATAGCACTCTACTTTAAGAAAACCTGCAGTTATGATATCGACAAACAGAATGTAAGACATTTTTGGCCACATTTGTTGCTTCAATTCAATGCTGCTCCTTCTGGAGTGTGTGTGTGTGGGGGGGGGGGGTAGGTGGGGGTGTGTGTGTGTGTGTGTGTGCGTGTGCGTGTGTGTGCCTTGGTCACTCGAGGGCAGTAAAATACTGACACAGACACACACATAGAAGGGTTTTACAACTGCCCCTTGGCATCGCCGTGGCAACTACATCTATACAATCCTGCCCAGTTTTGATTGGCAGTCAGGGAGGTATTCATTTAGCAATATGTTTATCTGTATGCTTGTACTTTAGTGTACAACCTAAGAGGAGCATTTGCATTATCATCTCTCTTGTATTGAACATGTACCATATACTCTGATTTATATTCTCTTTTTATGTTGATATATCTTTATGACCTACTGTCATTTGGTGTATTTATGGCTCTTACAGACTATTTGTACATGCAGAGAGCACGAAAAACATTTCTGTAGGTGCCTGTAAATATGTATAGCCATACACATTCCAAATCGCTCACCCTCGTGTTGTGTTGAAATTACCCACAAGATTAAAGTGGCACCTGCATGCAGCTAGGTTAAATTTATGACAGCACAGACACTGCTTTCTTCTTTGGGATCCTAAAGTGTTGAATTTGTAATGTTTCCTTAAGCCTGTTTTGTTTCAGTACATGATTTAAACAAACATTATACACGTAAAACGTTCTATATGTTTGAATGGTCAACAGTGTAATTCGGTGCTGTTTCTTCCTATTATCCATCCATCCATTATCTGTACCGCTTCTCCTCACAAGGGTCGCGGGGTGTGCTGGAGCCTATCCCAGCTGTCTTTGGGCAGTAGGCGGGGGACACCCTGAACTGGTTGCCAGCCAATCGCAGGGCACACAGAGACAAACATCCGCACTCACAATCACACCTAGGGGCAATTTAGAGTATCCAATCAACTTACCATGCATGTTTTTGGAATGTGGGAGGAAACCGGAGTGCCCGGAGAAAACCCACGCAGGCACGGGGAGAACATGCAAACTCCACACAGGGAGGCCGGAGCCGGGATCGAACCCACGACCTCTGAACTGTGAGGCGGACGTGCTAGCCAGTCGACCACCGTGCCGCTCTTCCTATTATGTTTTTCCCCATTTGACTACTTGAAAAGGACTTATGCATTTATTTTTGACAGCAGTCACTTACGAGGTGAGAGTGGCTACGGTTACATCAGGAGTGTCCAAACCTTTTGCAAAGATTGCCAGATTAGGTGAGGTGATAATGGGGGGGGGGACCATTCAGATTTCAGTTGCTTTAATTTTTCATGGCGTTTGTTACCAGTCAGTCACCTTGTCGTAGTTTGCATTTTCGCCTGATGGCTGACTCTTGACATTGAACTGTTTAACAGTCACAGTCTCTTGACGAACTAGGCACACACAGTTGTTTTATATTTCAGTGGAAATATCTGAACCATTTTAAATTGTCCTGAAAGCAACGACCCTATCTTGTCAACTGTCTTTATGTTCGCTAGAGTCTCTAATTTAGAAATGGCTTAGAAAGGGCCACACAAAGATCATGCAGTGAGGGCTTCACTCTGACACTTAACATGACTTTAGCTTTTTTGTACATGCATTTTCTATTGTGGCCAACAGAACTAATTGGCCACACATTATCAATTATATGTCAGCGGCTAATTTGAACACGGGCCGCATTTGGCCCCCGGGCCAGGCTTTCGATATGTCGGGTTTACATGGACAAAATTTCTTTAACCCATTAAGGCCTAAAGCGCCTTTCTCAACAGTTCCCCTAAACCTAGGGTCGCCTTTAGAATTACCCTTGATAACCTGAAGTTCTCCCAGATATTCAAATGATCAATATCTCAGCCCCTGTACAATACAATACAATACAATTTTATTTATATAGCGCATTTCATAACAGCGAGAGCTGTAACAAAGCACTTTACAAACAATAGCAGACAGAAACATAATTCCAAAAGAATTAAAGAGCTTAGACATGTGGCTTTCACACAGGCAGAATTTATTATTTACTGTTTCAATCAAAGATGTAAAAATAGCGTGTCAGTGCAAGAGAAGCACTATTTTAATTAAAAACAAATTGACTGGTAATTATCATCCTCTATTCTGTTTCAAAGACGTCAATATCGTAATTGTCTACAAACCATATCATATCACGTTCGACTGGTCCACTGGTCGCGCAAGTCATCTATATTTATCACTGCTTACTACTTACTTACTTTAATCGGAGCTCCCGGCGATCGACGGCGTCCGCCATTAGCCTACCTATGGCTCGAAAAAATTCCACAACATCATCCTCCGCGGTCTTGCGGCACCGTCACGAAGAACGTGACGACGTGTGTATTCTGATGCATTAAATTGGCTAAGAGGCGGATAATTGGATTAAAAAAGGACGGTGACGTATCCGCTCCCCCGGTTTGAAAGGTAGAAAGACGCAACAGCGCTCTAGTGGTAGGAACGCGGTTATGCGCTCCCGGGCTTAATGGATTAATCCGATCAGAGTTGGGACTAAAATTATGATCGGATGTACTGTTTTCATGGATACTAAAAATATTGATCCGATTTGGATTTGTGTGTTCATGTATCACACTTTCGATCAGAACAAATTATTTCGACATGCGCAGACTGACCAAATATGCCGGAAATAGGAGTAGCAGAAGAAGAAGCCGTAGCTGCATCGCTCCATCCATTTCTACTTTAAACGTGAGCATTAATCCACATATTTTTCCCGTATGCTCTGTTACGTCGAGTTCACGACACTTCCTAAAGGAGCTGCAAATCGCCATATTTGTGCTCGCTCTGCTTCTACTAGCTTCCAAGAATAACAGAAGTGGATATACTGATGTCACAGATGTGCAGTGAACACGGTTTGTTCCGAAATTTGGGAATAAGTGTTTTCATGCTGGGGGTTAAGATCAGGGGATGTCGTTAATATTTGTCAACTGTGAGCATTTGAAGCCCGATTAGATTTTCTTGTGATTAAGGGTTATATAATTAAATTTGACTTGACTTGACTGGAACCATGTGCGCCAATCGGATTAACAATCGACATAAACCACCTCTCTTTGTTTGGAGTAGAATCTTGATTGGGATGGGCTGGATCAGGTCAGAATATTCCGAATGGGGTTTGTACATGAAGCATTTTTATTCCAATCAGGCATTTAATCCAAATAAATGTGTCCATGTAAATGTAGCCAATATCACATGGGCAAAGCCAGAACCTTAACATTTGGTGACATTGACGTTTCATTTGGATTATGATTTTGGCTGTGACGAACCATGTCATATTTGCTAGGAAATCATTTTTAATTCATCAGTAATTCATCAGCATTCCTTGGAACATATGATTTCATAAGAATCTCCCTAAAAGGTCCAAATTCAATTAGAAATGGTTAAATTCACCAAAATACAATTTAAATTTGATATGTGTATTTCAGGCATTTCATTTGAGAGCAATGCTGTTGTCAAATGTGATTAAAACATCATTGAAAAGTGTGACGCGATTTCAGTTAAGCCGTGACGTCTTGGTCAGCGGCCGCTGTAGCTAATTTGACGCGGAGGAAGCGGCGTAGTCACAGCCTCGCTTGTTTGATGCCTGTTTCCAGCATTCTTTAATTGCCATGAACTCCGGCTAATGACAGAGTGAAGGCAAAGATAACAAGGGAGTGAGATGAGCCAGTTGAGCTGATTTGAGGATCTGATGAGGATATTGCGGCAGCACAGGGAACAAGTATAAACACATCATATTTGGTGTAGATGTGCATTGGTAACGTAAACGGGAAGGGAGTCACACATGGTTTGGAAGCGGGTGTGTAGGTGGATGGAACACCGGCAGACGGTGAGACTGATGACCATCACCAATCAACAAGCGACAAAAACAGCCACTGAAAATCGAGAGGGCTCCTGCTGTGTCAGAAAGTTTTGTTTAAAGACCCTGTGTTTTGAGAGAGTTGAGAGATTCGTTTGAAAATAACTTGGAAAAACTTGTACAGACTGACAACTATGTACGTATTATAGAATTGTGGAGTTGTTGTGGAGAAAAGTATTTTTACCTGATTTTTTTTTTAGGCACGACTGAAATGGCACCCAGTGCCACAATATGACATCCCACATTATATAAGAATTTGAGAAACTTTGTTCACATCAGTGAATACCTGGCCGCAATTGCAACTTAATTCGTTAATATTACTAGGCCCATTTGTACCACTGCAGCATGTAGTTAGTTAGCTAGCCTGCTATGCTCACACCATGAAAATGCATCTTTCCTGGATGCCATGATTGCTTTCAATCCATCTCAGCTCATCAGTATGGCACCGATGTTGGTTGTTCTTCGCAAAGGATGAAGAATATATGTTGACGTGTTGATGCACCATTTGTGTTCATTCTGTTGCGTGATGCTTTCTGTGCTAGCCATTTTCAAAAAACAGAAACTCTTGAGTGCCAACCAATTAAGAGCATTCTGACTGATGTTACAAGGCTCACAAAATATCGTATTTTAGGACTAAGTAAACAGAGAAGTACAAAATAAAAAAAATGGACTCTCTTCTTTCATTAAAAAAAGAAGTTGTTTTTTTACCTTATTCAATTCAAGTAATCAGCAGTAAAATATGGGATGGTTTTACCCAAATCACCTGTTTTGGACCTGAACAAATGCAAAAAAGAAAAAAAAAGAAAAAAAAGAAAAGAAAAAATCAGCTTTTTGTGAAAAGATATATTTTAGACACAAAATGACTGATGCTTGCTTTAGTGATGACTCAAACATCTCCACACTCCGCTTCTTCTATAACATACCAACAATAACAATGAGAATGGGCTTTTGATGGCAAAATAATGTATTTACAAAGAATCACCAGTATAACAATTTTACATTTGGCACACTATTTAATCGTAGTATTTAGTAGTGTGTGTGCATGCATGCATGTCATGCATGTGTGTAGGGGTGTGCATGCGTGTGTGTGAGTGTATGACCCTTAAATCATTGTTGTAAATAATCTCTGTCAATGTCTGGCAACTAGTTCGGGGTGTACCCCCACCCCCCCCCCTCCCACTGCCCAGAGACAGCTGAGAAAGGCTCCAGCACGCCCAAAGCCATCATGAGGATACGCAATTTGGATAATGGATGGATCTTTTCTCTCTTTTGTGACACTCTTGGTAGTAGAATTACAAACACTTTGATCAAGTTGCTTGTAACGGTCTCATTTCCAAGAGTCCGCCATGTTTTATGAGATTCCCCATTTTGTCTGTTAAAATAAAACAAAGGATATGAACATGATCTGCTTTAGTGTGCCAAATAAGATGATGTGACGGGTTGCGATTTAGCACGTTCTTGGGTTTCTTCTCGGATATAGTTGACAATAATCGCTGAAGTTTGAAACCGAAGGACATTGAAAAGAACATTAAATGACTCAAAATAGGGAGTAGCCATCTACAAAACAATTTTTCACACACTATTCATATAAAAACTAACTCACTGTTTTGCTTATTAGCAACTCCGCCTTGAAGTCATGTTTGGGGCTTGTGGGACGTAGCAGCCGAGGTGACAATGAGGACATGCTGAAGCTTACCAATTTACTGGCCTAATGAGACAGGACGGAGCTTTGAATAAAATAAACAGTCTTTAAAAAAAAATACATTTGTTGTGAAAGTGGGAGGAAAGATCAGCATCCCACGAGAGGTCCATGCTGTTGACCTCCAAATAACATCTTATCTTTATTCAGCCAATGAGTGAGCCTCAATGGAAAGACAATACACTACAGTTCCTTATATTGGTGGACTTCTTATTTCTTTAATCAGCTCCCTCATCATCTTCTTCACACCGACATCATTACGGAGATGGATTTTCCGGGCAAGAGAGTTAGGCAACCAGAAGAGAATTGAAAGCAGGAGGGGGGAAAAGAGGAAAGCTCTTCTCCATCTTTTCATTAATCACAAATCAGTTTATTTCTCTCTGGAGAGCCAATCACTCAGTGGGATGGAGGGTGCCCCCTCCCACTCTATCCCTCTCTGTCTCTCTGTTTCTCTCTCTCTCTCTCTCTCTCTCTCAATTTCTCGCTGCCTCACACCACTTTTTTTTTTATCTCCTTTCTGTTAAATGGGCTTCTTTCCTCCTCCTCTTCCTTGTGGGAATCCTCCACTCTTCAAATGCCAAACCAATAAAGCAAGAAACAAAAAAGTATCTTCTCCCTAGTTCACCATGTTAATACAAATCACATCTTAGATGGCCACAAGTGACGGAGCACTCTTTCTCTGGCACGCACAAACACACAAATTCACATTTATTACACACAACAGTCACTTTGCACAGGCAGTGAGCTTGAATAAGCAGCCGGATTGTTCGCATTGAATAACAAGGAAGGAATAAAGTGAGAGGCAGCTGTTGCTATCCCAGGAAGGAAGCAGTCATTTCAAAGAAAGATGTGTTTTATCCCAAAAAGAACATTTTGCATGATTTTGTTGCTTTTGTGCCGCAACACGCCTAATGCTTTATTTCCGCTTCTCTTTTTATAAACTTCTCTTCTGAGATACTCTTCTGATTTCGCCCACGAGCTCATCAGTTGTATTCATCAATACACAAGGTGCCAGGTTAGCATATACTCTGCACACGCACACACACTGGAGATAAAAAGTTTACACACCCGTGTTCAAAGCCCAGGTTTTTGAATATTGAAAAATGAGAGCAAAATACATAATTTTCTACCATTAATGAGACCTATAAACACAAAGGGAAAAGAAACTACTTGGGTATTGTGGTTGAATAAGTGCTCACACCCTCTTGTAACTGGGGATGTGGCTGCTTTCTGAGTTCATATTCCAACTCATGTTAGATAGTTGTCAGCACGCAGCTGCCCACATTTAAAGTGCCCGTGATGAACATCACATACATTTAAGATGTATTAGTAGACGTTTCCTCACATTTATTTTCTTTCTTTTATTGAAGTTGTAGTTGGCAGTCATCCAATAAACATGTTGTTATAGTATTAAAATACCTCTTTAACAGTGTTAATCAAAACTGAGCTTTATTATCTTGTTTTTGGGTCAGATTATGCAGGTGTACCTAATGCTGTGGCCTGTGAGTCTCCACATGATGCACATGGATGATCTTCAATGTCTGTCTGACCATCACTGATAAGCATCAAATGAGGCTGGCCAACTATGAAGTGCTCATGCCTCTTTTTTAAAAATCAGATTATCACATAGAGCAGCGGAGAATAATAGTCATAAAAAAAAAAAAAAAAAAAAAAATGGCGTTCGAGCAAACAAGACCGCATAATAAAACCTGTGCTCAGACACTTTTTGCACAATGTGGCCAATATTGCCTTGATTAACTGTGCGAGACCCCAATCAATAGATCTCAGACCCGGGATGAAATTTTACGGCATCAATCTGCTGCTTTTTATGTCCACAGTCTCCCAAATTAGACATAATGCTCAATTATGGCCTTGTTGGCGGGTGACTGCAGGATGAGCGCGATAATGGGCTGCCACTGTGAAACGTGTACATCCAAGCGAGGGGTTCTTATTCGCCAGTCTGACGTCATCCAAAAACACTTTCATATTTAATTGGAGAGGCACGAAATTAAAAAGGCTCAAGGAGAAGGGATGAAAGAGAAACATGCGGCCTTTTATAGTTGGCAAAATGATGATAAAAGTGTATTCTCTTTGAAAGAGGCACCCCGTTGTGTGCTGATGTTAGAGAAAAAAGCTTCGCCACAAGGCTCGTAAACACTTTTGACTACACTATCGAAAAGAAACAACCTGAATGCGTCACATTCAGAGTGATTGTGTTCTGATAGTGTCCTATAAACAAAAAAATGTCATACCCCAGAGAGGGATGACAATCCTTTTTGCTGTGCAAGTTTAGTGGACTGAACTCCTCCCAGTAAGAGGCTGACAGCTACCCTACACAAAAGCAAAACAGTGCCCCCCAGTGGATATCACGGTGTATTACAACGTGAGAAAAAAACTGCCATTCATCTTTTTTTTTTAAAGCGCGTGTCCCCACGGTGAACAGGAGACTATTGCAGCTGACTTCAGGCAAGAGGTGGGGTACACCCTGGAATGGTTGCCAACCAAATCATAGGGCACATATAGAAAAACAACCATTCACATTTCTATTCACAACTCAGGGCAATTTTGAGTTTTCCCATGCATGTTTTTGGAACGTACCAGGAGAAAACCAATGCAAGGATGGGGAGGATATGCAAATGCCAAACAAACCCCAAATGTCGAATTTGTTTCGAATTGTTTGGCAGATGTGCTGACCACCATTCCACCGTGTTGCTTGCAAAATTTAAAAATGGGGAAAGAGAAAATTAAATCATGTTCAATGGTCTGTTTTGATTTTATTTTAATGCTTGGAAAAAAATATGCCACTATAGTTCCTCTG
Organism: Filicampus tigris; assembly: GCF_054856515.1. Classification (NCBI taxonomy): domain Eukaryota; kingdom Metazoa; phylum Chordata; class Actinopteri; order Syngnathiformes; family Syngnathidae; genus Filicampus; species Filicampus tigris. The sequence continues at coordinate 19,858,135 of NC_141223.1, forward strand.
CAAATACCTTAAAATATTTTAAAAATCCCAATGCACAAAGCCTGAGCCTAGCTCTCTCTCCCACTCAGTATGTACATGTGAATGTTTTTCACTTCCATTCAACATTGGTTAATACAACAATTCACTTTTACACTTGCATGATGGTTGAAAATGTTAAAAATGCACTTTACCTATAGCCAGTTGCCTTTTGCTCCCTCTCCTTATGTTATGCACAGTTTATTGTTTTTTACTTCTATTGTTCTTTACCTAATTATTTTTACTTGTATGTTATTGCACAACATCTAAATCAGCTTTCTTAAGATCCCGCTCCCATTCAGTTCATGTTAGGGCAGATATGCACACTTGATTGTTTTTTACTTCTATTGTACAGTAGTTAACGCCACATGAACATCGCATGACAGTTCACTCATTCACTGCCATTGACGAATTTGCTTGTCTTTTCACAGTCCAGCCAGTCAATCCCAGGAATTTATTTATATATTTTTTATTTTTTTCAAACGTTAGTATAAAAGAGGGCCTGAAAATGTCTGGCAGTGAATGAGTTAAAAATGTTAAAAAGCACATTGCACAAAGTCTAAGAAAGCTAATTTTAGCCCCCCTCCCCAGTTTAGTATTCATATGAACAATTTATTGTTTTTCACTTATATTGTAAATTAATTAATACCCCAGTTAACCTCTTTTTACATAGTTGAAAATATTAAAAACACACAAGGCACAATCCTAAATTACTTTTCGCTCTTATGCCACTTCTGTATATGATATGCACCATTTATTGTTTTCACCTCAATTAAGCAGCAGTTAACTTATTTTATACACAGTTATGAGTTATTGATATGAGTTCACAATTTTACCTTATACACAGTTATGAGTTATTGATATGAGTTCACAATTTTACCCAAAATGTTGCCTGCACAATCAATAAAGGTTGAATTGAGGAGACGGAAATCTGGGACGTTCTGATCCATTTTTTATGCTGCCGATTCCGATCATCCATGAGTGAGATGGAACGATACTGATTCCAATCACACGGATTTTATTTTAGAGCTGCTCCGAATGATTATTAAAATAATCAATGTTGAATATTTATGAATCTGTACATTTGCACCCGGGACAGATTGTGTTAAACCTTATCTGTCGCCACACTTGAAAAATCCATGTTGAACTCGTCATTTTGATGTCAGGTAAGCGGCTGAGTGTGCCGCCCATTAGATGTTATAAAACACATATGGTTTATGAGATCCAGAAAAAGAATCCAAGGAGTCACATGAATGTCACCAAGTGCGGCGGGTTATGTTCACAAGAGGGTAAAAAATCGAGCTGCTTGATGCAGCGCATGTATGGCTGGCGAGGGAAAGGTCACTAATGATTTTGTCCGTCAATAATTCTCACGCTGGCATGTTCCCGCAGTCTCTGGACAAGAGGCTAGTCTCTGGCACAATTTTGTATATAGGTGAGAGATTACGACAGGTGGGATTACGTTCATTAAAGATGAAAGCGGCCCGGGCGGCCCTCTCCTGGGGAAGAGGAAGAAGCGGCGGAAAAAGCATGTGTCGGCTGTCTCGTCAATCAATTTTGCAGCACGAGAAAAAAGATTAAACGTCTGAGCCACTTCCTCTGTGAGGCTTCGGTAAAGTAATTTAACAGAATCCCTAAATCGTCCCACCATTGTGTGCGGTATTACTGTAACAAGATCATAAAAAGCATTGCACCTTCCTCTCCCTGATCAAGGGACTAGTGGGAGGTGAGCATGCATTTCCAGAGGCGTGCCGTGTATGTGCAATTTGCATAATTACAAAATATCATCCAAGTGGAAATGAAGCAGGCTGAGGAATGTGCACGGCTGCATGCTCAGTCATTGCTTGGCAGGCGGTGCTGTAGTGATTAGGAGGTACACTCATTGACCACAACATTAGGTACACTTGCACAATCTAATGAGATCCAGTGGAGGGATTATTTAACAGGAAATAATAATGCTCTGTGGATGTCTGTAGGATAGCTTCTTCTTGGGAAAAAAAAAGGAAGGAAAAGTCTACAAGAACAGCCTAACTTTATTTGGCATTAACCAGTGGCGCTTCAAATGGCGGCAGGTGTATGTTGACTGCCATTTAACATGAGTTTAAATGCACTTGTTTAATTCTGAACATAAACATATCCATACTCAGATATAAGAGGGTGCACGCGCACACATGGAGCAACAAATGATTTGAATCGGAAAATCATTTTTGATTCAAAGATGTGAGTGCATCAACTTGAAACGAATCCTTCCACTTTAACCCATTAAGGCCTGAAGCGCCTGGCTCAACAGCTCCCCAAAACCTAAGGCCGTCTTTGGAATTACCCTCAAAAACCTGACGTTTTCCCACAAAGTCAACACCTACAAAATAATTAATATCCAAGCTAACCCTGTAGCAGACAGAAACATAATTCGAAAATAATTTGAGACCTTAGACATGTGGCTTGCACACAGGCCCGAGTTTATACATCTTTACTGTTTCAATCAAAGATGTAAAGTGTCAGTGCAAGAGAAGCACTATTTTCAATGTAAAAAATCGAGTTGTAATTACCATCCTCTATTCTGTTACAAAGACGTTGATAATGTCATTGTCTACAAACATATATCTATATATATCACGTTCGACTGGTTCTACTGGTTCAAAGTCCACAATCACCGCCGTTACTCATTTAAGAGCTCCCGCGATCGACGGGCGACCGCCATTATGACTCGCAAGAATTCCGGAACATCCTGTGCGGGCTTTTGATGTAGTCACGTGTATAATCTGATACGTTTTATGGGTTAAGAGACCGATAATTAAATAATAAAAAGAAAATGACGTGTACGCTCTTCCGGCTTTAAGGACGTTACAGCACTCCCGGCTCTAGTGGTAGAAACGAGGTTATGCGCTCCCGTTTTTAATGGGTTAAAATGTACTGCATAATCTCAGCAAATTTACAGTAGGGACAGTTGATTCATATTGTAAATAACAAGAACTCATACTTAGCTCATTCTCTCTCAAACTGAACTGTACCATATCGAATCAAACTGAAATCCAATTGAAGTGGATCGGATCGGATCCTTCGGATCCTTTAAAATGAACAGTTCTAGAATCTCATCACACCCCATGTATTGAGATCACACATCAAATTGTATTTTATTGGAGGGATCCACACCCCTAATATATATATATATATATATATATATATATATAATATTGTGAAATGAACACCTGTCTGAAGATGTCAATTAAAAGTTAGAGATCCTTTTAAAAGTTATATTTTTGGACACAGCCATTGTAATCTTAGTGTCACTTGTAAATCTGTGGTTACAAATATCAGCCGTGTCATTCTAAAGCTCATGTACTTCATGGCGGTTTGTCGCCGCACAATGAGCAACACGCGTAACCACCAATCTCACCACCACCACTGCATATATGTCTTTATCAAGTCTTCAAATCAACCCATAAATAAAAAGGGGCATAAAACGGTGCCGTAAAAGCACACCACTGCAGCGGTAAGATAATTGCAAGATGGCGAGCAGCCTGCTGTCCACCTGCCAGCCAAGGCGACGCGGCCGGCTTAATGTACAGTAAATATAATAGAGGTGAGCCTGAGGGCTAAAGTCATTCATAGCGTGAGAATGCTGAGCCTTTAGCGAAATAACCACTCTGCAGGGCTGATACAATGTGTGACCTTTACTGCATCCCTCCATCCATAGAAATGACGGCTTGTGCAGTGAACACAACACGGCTTTAGAGTGCAGGGAGAAAGTCCAGTTTGTCCCATGGCTGAATCAGACGACATACTGTGCATGCTGTCTGGTGGATCGATAATCTCCTGAGGTTCTTAAAGCTTTGTATACTGATGAGCCAGAAAAAAAGTGGTGGCGGGTTATTCTGGGACAGCTCTAAAGCTAACCTTTAGAAGTAAAAAGCAGCTCAACAACAATGACTGCGCAATATCGGTGGAGGAAGCCGTCACCTTGTGCACATGTGCCGCATTTAAAGACTAACCACCACCCACTATGCCCACCCGGCTCCCAGCCCCTTGGAACCCACCAAACTTTGCCAAACGTATCTTATCTCTGCTGCCAGCATTCAGGTGGCTGATAAATGCAAGCAAACGACCGGAAGAGGAGAGCAATGGACAGATTAGGACAAGTGAAGGACAGTCAATGATTCAAAAAGTAAAAAGACGATGAGGAGAAACAAGACCTGCCAAATAAAATGTAAAATCAAATAAAAGGCCTGAAAATAAAATAAAATGTCTAAACAAAACAAAAACTCACATCACAAACAGCAGCAGTTTAGCAGGTCGATTCATCATTTCATCTCAAGTAACAAATGAAGCAAAACGCTACAGGCGGACTAACGATTAGCGTTCATGTCTCTGTGTTATAACCCGTTAAGCCCCCTTATATTTGAACATACATGCTAGAGCAACACATGCAGACAGAGAATACAACTCTACTCACAGGCGTAAAAAGCGACTAATATTACTGCAGCAAGTAATCAAGCTGTGACCGTATTCGTGTATATCCATATGTCTTTATTATACTGCCCCCAAGTGGTCATTGTGCGCACACCAGAAGGAGCCACACTATCACAATGCATTATGCTGCACACACTGTTTCATTCTTTACATTCTATTTCATTTTGTTAATCCCTGTTTTATATTGCATAGTCTTATTCTTCATCTCAATAAAACACCGTGAAGCATTCTGTTGTTTTCATTTTGAGATCCTGAAACCCATCGATGGCATTTCTATTTCAATACGAGTGCTTTGAATTACAAGTGTTGTTACGGAATGAGTTCATCTTAAGGCACCACTGTGTTAAAGTATAAACACACATCAAAAGAGTAGCAGTAAGAAAGAATGTGTAATGGATATAACATTTATTGTAATCATTAAGTTATAGTAAAACACATGAATAAATACATTTGAACGTTAGACTACAATATCAAAAATTAAATACACTGTATATGATATGTTAAATGTTGTGCAATATAATGCCAAAACAAATAAATCATAAGTGATCAAGGGTGATAAAAATGTCAATAAACCATGCTACCACTAAAAGCACAAAAGCTCTTAAAGCACCACAACCCCCTCTAGCGGCCAAAATTTATTCCTGCAACACAAGTCAGCACCACGCACGTGGACAGCTCCCTTCTGGAAAATGCCACAGTTCAACTGGAACATTTTTGTCTGTTCCATTTTGTGTCACAATTAATGTCGGATTTTAGTGGCAATCCTGCCAGAAAAATCCTCAAGCGATCCCCCGCAAACGGCACTGATTGACGAGTGATTTTAAACACCCATCCATCGTGGCGAGATTGAAGCCAGAGTCCTCCCTATGTTGACATGTTTGTGTTCACACCACCTTGTATGTGTGTGTGTGTGTGTGTAGAGGTGAATGCCATGCGTGTGGGTTGTTGGTCGGTACAATATTATGAAACAATAAAATCCCGACATCTGATTCATAACGGAGCATAAAATCCAGAGTTTTGGTAGGTTCCTGCTTAATGAAAGCTATAATTTCTGCCTGCTTCGCCACGTTGCAATGGAGCGCAGGGATCGATAATAAAGACAGACATCTACTGTACAGCATCGCCATGGCGATGAGTCGGCCTCTGAAGTGCATCAGCCCTGTCACACATGTTTTATCCCTCTTAACAATCACGGAGCACACACACACCAGCACGTGTTCATTGAAACCTCCGCTGCGGCGTCACGCGGGCGGCCGGCCGAAACTGATGCTGGAGGATCAAAGGTTACACATGCAATCACGTTAGAGACGGAGACCACATTGCTGCTGTGTCTCGGGAATATATGACCCGCGTATGTGTTTGGGGGGTCACGGATGTACAGTCTCTCGAGGCAGCAGGAGCGCATACACAATGGAACACAATATATTGCTATGGTTCAACATAATGCAGAGGGTTAGAAATTCAAGCACGGTGGCGCTGTCGCAGCCACCAAAGGGCCAATAAAATAATAACAAAGAGATAGAAAGCACGGATAGAAACTCAAAACAGATATTTGTACACAAACATCTGTGTACATTACTGAAGTGCAATTGTATCTTACTACTTGAGACATCGGCTGGCTCTAGCACTTTAATATTCAAGCATTTTGCACTAAAGCACTTTCACATGTATGAAACCTAGCACTGTAGCACTTTACAAATCATACTCATACTCGGTCTTATGTATTTATGGCTGTCCATTATTGTATTACTTTTCTTCTCTGAAATTGTACTGTATTTTAAACTTGCATGATGTTGTAACATCAACCTGCCACAGGGACAAGAGATACAAATTATCCATTGGCAATAATCTGGCATATTTACGGGAAACTGTTTAATTAATATGCACTGTCAGTGTATACCTTTTTAAAAAATAAAATACAAATACAAATTTTCCAGCACAGATTCGAACACGGATCTCCTGACTGTGGGGCAGATGTGATAAACACTTTCACACCAGAATGACGGCGTTGTGATCATCCATTCATCCATTTTTGGTTCTGCTTTTAAGTTTTGGTAAAAGATGACTGCTGTTCATAAACATTTAGAGTCACATAAAGGACGCTAAACAGCATTTTACAAACTGAAAAACATCTCTACAACTCTCCTAGCAGATCAGCAGAAGATTATCCATACTTTTACCCCCAGTAGACTTGATTATGTGTACACACACATAAATGCACGTATCCCCGCAACACACACACTGTCCATGTGATGATCAGGCACCCTTGTCAGTAGGTCAGACTCACTGAGCTAAGCATTTTCCAGGAATCCTGTAGGGATTTCAAGCAGCGTGTACAATATAGTACGTGTGACCATCGGACAACTTCATCATCATGCGTGAGTGAGAGCATACACTTATTTCACACTCAAGTCTCCGAACTCCTCCACCTGACCTCCTTTTATCCACTAGATCCAAATCTAATCGCCCTCCTCCGCTTTTCTTAGAGTGACACAGCGGACGAGCGCTGCCTTCAAGGTGGTCAGAAAAAAAAAAAAAAAAGACATATGTGAGCATCAACTCGCCTGTTGACTGCCATCTCGGAGATTAGACGAGGAGTGAACACACACATTTTAGTCGGTGTGGAATTCTAATGACCTGAACAGACGCAGCAGGGAAAATCCGGGGGGTTTATTGTAGTCCGGTTAAACGGAGGGAAGGTATGGTGAATGGTAATGAATGCTCAAGTTCTTTTACTATATTCATGTGCGTGTGTGCATGTGTTTGTGTGTGGGTGTGTTTGTGTGGGTGTGTGCGGGTGTGCGTGTGTGCGTGTGTCTGCACATTAAGGAAATTAGCTGAGACATACTGCCACCTTCTGGACAGGAAGGAGAGGACACAAGTCAACTTTCAATGGCCCATCATCTTGGCAAGCATAAACATCGCAGAATGTACTCACTATCACATCAAGCACCAATTTTCCTGATTCATGAAAGTAAACGCTCACTGTAAATTCAGCATGCTACACTTTTCCTACAGTCAAATTCAAGCACTTGCTAGTAACTTTTCAGAGCATTTTTTTCAAAAGTTTGCAATGTATTTCATATTCAGGTGAGTATGTCATTGTCGTGCTTGATCACATTCTTACATAATAATAAAAAAAAAAAAAAATGTGTGTGTCGCTTGTGGTTCAAAAACGTTGCTTTCCCGGCTGAATTTATGTAACCATTGAATTATTTTTCATATTATTAAAAAAATTATGTAATTTTGTTAGTTAGTATTGTATTATTTGTGTGATTATTTTTCTAAATACCATTATAATACCATTATTATAATATAGTGTGTATTTACAAATACACAGCCATAGAAATACATTTATCTCATTTCATACGGCATTATATTATTTTTATTATATATGATTTTTAAAATCATTTTATTTTCTATGTAATCAAGTATTTAATTTGTAACAATCCAACAATTACAAATCTAAAAACATAAAAATATGTTTTACCATGTTATATTGTGTTATATTATTTCTATTATATATTTTGTATTATTATTCTATTTTTATCCAATGATATATTTTAAATTAAACATTTTAAACAAATACACCCACCACAAAAACATGAAAAAAGATTCTCAAAAATAAAATTCCTTTACCTAAATAATTTTCTGCAATGAATTATTGTATATTATTATCATTATTATTATTATTATTATTATTATTATTATTATTATTATTGTTATTATTATTATTATTATTATTATTTTTTGTGTCTAATATTTAAACTATAACAAATAAAATATTTCCTAAAATTGTCTAAAAAATACAAAAGATTCTTATCTTATCTTATTTTATAATTTTTACTATATATTTTGTTAGTACTATTATTGTTATTGATATTTGTATTATTTTCTTAAATAAATACACCCACCACAAAAAAGTATACTCAAAATGAAATTTTCTATTAATAAATTATTTTCTAACATTAACATTAATCAATTAGGGAATCGATTCTCTCAGCACATAAATATGAATCATCTTTATCATCTTTGCTATCATTGTTGTTTTCATTATTATTATCCGGCCTACTATTATTTTTATTACAATGATTATTATTATCATTATTATTATCATTATTATCATTATTATTATTATTATTATTATTATTATTATTATCAATATTATTATTATTATTATTATCATTATCAAATGGTGTGATAGATGTTTATTTATTGTTTTGCTTCATTGAAAAAGTTTAAAATTCAGTCAGAAAAACAGTATTTGATGCAAAATAAACAGCAACGATTTGCAGCACTTTACCCAAAAGCCAGATGAAAACAAGAATCTTCAAGAATCTTAGCAGCAGCAAGAGCGGCAAGTGCTGCTATAAAGGCGACAACGCACGACTTACCGGAGTGCTGCCATCAGAGAGGGTTGCCATGCTGATGGACATGCTCATCTTGTCCGACGAAGACAGCGAAGACGGGGAGGGGCTCCTCTTGTCCACTTCCTGTCTCTGGAGGAAGTCACGCCAGGCGCGCTGGATGCTACACACACAAGCACAGGTACAGTAAGAGTCTTCCTATTGAAAAGTGCAATTTTCCACCCACTAAATCCACAGCTCCACCTATTCGTGTCACATTACTACCTAGGCCTACAAAACGTTTCTTTTTTATCCCTCCCGAAATCATCCATCAACTTGTCAGTTTAATGTCGTCCAGCCTTGAGTAAATCACAGCAAGAAAGTTTGAAGCAGAGGGGTCATCAAGTTTTTACAGCATTCGTGGAGCGATTTAAGACAGACTCACATCAAAACTTTGGTCTCAAAGGGCGGCACATTCATGTTGATGTTGTCGTCCTGGTGCACCATCAGCTCCTCACTATGGGAGAAGGTAGAGGACACACACACACACACACAAACGCACACATACACATTTTAAATGTGTAGGTCATTGCAAAACTGGAGGACATTTTTCCCTCCCCCCTATGAAATTTGAAATCATCCATGCACAAAATACAAAAACATGCACTTGCTGTGTAAATAATAAGGCATAAAACTCAAAATGAGTGAATATTTGCAAAAAAAACCATCAAATGAACATTAAATGTCTCTACCTTGTAGTGTATTCAATTGAATATAGCATCACTGTCATGTGAAAAACACTTATGTCCATTTTTTTTCATTTCTTTAAACATGTTTACGTGAATGGAGTTACCGCGTTACAGACATCATATTAAAATGTTTTTTTGTTGTTATTTTTTTAAATGACAACACTTGACACAAACAATGGCTCAAAACATAGACATACAATATACAGTAATAATACTGACAAGTTTATCTTCTTTATCCATTGCAAAACATGACTAATATTACTAAGTTAGTTGAGAAACTCTTATTTGTGTGTTTCTCTATGTCTATAATATAATGTCGCCAGGTGGCCAGGACACAAACACCAGCAGAAGCAGCACCCTGTCCATCGAAACAAATGTAGCACAAACTGGTTCTTTACAGTATACTAATAATGTCATAACTGTATGTTTTTATTTTATAGAGTGCGATTTGTCTTGTTAAATTCATTTGAGCAAATGGAACCGATTAACGGCATTTTCATTCATTTAAATGGCATTTACATATCATATGAAATATTGCATACAGATATCAAGGGTTTTAAAACAGCTTTTGTTTGGTGTGATTTTGTCGATATGCTTCCTTAATTGTTAAAAGATGTTGTATTCTTAAACATATTTTATATTATGCTCTGAAGTTGTCTTTCAACATACTTGCAACCCTGTTACTAAAACCTTCTAGATAAAGGGGATGAGAAAAAAGTGAGCTACATGATGCAGCACAAAACATCATCAAGCTAATTGACCTTGGGTAAACCCAAGGTAAGTCCTCTCTTCTATTATTGATATTAGTGCTATTGTTAAGTAAGATTTGATTCCTTTTTCTTTATTATACATTCAAACAAAATCAAATCAAATGATACGAGTACTTGTTTATTCTTGAAAAAACAAAACAAAACAAAACAAAACTATGTGAGCGATCCCATTTTCTAAACTTCAAAACTGTTGGTGCCTAAATGGTCCTCCAATACTAGAATGACGTATGCATTAACAGTAATTAACAAGAAATGATTTCATCCCATCTGGTCAAAATGGGCTTGTAATGGGACACGGGAGCAGGATGCTGTGTGCTAATATTGCTGTGTTACTATGTGCGTGTGTGTGTGTGTGCGCGTGCATCCACTCACGTCTGCAGCTGGAACTCTCCACCATTAGTGTGCTTGAAGCCACTCTGGAGGCTCTTGAGCTGTTCCTGTGTGACAAACAAAGAGGTACAGGTATAACTAACTAGTTGATAACTGAGGTAAGAGCACATACAACATTTGGAGTGTTTTTGAATCATAGTGATAATGTTAAGAATGTCCAAGGTGTTCTTTGCTTTTCCTGTGAAGAAAACTTTTGGGAGGATTTTTAGATAAGCAGGGTACACATTTACTCATTGTTCGAATAATTGCATATACATTATCCCATATTGACTCTGATAAAGTATTGTAAGGTTTTAATTCAGCATTATAAACTTATTGACAAACTTTCACACACACGCACACACACCCCCACACGCCGTCTTCGAACTGTTTGTCGCGATGCTACATGTTCCCCCCATCCTTTACAGTAGCAATTTCTATGTACAGTATTTATTAGGGACCACCCTAAGAAAATAAAAAGAGAGGAGACGGAGGGGCTGATCAGAGCGTTGTGAGGAATTGTAATTGTACAATTCCCTTTGCTCTCCTCGCGAGTAAAATGACAATATTGTGTTGAGTGTCTTCTCTCCTCATTGTGTGCGTTGTTTATTAATGTCTTAAATGTTGTGAACCTGACACTGATTTTGAACCTCTTAAAGCGGAAGTCAACCCAAACATATTTTTTTTCAAGAATATGTTCAATGCAGGCCCACTAGTTGAAACACAGTATTATGATTAATATTGTGTTTGTAGAATATGAGTTAAGTGGCAAAATCCACCTGTTTTTAGTCATCTCAGGGGGCGGACCTTTTGTCACTTCTGTCGACTGACAATGACATCACAGATGCTCAGGGCTCAGGTAATGAGCAATCACAGCTCACCTGAAGTGACAAAATGGCCGCCCCCAGAGATGGCCAAAAACAGGTGGATTAACTCCTATTCCACAAATGCAATATGCCCTGTTTCAACTAGTGGGCCTGCATAGAACATCCATCCATCCATTATCGATACCGCTTGTCCTCACAAGGGTCGTGGGCGTGCTGGAGCCTATCCCAGCTGTCTTCAGGCAGTAGGCAGTGGACACCCTGAATTGGTTGCCAGCCAATTGCACGGCACACATAGACAAATATCCCCACTCACAACCACACCTAGGGGCAATTTAAAGAGTCCAATCAACTTACCAGGCATGTTTTTGGAATGTGGGAGGAAAACGGAGTACCCGGAGAAAACCCACACAGGCACGGGGAGAACATGCCTGGACTAGGATCGTACCCACGACCTCTGAACTGTGAGGCGAACGCGCTAACCAGTCGATCACCGTGCCGCCCTGCATAGAACATATTCTTGAAAAATATATGTTTGTGTTGACTTCCCCTTTCATCAATTTTTAAAATGTAAGAGACCCCACAAAGACAAGGAAAAAACTATATTGTGTAGTGTAGTGTACTCATAAAATGACCAACACAGTACATAAGGCACACACTGAACAATACTTGACGTGTTACCAATACTGACCTGTGGCAGGCAACTAAGAGATTTAAAAGACTTGGAAAAGTCAAAATTGTAAAAAAAAAAAAAAAAAAAGCTTTCAGAGGGATGCAGCACTCTTGAAATTGCAAGCTACCAAGAAGCCACTATCCTCCAGTGCTAACACACTCCAGAACAACAACTGAGTAAAATACTCACTTGCCTTATAATTGTGCACAGAGTGTAGTTGTAGTAGTAGTAGTAGTAGTAGTAGTAGTAGTAGTAGAGGTAGTAGGGGTAGTGATAGTGGTAGTGGTAGTGGTAGTAGTAGTAGTAGTAGTAATAGTAATAGCAGTAATAACAGAAGAAGCTATAGGCTAACCGTGAGCTAGCTAGGCTAATTGTTAGCTTATGGCACCGGTGTCCAAATCCAGTCTGAGGGCAGCTATCCTACATGCTTTAGATGTTTCTCTCCTCCAACACACCTGATTGAAATGATCAGCTCATCATCAACTTCTGCAGGAGCTGGATAACGATCATGATCATTTCAATCTGGTGTGTTGGAGGAGGGAATCATCTAAAATATGCGGGATAGTGGCCCTTGAAGAGTGGATTTGGACACCCCGGCTTATTGTAACTGCTTTGGAAAGTATTTGACTACTGCTGACCTGAACTGAAAACAAAGACAAAAACCTACTATCTCTCATAAAGATAAAAAATAAAAATCTAAATTAATCGTCTAACCTGTGAGTGAGGAAGATAAATCTTTGGATGTCATAGCCTAAGTAGTTGTACACAGAACATTGCAAGACTGCTTAAAGTCAGCGTAATTGTTTTTAAATATCCATTCGTTATCAGATCGTTGACTATAATCAGCAGCTCGGAACATATCACCCGTGAAAAGCGAGGGATGACTGTATATACACTAAGTGAATTTTATTGATCAAATTCATGAATTATTTGTTTTTTCATGAAATGTTTGACAGATGTTTGGACCAAAGCCACTACCACACTCATGTTTGAGTGGCAGCCGTATGTCAGCAATCAGAAAACATGAAACCACTCTCCTAAAAAAATATTGACCAGGTCTAACAATTGTCAACAAATCGCTTATCGCACCCCACACCAAAGGATAATCGCTCATGAAAATCCTCTAGACATGATAATCAGGCTTTTTGCTGATTTTGACCACAAGGGAGAGAAAAAGCTGTAATTCACCCTGATTGGCAGTACGTCTGCTTAAAGCACAATTGTAGCATAATTAGAGAAAGAAAATTGCCAAGATGACTTTTAACTGCTCTCACTTCCTCGCCTGCTGCTGCTCCCTGCCTCCGATCTACCCTCACACCCGCCCCCCGGCCCCCCATTCAACTCTATCCTAATGAGGGCAAGGCTGCCTCTACATAATTGAGCAGACTAATTCAATTACAAGGGAGCAACAAAGTTTAAGTGGAGCAGTTCTTCCTTGACGAGCCAAAGGGGGTTCACGCGAGGCCGCAAGCCGAACGGCTCGCGTGCATCGCTGCCCCTGCAAACTGCAACATTAGCGGTATGATCGCACGGGCCGGGAATGTGCTTTGGCTGTTAGAAGGCAGACTAGCCGATTAAGACAGCGATTTAGGAGACATATTACTTGTAGCTTTGAATTGTCAAACGGGACTGTAGTGTTTAGTTTGTATTTAATTGGCATTACAATGATAATAATTGCCTCCCTGACTGAACAGTATAGCACATATTGCAATTGCGGGGGCCACAACATTAGGACCAACATAGTCTAATGTGATCCAGTCTAAAAATATATATTTTCTGCCTTAAAGTTGAACTCAACCAAAAAATATTTTTTTCCAGAATATGTTCTATGCAGGCCCACTAGTTGAAATATGGCATTCCCATTGATATTGCGTTTGTGCGATATAGGTTAAGCAGCAAAACGCACCCACTTTTAGCCATCTCAGCTATGGCGGCCATTTTGTCACTTCTGTTGACTGAAGATGACATCACAGCTGCTCAGGGCTCAGATGACGACCAATCACGGCTCGCCTGTTTTCTGAAGCTGAGCCATGATTGGTTGTTATCTGAGCCCTGAGCAACTTTGATGTCATCTTCAGTCGACAGAAGTGACAAAATGGTATAGGCTGTATGAGAATATTAGATATGCAGGGGCATCTCAGTACATTAGAGTAACACACAAAAAACTTTACACCAGTAGTTCAAGTCAAAAAGTGAATCTCACATATCATATAAAGGTAGATTCAAACAAACAAGAAAACATTTCAGAAGGAACATTCTGACATATATTCCAATATTAAAAAACATTTTCTTGTTTATGTACTGTTCAAATTTCTTGAGATGGTACATTTTTAGATTGTTGTTAGATTTAAACAATCATTCAAATTATACCATATAAATTCATGAAATATTTCACTCTGTACGAGTTTTACTTCTTCAATTGAATGTCTGATAAATTATGTTTTCCACATTATTCTAATATATTGACATGCACCTGCACTGTATATAATTATAACCATGCTCTTTATAGTGCAGTGCAAACTAAAAGCACAATAATAAACAAACTGTTACTTCAAAAATAATAATAATTATAATTAAAAAAAAAATTGCATTCTTTCAGCATTCTCTATTCTTGAGTATAGTGCCACATGCACAGATAGTTCAAATTGCTAAATTGCAAATTACTAATGATTATTCCACTAACTAGAACACCTAATGTCCTTCATTTCCTCAAATTGAAAGTGGGGGATTATTTTGGGTGTTGAGCGCAGCCAGTGCTGCCTTTCTCATTATGTGGCCTCCCAGAAGGAACAAGTAGCTCATTAGATAGAATCAAGTGCTGTGATTAGTGATCAATGATTGCTTCAATGTGCTGTTTTACTCTTTAAGATGCGTTTGCCTCTATGGCTGTCTGATGAAAAGAGGAATCCTGGAGGATGAACATGTAGGCCCAGCTGGAGATTCAAACCTTTCTGTGATCTCGTCTTAGTGGAGAGTTGGTGTCACTAATGCTTTGTTTTGCCTGGACAAAGAGTTCTTGTCTGTCTCTCTCTCTCGCCCCAAAAAGACAGCTGTCGATCTCATTTCAAGTGCATAAGTCTCCAACATACATATTCAGTCAGACACACAACACTTTTAAATGTGGAAATTTTCAGCAAAGCAGAGAGGATTACAAATACACAAACAGGAAAAGGAGCATAAACTACTCTAAAAATAGCTAAAGAGATGCAGAAGTGCGAAAGTGTAAGGTCTGGGTGTGCGCGCGCGTGTGTGTGTGTGTGTGAAAGATGAGAGAGAGAGATTTGTAGTTTACTTTAAGGTGAGTGTTTAAGCATTTACAAAGATAAGCTTTGACAGAGTGGCTAGGAAATGTATGTGTCAGTCTATTTCCGTATAAGTTGGTGAGCATTTGTGTGTGTGAAACAGAGAGTAGGTTATAAGGCATGAGAGCCATAGATAAATAGATAGGTGAATAGATAGAGCGATAGAGCAATAGAGCGATAGATAGAGCGATAGATAGAGCGATAGATAGATAGATAGATAGATAGATAGATAGATTGATAGATTGATAGATGGATAGATGGATAGATGGATAGATGGATAGATAGGTCCTCCACATCTAGCAAGTTCACCTCCAAGATCATCTGAGACCAGCCATTCGGACATCTGCCGAAACAATCGGTTTGCATAACCAAAGAATTTCTGCACAAACTGTCAGAAACCGTGTCAGGGAAGCTCATCGGCATGCTTGTCATCCTCATCGGGGTCTCGACCTGACTCCAGTTCGGCATCGCAACCGACTTGAGTGGGCAAATGCTCACATTTGATGGCGTCTGGCACGTTGGAGAGGTGTTCTCTTCACGGATGAATCCTGGTTTACACTGTCAAGGGCAGATGGCAAACAGTGTGTGGTTTTCTGAGTCCAGACCCCCCATATAAAACAAAACTGCACCTTCCGAAGTGGCTTTTTATTGTGGGCAGTCTAAGGCACACGTGTGCACTAATCATGGTGTATAATCGATATCTTGATATGGCAGATATGTGAGGTTGGATGGATTATCTCAACAAAGGAGACGTGCTCACTATCACAGATTTAGACTGGTTTATGAACAATATTTGAGAGAAATGGTGAGAATGTGTATGTGGAAAAAAGTTTTAGACCTTTGAGTTCATCTCATAAAAAAATGGGAGCAAAAATCAAAGTGTTGTGTTTACATTTTTGTTGAGTATAGATAGGTAGAGAGATAGACAAACAGATGGTTACATGGAAAACAGACAAACAGACGGACAGATGAGTCGACAGGACCTTGGAGGTATTTAGCCTAAATACAAGGTGTGAATAAGTCAATACTTTTCTGCTACTTTTTATAGTCTCTCATTTGTGTTGTACCTATTAATTGACCGACGGTGCCTGTGAGCGTTTGCTTGCCAAACAGAAATCCAAACGCCAATAACCAGAGTGCAATGTCCGCCACTTAAAGAAAAGCCTGACTTCAGCAGGACAATTTAGAGCGACTTGTTCTTCGTATCGATTTCAATATCTGCAGCACTTCACATTGTGTAATTACCTTGAACGGAAGCGAAACATTAGTAAACCTGCGGATTTCGACAAGAGGCTGCCGTCCAACATGGCGTAAGTGCACACCTGTGTCTTTGCACCTGTGCCAAAGTGCACTATCCCGCTGTGTGCCTTGAGTGGAAGCCACCCCCACCCTTACCCAAAAAAGTGGCATCCCATAAACCAAACACTTGCATAATTTAAAGGCAATGCTGACAGAAAATCTATAGTCATTTTGGGCTTTGGCAGTGCCAAGCAGGCTTGTATTGATTGGTATGTGGATATGTGCACGTTTCTATATGTGAGTGCATGTGTGCGTGTGTGTGTGTGCGTTGGAAAGTGTATTGCTGGATTTATGGTAGAGTCAGGCCAAGATCGGATCGTAGGGAGGAGACGTGGGCCGGCTGGAGGAGAGCGATTCTGATGGAGAAGAGACCTTGAATCCCGACGAACGTAAACGAGTCGAGAGGAGATAGCGCTAACACGCCCAATTCAATTCAAAGTGTGGAAAAAGAAGACGAGAGGATGCAAAGACTGATATGTGGACTGGATTTCCAGTGCGATAAGGCAAAGTCAATGGCAGAGGTGGCAAAAGTACGCACAATCTCTATTAAAATAGAAGTAAAGATGTTTATATGAAAAATAAAAAAAACACAGATTTGACTCAACTGATTTGTTGTTTGTTGTAATCTGATTTATGACCGACTGATTTGTATTTCCAAGCCACACTTCTTGGGTAGAATTTTGTGAAGTCGTCATAGTGAACACTTAAAAGACTGCTAGTCAAAGTGTTTTGTAAGGTAACAATTAATTGAAGTAGATGCTTAAATTGTCTTTCATATTAATTCATGGTTCACTTGCCTTTATTTTAGTGCAAGCCTAACCTACTGGACCAAAACATTTATGCATAACAAATCTGATATTGTAATTGAAATACAGATTATTTTTTGCTTGTGTTTGTTAATTTAAAAATATATATTTAGGAAGACGACCTTGAAAAAAATAATTGCACATGGAATCTCAACTGCAAAAATCAGGGGAAGTTTTTTTTAATTATTTTTCAAATATCTTCAGCTGAATCAGTTGACTTTATCCCCTCTCTGTTATGATGTGTCGTTATCCATGGAGTAGAAGAGAGCAAAATAGCAACATTTGGTATCGATCCAACACCAAATCAATACTATTGCAGTAGCGCCACTATCGATGCCACTACTTTTTAACACTTCAGGTTGATTCATCATGAAATTGCTCCATCTTAATACATTTTCATGGCAGTAAATGCACAATAATAAATGTGTTTCTAAATACCTTATACATGCTTGAAAGCACAGTGGTACCTTGACATACAAGTTGAAGACATAATTAAATAGAATTAAAAAGAATGAAGCAGTTTTTGTCCCTGGTAAATTGTAGTAAAAGTCATTGAGACTGGTGTGAAATCAAAGCTTATAGCTGCCTGGTTGAAGCTGAAAGGTCAAAAGAACAGCAAGGATCAAGAGACGCTCCTTGCAGCTGCTATTGTTCTTTCATATGCTGTGTGACGGCAGCGTATCCATTACAAGGACCTGCAGCTGGCGAGTGAGCCATAAATAGAGGCTTGTCAGTGAACATGCAGGTGCAAAATGACGTCTCCGCAAAAGAAATGCAGCATTCCTGGACCAAAACTCAATGTAGCGGGGTCGTATTTTCTTGAATAATGGCCCACAGTATTTTGACTCAACTGAAGAAGCTACCGGGTCTTTATTTGGTGCAGGTCTTTATTTCTATACAGCAAACGGAATGAACCCGGCCATGAAAAATGGGGGATGGGGTGTGGGGGTAACTGACAGCTCACCCCTAAAACAATATTTATAATTGCTTCTATTAATAGTTCAAGCCATAAACATACCATCAAATTATGATGCTCAAACAGTTTCATATAATTTTAAAGTTATCTTGACTTCAGAAAAATACACTGAACAACTCTTCATAATTTCCACTGATAACCTTGACACTAGTGGTGGGCGATATGGCAAACATATCAGATCACGATTTTTTAAAAATAAAACCCAGATCATGATTTTATCATGATTCTTTTTTTACATTCTTTTTTTTTAGACTAATTTGCACCTTTTAGATCATTTTCCTCCTGTTAAACATATAAAACATATTTAAAATGTATATAAAACCCTAAAAGGGAAAAAAAATGACATTTTAAGTCAGCTAAGCTTTCTGAACAGATTTTAATTTGAATAGTGCCATTTTTTATCAAAATGTGCAGTGAATGCAAACCTAAAAGGTAACATAACGTAAACATAAAAACACAGCTGGTAACGCGGGTCTAGTACTTTGAACAGTCTTTTAAACACCTCATTTTCTACTGTTTTAATGGGAATCGTGTCTTCAAGTCACTTCCTCAGTTACTTCTTTACACTGCTTGCTTGTTTTTTCATATGAAGTGCTCTTTTTAAATTTCTGTGTTACCGTGGGTTGTGTTAGCTTGGAGCTAGCAGCTGCCTCCGGCTACCAATAATCTGATCTCCGTTTGGTTTGGCTGTCAGCGCTGACGTCTGAACCGAGTCCCTGCAAACTTTGCAAACAACTGGTTTGCGCTTTCTCCTCTGAAGAAAAGCCAAACCAAATCGACACTGTGGATATGGAGTTTCTTTTCGGGACAAACACTGCTTCGTGGTGACTTTCCGCTATAGCTTTCCGCTATACAAACAAACAGGGAGGTGGGGAGTGTCACGTACGGTGCACTGTGCATGCTGCGATTGGTTGGTCGGTTATGCGTCAGTGGCTTTGAGCCGCCATAGAGCTAAACTATATAGAATATGCCCTGGAGACGATGAAACGATCTTTTGGCTTTATGAGATCGTCAACACGTTAAAGTCGATCTAATATCGTCATATCGCCCACCCCTACTTGACACCCATTGCTGCTTTCTTATTCAACCAGGGTTTTGGCGCCATTTTGTGGCATCTTGGGTAATTACCGAAAGAAAGAAAAAAAAAAACAGGTGAATGTGTGAATTCTTGCAGTTGAAGCTACCATGTTGCCCATACAAAAGGGAATTAACCTAAAACCATTGTAGTGCATTATAAGACAGAAGGGGTACAAAAAAATAATAACAGTTAAAAGCTGCCCTTTGCACACTATTGTTTTTAATGCACACTTTTCTGGCTAACCTGATATGATCTCTTCACTTTTTATACTGCTTATTGTTTTTATATTGACTCTGCAGTGCCTTGAGGTTTTTACAGCCACCCTTTATTGTCCGTGTCATTCTTTACTGTCGTACGCTGTTGCCCCTTCGGTCTTTCCCGTAATAGAATGTTTTAAGCCATGTCTGCTTATCCCATTTTCTGGGATAGCATAATAAAAAGAATATGTTTCTATTTGATAGAATTTTTCTTCTCTTAGAATTAAACAGCAATAAATCTCATAGTTTTATCCAAATAGTTGCCTTGCCACTTAAAATGGAGAAAAAGGAAACTGAAAAATCTTGACAAAGAGCTACCAGTGATAGTTACGATCAAAAGCACAACACACAGATCCTTATTAAACACGGCACACGTTTTACTTGAATACGACACTCCAAAGAGAAGCAGCTTGTCATTAATGACATGACAGTTCCCACTCGGCATGCCTGGACTTTTTTGTCCTGCCGGTAAATGTGTTGGTATCAGAGCATTTTTCAAGCCGAAGTACAGAACTACAGTTTAAAAGAAAGCCCGTAAGAATGGACTTCCTAGTTGCTGGTGGAAATGAAGCACAGGTGGAGGTATCAGAACAAGTGTTTAGGCCCGGAAGAAATTAAACTGGACCAAGGCCAGCCGTCCAACACGAGAAACAGAAAAGAGAAATGGCCCACCAGGCAAATGGCCTTCATCTCGGGGTGTAAATCTGTCCCTCGCACCTCCGACCCAATCCGAGCACACGCGCTTGTGATTTAAATAGCTCTGCCGCTCGTCTAAATGTCCCTTAACTCAGCCGAGGGAGCAGAATGACAGACAAAGAGAGAAGACGAATGCACAGGCAGAAAAATGTCTCGGCGGCCTATAAAAACACAAAGTCATCTTCAAGTTCCCCTCGTTTGCCGCCCTGTATTCAACTCTGTCGTCCTTTTAAGGTCGCCCTTAAAGTTCCCCTCAAACGTGGTAGTTTCCAACTTTTGGATTTTTCCACATATCCACATGCATTGTATCCACCTACACTTGGCTCTGCTCGTCAATACTTGATGAGCTTCCCGACGGGAAGCGCTGGCAACAAAATCAGAGCCAGCATGGGCTCGAGTCGCCATCCAGCACTGCAGCACATTGGCCAGCTGTGTTTGTTTGCCTGATGAAGTCAATTAGTTTCGCGATACACACACAAACACACACTCACGCCGGCACTTTTTTATTTTTAAGTATAGATAGCCAATTAATCTTTTGGAATTCGAACTGCTGCAGACCCCTAGCCCCACAAAAGCCCTCTACATCTAAATCATTGCAATGCAGTGACAAAAAGACACTATTTTTAACCCCCTTGATGTCAAAACTACCAAAGAGCGATGAAGCAACTGTTGAAAATGATTCCAAAATCACAGGCAAAGAGGCCATTACGTTGGCTGAGGCTTTTAAGAGGTTTAAGGCAATGACCATATAATTGCAAAGTAACCCCCCACCCCCCGTAGGAGTCAAGTCAGGAAACTTTCTCATCCTCAAACTTTGTCCCTCACTTCTTTTAAAAGAATTATTTTTATTTTTTAAAAAATACTGTAAATACACACACAAAGGCATAATTTGAATTAAGACCATGCTGTGCTTCACGTCCGTCTTAAATCCCCATTTGAAACAACAAAAAAACAAAAACATGCTGTTTAAAGTATTCAATGTGTTACAAGCCAAACAGAGCATTTTCAAACCGATGCAGTTGAATATTAAATATTATCGCACACCAGCCAGATGTTAGTAGAAGGACAAATGAGGCCCGCTTGTCAGGAAGCAAACATTTATTCATCTTACATTTGTGTGGTGAGCTAAGAGAAGAACGTTTGGCAAAAATATTAAGTTTGTTGAATAATAAAATAAAAAAGTAGCACTATCATTTGGGTTGTGAGACTCAGATATGTGTGATGTGACAACTTCCCAAAGAATGATTGGTTGTTAGCAGATTAAAATAGCAAGGCTATTTCAAAACATGCCTTTAAATGTCAACTTGTTTTTCAGAAGCCCTTAATTTAAGTGTAACTGCGGGCAAATGTTGTGTTGAGCATCAAATGATTACATTTAAGTCCTAGTGGTCAAAACCGAATAACCTCAACCTCAGAAACAACAAGAGCTCTACTAAAAACCCCTGATGGAAGAAGCCTAGAAACTGTTCCATAGAGGGCGGGGACAACCTTAGAACCCCTGCTTCACATATGTAGGTGAAAAAAAAGAATCAGCCAAACATCACAACAGAAACCAAGACAGCAAGCAACACAAAGAATGCTGGCCTCTTCTAATTGCATGAACTACTTGGGGCAATTTGGACGATCACCAGGTAAGCCAGTATAATTACGGCTCGACCTTGAGGCCGGCAGTGGGTCCAGTCACCTCGCAGCCAAAAATCTGTCACAAGCCTGCTTCTGCACTGATGGTAACCAAACTGGTTTCACACAGCATCGCACCATCTGCCGTGGAAAACGACCTCTTTCTCTTTCTTTTTCATCCCCCCCCACACACACAGCCATGTTGCAAAGAGGTTTGAGGCAGCTTCTATCAGTCTCCCGAGGGTGCCCTGGTCCAGCCGGCGCCATCTCTGCCATCGTATCCGCTTCGCTCACGGGGGCTCAAAGTCTGTCAGTAGGCTCCAGTTTGTGTTTGTGTGTGGTGCTGATAGCACAAGCCTGAGACAGGCTGTCTTATCTAAAGTCAACCCTGGGCAGACTTATGGGCTTTATTAACTAAACTAAGGTGTGTGCAGGCAAAAACAGGCGCAAATTTGATAGCTCACGCAGATAGATTTGGAAGCTGATCTACTTGCTGGGCGTGCCCAGGATTGCGTATGCCAAATAGGCAAAATTGTCACGCAATTAATTTTCACATTATAGGAGTAGTATGTGAAAATGGATTAAGAATGTGCGATGTGATTTATCAAACCTCCGACAAATTCCAGTGGTTGACATCCCGGCTGGATGTCTATTTTTGGGGCGGAGGGGTGGGGATGGCGGGGAGACAAATTTCCAAAAATGGGGCTCAGAACGGGGCAGGGGCCGACAATGTTTATGAATATGGCCGGGGGTCACGGTTGGTAAGGTTCCCAGGTCAAGGGTGGAGGGTCACGGCCGGACGGGCAAAAAAGGGTCAAGTGCCCTGCACTGATGATTTTTGACAACCGTGTCTGAAAGGCTGGTGCCGACGATGATGGTGTTACTGTGTTGGGAAGGACAGGCAGACAAAATGAGAGAAGAATGATTATCTACCACTTTGTGTAAACATTTTTGAAATGCCAGAAACAAAATATACTCCCAACATAGCATTCCCTAAGGCAATGCAATTTTGGAGCTTCTGGGTGATCTAAATGCCAACTTGGAGACAGTTCCAATGTTTTATGTGTTATAAAAAAAAACTTTACACTCAAAATGTTCTTAATCTGTCCCAAGTTTGTATACACAATGTATACACAGGATGGAGGGATACATCCAATGCCCGCAGGCATTGTTAAATCGAGTTAAATAATCTAAAACATGCCTTTTATACAGAGGCGGGCTTCCCCAAATATATGAAAACAATTGAGATTTCTGAACAAGTAATCTGGTTGTTGTCGTCTTCCACTAACTCGACAGTGCTGCCCCTAATTTTCCATGGTGAAAATCATCAGAATGCATCAAAGAGCAAAAAACGGTGCTGCAATTTTAGTAGAATAGATGTGATACACCAACCAACAGGGCATGCAATCAAAGTGAATGCGCAATTTTGCGCCCGCTATTGTCAATCGATCCCTCTGTGTCTTCTGTCTGTCCTTTGTCATATGCGCATGGCGCTCATGTGTGCAGTTTGGATTCATTTGGATTGAGTGACCAGATGCATGCAAAGCTGTCTCCGAATGACTCAAATATAGAGATGCGAGCACTCTCTCCAGTTAATGCACTCACCAATGCCATCTTTTCAGGCTGATGATGGCCACTGTCACATGCACACAGAGGATGCGCTGCATAATAAGACCAGGAAATCGAGTGTGGAGATTGACGAAAGCAGCCTGACTGGCCCCGCAGACCCCTGCAATTAACAACGTAGTTTGTGTGCAATCCTGCTAACTGATTAACTGAGCAACAAACGAGCTGTGATCCAGGCATGATGATCTGTTTGGTGGAGGTGGCAAAATTCAGACGCAGATACATGTGTTTCACGTTAAATTTGGTGGTTCTAAGGTTTATAAAAGGTTTATAAAGTAGTTAAAACACAGCATGTTGAAGACAATGTACAGTTCTAAATCATAATGGATGGATGGATGAATGATGAATGGATGCGTGGATGATTTATCGATCAATCCACTTGGTTAATCCACCAGCCATCATCTATCCTGCTCTCCATCCACCCAACCATCTATCAACAATTCATTCAAAAGCCATCCGGCCACCAATAAATGTATCCATCTATTCATCTCAAGGCCCATCCATCCATCCATCTATCCATCCATCCACCCATCCATCCATCCATCTATCCATCCAGCCATCCATCCATCCAGCCAGCCAGCCATCCATCAACCCATCTATGGGTCATCATCCACACAGTCCATCCATTCGCTGAACAATGTATCCATCCAACCATATGACCCATGCATCCAACCAAACATCCCTTATCCCATGTTAAATTCAGCCATCCATTTACCAATTATTATACAGTATCTGTCCATCCTTCCATCATTCATTCATCCATGCATGCACTAATCTTTTTTATAAGTCATCCATCTATAATCATCCAACCACCTAAACAAACATCCATCCATCCCATTCAACCATAATTTCACTGATGAATGTATCCACCCATACATACATACATACATGCATAATAGCAAAATCATCAATAGCAGCAGTTGTTTTAATTGGCCAGTAATGGAGCGGACATTTATTCTTGAAAATAGTTTAAAGCAGGTCCTTCATAAATGATTTACACAGTATTTAGTGTATGACATAATTCCACTTTTATTTAATGAACATTTGACAAAATGTACCTTGATTGTAAAATGGCATTGATGCATGTATACTGTAGCAAGGGGCTGGAACTGCCAAGTCAACACGAGCTGAATGACTGCCAAGAGGAAATGCACATTATAGCCATACAGCTGTTTTAGAGGTTCCTTGTTGTCAAGGCAACTGTGGTGATCATACGTAAGGTGTCAGACCAGAACGACACGATGATAGAGACATTAAAGCCCAACCGGCATCTGGTGAGCAAGTCCGTGTGAGGAGAGCCTCTTTGGGTGTTTTTTTTCCCTCTAATTGGCACTCTCAAATTTGGCTGTAAGTGGACATGTACAATGCTTGTATGGTTTTGTTTGTATTAGTCTCGAGCATGTACGGCACATGCAATCTAATGTGTTCAAATGAATTTTGTATATAACTTTTTCAGTTTAACCTAATCAAAGTTGAAGAATACGGGGGGAAAAAAATGAGATAATTGAATAAAAATGCAATATACATACACAGAAGTATACTTTTGTGACCATATTACCAGACTTTTTTGTCATTGTTTGTATGTATGTTTATGTTTTATGTGAATTGAAATAAACACATTGTATTTGCAACACAATTTTATTCTTTTCAAACTGATTATTTTGTTCCTTTTCTATAACCACTGTTGCCCCAAACTGCTTCTTCGACCACTTGCCTGGGCATCGGTACTAACTGAACTCTTCTAACTTTTAACCTCAATCTTCAATAACATAAGAAGACAAATTGTGGCGAAAATCTTCCGATCAGCATATTTTTGCCCTACATTGTGACGGTACCCGAGGAACACATGAAACATTTTTTTCCCCGTATGCAGTTAGCACTTCAAGCTTCCCTGGTGGGTCGTAATCAGAGAGCTGTAAAGGCGGCCATTAATATGCCAGAACAAACACACGATAAAGCAGCTGCTTTTACAACGGCGCTCAATAGTAGCAGTCCTCTACACAGGCCCAGCAACAACTCACAAGTAATATTGATTGGTGGGCAGTTTGGTGTGGTGGTAGCAATATATACATATAGATGCTGAAGAGCTGAAAGTAAATGCATGCAACTATAAAGTTTGTTTTATTAGGCATAATGGTCAAATGTAGACATCGGCATTGTTGCTTAATACGATTGTAAAGGCAGCTGCAGGGTACAGTTATAAAAGACGTGCAGAATAAGGACTATGAAGTCCTCTGGGGTCATTTAGTTTGGCTGATATGATCCAATTTGGGGCTTATATATATATATATATATATATATATATATATATATATATATATATATATATATATATATACACACACACACACACACACACACACACACACACACACACACATACATATATACTGTGCTCATATATATGCTCAGCATATATGGTGGAATAACCCAATTTTTGGGTTCAAATTGACCCAGGTCTGGGTCGGCCCTTTTTTAACACAGTAATTGGGTGAAATTTAACCCCAAAATAGCTTTTTTTGACCCAACTGGTTTTCGAGTGTAGGGTTAGGGATAGGTTTAGTGTGTTGACGTCTCACGTAGAGGTTCATCTTTAGGATCTCAAAAATGTCAACAAAGAAGTCAAAACACAAATCATGTATGCATTCATTTCTGGGGTGTTGTGGCATCATACAGAGGGCTAAACGATTGTACAATGTGTGACTTCCGGGCCTTTCGGCTTTGGAGGTTCGACTTTTCCTCCACCAGTGGAGACTTCACGGCGTGCACGGTGCCGCTGTGACTATCCATCCATCCATTATCGATACCGCTTGTCCTCACAAGGGTCGCGGGCGTGCTGGAACCTATCCCAGCTGTCTTTGGGCAGTAGGCGGGGTACACCCTGATTTGGCTGCCAGCCAATCGCAGGGCACACAGAGACAAACAAACATCCGTACTCACAATCACACCTAGGGGCAATTTAGCATGTCCAATGAACTTACCATGCATGTTTTTGGAATGTGGGAGGAAACCGGAGTTCCCGGAGAAAATCCACGCGGGCACGGGGAGAACATGCAAACTCCACACAGGGAGGCCGGAGCCGGGATCGAACCCACGACCTCTGAACTGTGAGGCGGACGTGCTAACCAGTCGATCACCGTGCCGCCCCCCTGTGACTACTAAACATAATATCTGAGCTGGGCGTGGTGTATCCCTTTAAAGTACGCTACACTCCAAAAACAGTTGGGTTAAAAAATGGACCAATCCACTAGTTGGGTCAGTAAACCCTAACCCTAAACCAAGTTTCTGGGTTGTTTATGCATAAACAAAACCTTTTGCACAAAACCTAAAAAATTGGGCTGTTTTGTACAATGAAAAAATGAAAGAAAGTAGGTCAAATTGACCCAATTAGTGAATTGGTCCATTTTTTACCCAAAATTACAGGCCCATCATGACGGTTGGGTGGCCTAATAGCTGTCACACAAGTGACAAATAAAGGGCATCGTTGTTTACAAGGTTGCAGATGCGCACAGACACACATTTGTAGAAAGAGTCATGACCCCATTGCTTGAACTCTTGAGTTAAAGAGACTGTCCATTAGCACTGGACCAAGCTCTGTTTCAGGCTTAATGAAGTAAAACGGCAGAGAGAAAAAAGGAGGGCTGATTAATGGCGGACAAAGAACAAGAGAACAAGCCTCCAAAGAAGTAATAAGAAGGCGACGAACTAAAAAAAGCTGAGGGTGATTTTATTTCGATGCCTTAGCACAGCGGTGGGGAAACTTCAAAGCTCAAAGACCACATTTGATTTGTTATTTTTAGATGTGCTTAAAAAGTAGTTGCTATATAATAAAATATATAAAATTGTTTCTGAACCCTAATCCACAAAATTGTGAGATGGGCAAACTTAACACTACGTTACTAGGTTGTGTCAAATCTATTACATTTGTTAGACACTTTAACTGTCTAACAAGAATCGTAAAACTTCACCACCTTTGCATTAGGTGCTACCCCAAAGCAGTATTGTTGATACATATACATTAGACTCCATTCAATGTTCATACAAAGTAAGTGAACTAATACTCTCTTGCAGTGCATACATTGTCATTGACCAACCGTCTTAGGACTACTATATCTTTTTTCCTAGGGGTGTAAGGAAGACTGATTTGAAACAGAAAATTAGTTTTTAATAAGTGTATATATATCCATCCATCCATTATCTATACCGCTTGCCCTCACAAGGGTTGCGGGGAGTGCTGAAGCCTATCCCAGCTGTCTTCGGGCAGTAGGCGGGGGACACCCTGAATTGGTTGCCAGCCAATCGCAGGGCACACAGAGACAAACAAACATCCGCACTCACAATCACACCTAGGGGCAATTTAGAGTATCCAATCAACTTACCATGCATGTTTTTGGAATCTGGGAGGAAACCGGAGTACCCGGAGAAAACCCACGCAGGCACGGGGAGAACATGCAAACTCCACACAGGGAGGCCGGAGCCAGGATCGAACCCACGACCTCTGAACTGTGAGGCGGAATTTCAGCAGGTCACTCACTTGGGCTATAAGATCAATTATTAGTTTGCAAAAAACAACTACTATCCAATGTAAATAAAGACTTGATTGAAATTGGTCGTCTATTTCTTTCAATCTCTGAAATACAGGAATCAAACAAAGTCAGATCTGGGCTTCTTTCCTTACCTCACGAACACTTCACACCTGTGTAAGGCGAATTGAGGGTGCTGTCAAAGATGCAACCCTCACATGTATAGTGTTGTCCTGGCAGATAAATCTAATCAAAAATGTTGGTTCTGATCTTCTCCATCTATGGTTTATCACTTCAAGGACCGGGTCGTCTGGCTGCAGACATCCTTGGTCACTCCTAGCCCTGTCAGATATCCCTCAAAGCCACATTCCATTCCACTGGACAAAGTTGCATGCGTGCACTTTATGTGAAGGCCTGTTGGTCAGACACAAAGAGTTTTCTTTCTTCCCTTACTATTGATTGCAATATGACTGCTTATGTGTGAAGAAATTTAGCTGCTTGTGTGTGATGACCATAAATGTGTAATGCAATTATCGTCTGACCAACATATGGCTAAAATATTGGCTAAAGCCATCCATCTAGTCAGTAATTAACTTTACAAATATTACAGGCCCCTTGATTACGTACAATAAATGTTCTTTGGGAGCAACGGGCTACTTTGCCTGCCTCTTTTAACTCCTTTTACTTTTCTGCTAAAACCATACACTCCTTTTCTTTTGCAGATACTTCAGACGGCTCTCATGTCCTGCGTCTATGCCCACTGCTTAATGCTGGCCAAAGCCCGCCGTGACTGTCCTCAGCTCAGTGGGAAATGATTAAAGTCGCAGTCTGGCCTGCCGGTGGCATTCGGGTGGAACCACTCAGCAGCAGTGCTGGGCCTCTTAAAAGGGCTAAGCGCGCGCGCGCACACACAAATGTAGTCAGTCACCTGTGCAGGGTCATGCGACGAGCGTTCCGCGTTAAGCAGCGGCTATGCTTTGAAAGGCGGCAGGGAAGGCGAGGGAGGCGTGCAGGCGGCATGGGTGTTCATTAAAGGCCAGCAGCGCCATTCATAGGGAGAAACAAGGCCGTAAAGGCAATTAATCTGGCCATAAACAAGCCGTCACGCCTGTCCAACACAGCCAGGAGCACACGGGCATGACAACAGCATCCTGGGCGGAGGAGAGAGATGAGCCTCTTGTTCCTCCTGGTTCAACTCCTCATTATATTTCTGCATGGCACTCGCAGATAAATCCAAGATATAAACACTTTTGCTCTCCCTTTAATCCAAAAAGCGTGCTACTTCAACCCACAATGTTAGTTGGATGCTGGGTAAAAAGGCTAAAGCGGGCGGTGGGGAATCTAATGCCAGTGGGCCAAATGCAGAATGCAAGCAAATTTTGATTCAATCCAAAGGAGTTTCAGAAGTTTCTTCCTGAATCAAGGCTGTACCAAAGTTATTTTAGTTAATGAAAATAAAATAAACAACAAAACTAAAATGGAAAAAACATTTTCGTAAGCAAAATAAAATAAAAAGAAAAATGCTTTTAAAAAAAAAAAGCTAACTGAAATTAAAATTACATTTTACATTTACAAAAACAAACTATAATTATAGCAAAAATGTCCTTCGTTTTCATCTTTGTCAATCGCCAGCCAATCGCAGGGCACACAGAGTCAAACAAACATCCGCACTCACAATCACACCTAGGGGCAATTTAGAGTCTTCAATTAACCTACCGTGCATGTTTTTGGGATGTGGGGGGAAATCGGAGTACCCGGAGAAAATCCACACAGGCACGGGGAGAACATGTAAACTCCACACAGGGAGGCCGGAGCCGGGATCGAACCCACGACCTCAGAAATGTGAGGTGGACGTGTTAACCAGTCGACCCATATAGACATATATTTATATATATATATATATATATATATTTTTTTTAATCCTGGAAACAAGATATATGCAACATTGACAAAAACTAAAACTAATACTGAAATTATTATTTTTTTTTAAATGAAACATTTTCGAAAGAACTAAAACAAATAAAAACTAACAAACCCACTCTAAAAACTAATTAAAACTATCTAGATAAAGAATGATAAAAATTCAAAACCTAATGAAAATGAACTATTATGAAAATTCCCCAACTATTAAAACCCTGGCCTGTACATCTTCAGTAGAAGATGGAGTAGTCCATCAGGGTGGAGGACTAGAAATAATAGTTTTAAATTGAATACAACTTTATAAATCAGTTTTGACAAGACGCTTGGCGGCGCAGGTACTTGCCAGTTTGACTAATGGTAAATCCGCCCCTGCCTGTAGGTAGGTCCTTTATTGGTTTGTGTGTGTCCTGTCATGATGAACGTGTACAGGATTTAACAACAAATAATAAACACTGATGGCAGTTGCTAATACTTTTTCAACTCTCCAGGGGGTACAGGGGTTAGGGTGTTAAATCCAGGACTCCTAACATACAAAAATCTCAGATGAAATTATATGAAAAGTGTTTAAACAACAAGTGCTCTTATTTCTCAGGAGGACTAAAATTGTTCCTTAAAAGGATCCCAAGCCATGCGTTAAAGCTGTTCAAATAGTTAGTAATGATGTCACCAACTACCTTTGGTGCCCTTTTACACCATCAGTCTGTGATATGATGATATTCAAATAGTGATATGAATATGTTTAAAGTTAACTGATGATATCATTATGTACTATGAGATCAATGAAGGAATCTGCCCCTCATACATAAAACAGCAGACACTACGTCATAAATTTATGTGGTCATTTATCCATTTGAAACTATTTTATTGTTCACTTTCTTCTTTGTGTATTAAGCTGTGCAAAAGTCTTGGGCCACTGCTTGCTTTGTTATTGTAATAAGCTTTTTAACAGCACTCAGTTTCCATCCGTCCATTTTCTCAGAGCCTTTTACCAGGTGACTTTGTGCGAGAGGTGGGGTACGCCCTAGATTGATTGTCAGCCAATCGCACGGTACATATAGACAAGCAATCATTCACACTCACATTCATACACTAAAAATTGCTTGGTTAAAAATAACACAATTTGGGGTCAAAAATTGATCAATACACACAAATAACTAACCATTTTTTTGCAAAAACAACCAAGAATGTTGTGTCAAACTGACCCAAGTAGTGGATGGGTCCAATTTTGACCCAAAATTGTGTTATTTTTAACCCAACTCTTTTGAGTGTGCACCTTCGGACAATTTGGTCTTAAATGAACCATAATCAGTTTAGACTATATTTCCGGTGGCCAGAGCATCTACAAATATATTGTGCTGCAGATTGTTTTCTTCACCGCACTCAAGATTTTTTTTAAAAAAACTTTCGCAAAGGTTGAGCACTGAAACATAAAGCTTCAAAATGGGAGGTGATTTAAATCTGTACAAAAACACAACATGTCTATGAAATTCATGTATGTACTAAATCTCCGAACGTTATGTTATGGCTCAAGGCCGCACCGATGATTGCAGATCATTAGTTGCATGCCTACGTCCTATCGAGTAATAATGACAGCGCTGCTTGCTTGCGCTAAGAATAGTAAGTCTCCTCATAGTGGAATTGTGTGTGCGCCATATAGCCTGCAGTGACACTTTAACTAGATGCATCAGTACTGGCGTAGAAGGTGTAACAATGCTGAAGATACAAACAGGCACACATTCAACATCATTCCCAAGCTATTGGCTATGAGAGGATGCATGGAAACAAATCACAAAGATATTGAAGGACAAGTGGAGTAAAGAAAAAAAAAGAAAAAAAAAAGGCTTTTGTCAGACCGTACAAAAACAGTCAACTCCACCAGAGTTCAAGAATAGAATATAAAGACGAGGCCAAGGCTCCCAAAGCGCCACTTTCCCTTTACACCAATTATCTTTGGTTAGAAACATTCATCGCCATTATTTTGGTGAAGAATAACATTATCGAGCGTTGGGGAACCTTGAAAGTCTAACGTCGTCCCGCTGCACCTTTTAAACAATAACGCTGCCCTTCAGGGGGAAAGCAATGCACGTTAATAAAAATATAATCATTCAGTGCGAGGCATGAACAGGCAAATGGGATGAAGGTTAGATAAAAACATCCTCACAAGGTAGCAAGAATTGGACGAAATGGCCGTCCCTTGGGATGGAAAAAGACAGGTGGATTTTGCTTCTTAACACATCTTAACACTTCTTAACACTCCACAAATGCAATTGTAATCAAAATGTCATGTTTAGACTAATGGGGAAGCATACAACATATTATTGTAAAGACAATTTTTGGGTTGAATTCCACTTCAAGCACTGAACTTATCTTGATATCATATAGATAGATAAATAAATACACATGCATGAAAAATAAAGCCTAGCGGCCGATTGAGAACTGAGAACAAATTGCAGCTTTTGCGATTTAAAAATGACATTCTACTAGTCTACTAAATTGCAATGTCAATTTGAATTCGATTAATTGTTCAGCCGTGGCTGCTGCACTGTTCATGTTCAAATATCCCTTGGTTAAACGGTTATTACTACCGCGGCATTGATGTTAGTTTTGTTAGCCTGTCTAGGGCGTTTTACATTTTTTTTTGCAATAAGACAGCAGTCTTTCTTACGTTGTGTGGTTTAATGAAATGCACAACATATAACCTCAATTGGGAATGGTCAATGAACAGAAACAGGCACTTGGCCCTTTTTCTGAATAATTTTTCTGTTCTGCTCTATGTTTTGAAGTTTACTGTGACCATTTAGCGCTCATAAACTCAAGAGGGGAAAAAAAAAACAGCCAAGCAACATTTTGTATCACGAAAAACGTATGCAGTAAGTCGTGTCACTTGTTCGTTGAGGTAATACTTTATAGCCTCCTCTGCCTAACTTACAACCGTGCAACACTTTGCAAAGGACAAAGTTATAATTTGTTTCCCGTGTATGTGTTTGCATTACAAGTCCGTGCGAACACCCCGCACAGGAGCAATTAATGTCCAGTGGTATCGTACTCAGGTGAAGAATAATTCACTTTGCGGCGGCGCATCTGTCTCTC
The DNA here is from genome assembly GCF_054856515.1 of Filicampus tigris. Lineage (NCBI taxonomy): Eukaryota > Metazoa > Chordata > Actinopteri > Syngnathiformes > Syngnathidae > Filicampus > Filicampus tigris. Next base: position 19,891,544 of record NC_141223.1, read on the forward strand.
GAGCAGGACCCGCACTTCAATTAAAGCAGAAGCATTTGGAGAGTTGAGCCTCCAGACCCTTAAGTGCATGTCATAAAGACAGAAGAGACCGGTGGCCATACGTCCTCGCTCATGTCCTGGCACTTTAGTGACAGATGACAAGAATAAATCAGTGCAAGCGCCAATGCCGAGCGAGGAGTCTGCGAGGATAAACTGACAACTTGGACACACTTTTGAATACATCAGCATGTCTATATGATCACTGGCTACAACATTAGGTATACCTTCATGATTCATTTCCGATAGCGGTAGTCCTCAGAGTGCAGGGAAAATACTTTCTGAGGGTAGTCAAGAAAAACAACATCACCGAATATGTTTCTACAGATGCCCCATTGAGAGAAAAGCACGCCAGAGGGTCAGTAAAACGAGCCAAAAGATTTCGCCAAGCCGAGCTTGCTCTTTCCTGTAAGAACGGTACGGATCCCGTTGTCACTCCTTCTTTGAACTTTGGAGCAATGAAACAGAGAGCAAATAGATTCAGAGAATGTTTTTACTCTTGATATATATTGAAGTGGAATGATTCGATTTCATTTGATGCACTTGTACCTTTTAAATGAAAACCAAATTTTCATTCAACTCGTTTTTTTATTACACCTGAAATGAGTACAGTCAATGAATGTGGTGATCTTTGCAAACAGACTCTCAAATATCCACACTCTCTACTTTTAAGTCTCACCGATGTTTCTTTGTATTGTTATGATATCAGTACAGTGGCCAGGGCAATATATATATATATATATATATATATATATATATATATATATATATATATATATATATATATATATATATATATATATATTTTTTTTTTTTTAGATTGTCCAGTTCATTCTCGTTTAGCCATGTCACTCGGTGCACAACGAGCCTAAGGTACAGTCTTATTACAGCACTTCTATTGGATCTAATTCCATTGTGTACGTATTGAGTGGCCATTAAGTGGATGGTAGTAAAGTGAAAAAAATGCATTCTATAGTGGTAGGTGCGTGTGTGTATGTGTGCTATTCATCAGACAAAGCCCACCTGAAGCTCTGAGTGACAGGTGAATAGGTAACTGGCACCGACTCACAGCTGATGAATATTCACAGCAATCTTGCTGCATTATTTACTGTGCACCCCCACACACACCGGGGCTCACACTTTGCATGCAAAAACAAACACACACGCGCACACACACTCAACCAGACAAGCATCATTCCAAAAGGGTGACCTTGATGTTATAATATACAGTACTTTTAAGACTGTACAATTCCTTTCCTGTCAATGTTTGCCTTGTCCAATTCTCTTCATTTAGGGATATATCACTTATGTGTCTCAAAAATAGCTTCCAAGCTTATGTGTGTGCGTGTACGAATGTATGCCTGTGCTCTACAGTAAGGCCCTGGAGAGCAGTCGAAGAGGCAGCAACTTCCTTCTAACTTCTGAATAAAACATTCCATTTGTAACCGACAGAGGCGCGCCATAAATCACCTTCCCCGCTCCCCGCCGAGCGTGGGGATGAGATGGGGCGTGCGTGGAGGAAGCAGAAAGAGATGCAAGCAGGGCTTGTAATAGTGAAAGATGTTTGAAGAGGGAGCGAAATGAACAAGATGGAGAGTGGAAATCAAACATAGCGAGACGTATGAATTTTGGGGGCTTGCACAAATAGACATAGAGATATTTGGCATGAAGACTCCGGGCTGACAGCTGTCTTGCTCTACAATGGCGGAGGTTAAAATTGTGTTAGGGATTAAATAAAAGTCAATTCTGAATGAGTCAAGATGGGCTCCTACTACTAGGGTTGCAACTCCCTGAAAAAAAAAAAGATGGACAGGGACCTGACTGGATTCAAGCTTTCTTGCGTGACGTGTATTTTTTGTTTGTTTATTTATTTATTTATTTTTGTGGGTGAAACCATTTTTAACTATTTAAACCCGAGTTGGCGGCACGTCTGCCTCACAGTGCAGAGGTCGTGGGTTTGAATCCGGCCCCGGCCTTCCTGTGTGGGATTTCTCCGGTTTCCTCCCACATTCCAAAAACATGCATGGTAGGTTGATTGAATGCTCAAAATCGTCCCTAGGTATGATTGTGAGTGTGAATGGTTGTTTGTTTGTGTGTGCCCTGCTATTGGCTGGCAACCATTTCAGGGTGCACCCAACCTGCTGCCAGTAGACAGCTGGGATGGGCTCCAGCACGGTTTGGATAATGGATGGATGGATGAACACAGGAAAAAGTTAACTTATTATCCAAAAATATATTTTAATACAAACTAACAAATTTACTTATCAAAATAAATCTCTCTCAAACTTCTAGAAACCTTTCCTGCTCAACTCAAAACTGTATAAATTAATATAAAACAATCAATAATAAGCAGAACATTCATAACTTATGAACAGCTCAATGCCACATTGTGGAGACAGCCTATTTTTTCCATTTATATTTCTTCTGAGATCTTGCTGCAGCGAGGAGCGGTTTGTCTTTGACTACTGCAGGGTAAAATTATGAGCAAGACATGTCATGTCAAGCTCACAATGAGCTCACCTTTAATTAGTTCATCAGAACATTTGTTTCGCCCATTTATCCACTTATTCTTCATAAAATAGAAGAATAATGTAAACAAGTTTTTACTGTATATATTTATAGTTAAAGTAGTATATCAACTGCCTGGAAAGTAAAAATGATGCATATCTTTTTGAACGTGTGATTAATGAAAGGCTGTGTGTGAATTCTTACATTATAAATATATATGACATATCTATTTAACATACTTGTCAATCCATTGTACTTATTTATTCCACCCCAAATGATATGTTTGTCCATACAATGCTGACATTCATTGTGCATTCCCATTTTAACCTTGATTAGAGGTTTAAAAAACATCATTCTTTACACACCATATCTAGCTCTGGCATTACCTGGTGGACAACAAATTTGTCTCAGGTCAAATTTTCGCACTTTTTCGACCTATATTTTGTTTTCTGCTTTCCAGTCCTCTCTGTATTTTTGCTACCAAGAGCTTGTGCTGCCATAGCGTAGGGCGGCTGCAGAGCTCGCAAAAGTACCTCGACAAATAAGATAAGCGTATTCTGTATCGTCATACTCGTGTATGAATGTGCTGTCAGCTCATTGGTCACATAGCATGGGATGCCCTATGACCATTACCGTAAATTGTCATATATATGGGAACTGTTGTTCATTAATTCCATTGGCATTGTATGGATTATTTTTTACCCTCACAATATTACGGAACAAAGTGCGTCCCTTTACAACTCAATACGGGACGATTGCGTTTTTCAAGGGACGGTTGGCAACCCTATATACTACCTAGTTCATGGCTAGCACAAAAAGCTAGCGTAGTAATCTACACCTTCATTCAGCACTTGCTCTGCTCAAACAGCACAGACAAAAGTCATCAATTTAGTTATAGCAGACCGAAATGCATTGAGCGGCTACTTGGCACGTTTCGAGCTCGAAAAGTTAACATAGCATTTCTTCTTTTCCAACAGTGCACACACACTGGACTTAAACCACTCAAAGGACAACCAAATTAATGGTGTGGCTCGCATGAGAAGTAAGCATAACAGTCTATATCACAATACGCCTTTTTGGTCCAAGAATAGAAACAGACGGGACTCAAATGTACGACACTAATCACAGATGATCCAAAGCAAAGCAGTAGCTAGCTAGCTTGTGGATAGCACAAAAGGCTAGTAAAGCATTCTATGTCTTTACACAGTGTTCCTTCTTGTCAAACTGCGTAAACAAATTGGACTCAACTGAACAACACCAGTCACAGAAGAGCCAAACCAATCAGAAGCTAGTTGGCTTGTGGCTAGCATGAAAAGCTAACAAAGCATTTTACATCTTCACTCAGTAATCCTTTTGTCAAACAGCGCAAACAAATCGGACTCAAACAACAGCCATAGACTTAATTAGGCAATGAGTCCTTTCTGCTTCCATGTATTTTTTTGTTTGCTTTGAATCACATTTTTTGTGGGGGAGTTAGTTTGAAAAGGTTGAAAAAAACACATTTATCGATCAACTTTGTGTTAATAAGATGTTAAGATGTTAACACTTTCAATTAGTTTACAGCTACGAAGGACACAGAGAATTTGAGGAACTGCACGGATATAAATGGAATTTGCAGTTTTCACTATGAACCTGGGGACTGTTCATGAAAAATTTGTGGAGTAGAATTGTTGAAACCTCACAGATATGTGTTCCAACAGAGCAACATTGGTGTACAGCTGGCGCAGGGTATTCAGCCCAGTCCTACTTGGTCCAAACACAGCACTTGGTTTCAGCCCAAATTTGATTGCCAAAAGGGCAAAAAGGGCAAATGCACTTTTAAGGAGTTCTCCTAAATAAAAATATCTGGTGGTTTCCAGGGTTTCAAAGGTCAGCGGAAGTGAACTATTGCAGTTTGACCACTTTTAGCGCAAGTGTGTTGTTTGACCAATAAGTCTAGGTTGGACTGCAGCTGATGAATTGCCCACCAAGCACACGCGTGGTTTTACAGCAGCAGGCCTGATTTGGAGTCAATGAGACAGTTAAAAGGCTCTCTTGCCGCTTTGAAGCTGAGGAAAGTCGACACATTTATCTATGTTTGAAGTTATGCTGCATATGTGCAATGACCACAGCGGGAGTAAGCAAGACATAAGTCATAAAATGTTGCTCAAAGTAGAACGAGGACAGATAATCACTGGGGTCCACACGGCGCAAAGGAAAACAGCACCACAGCCCGTTAGAATTTAGTGCGAAAAGTTGAGAATGGGCCTTTTTTTTTATTTTTTATTTTTTTTGGGTGTGGTTGTTATTTAAACCTTTTTCAGAGAGCTACATATCGAAACAATGAAGGACCGCAGGGCTGCTTTGATATTGTTCAACATTTCGTTTATCAAAAAAAGTGAACAAATGATAAATTAAGAAAGACAACATGGAGACTGGTTCAGGGGGCTATTTAAAATCTATGTGATTGTAAATGTGTTAGTACATTTTAAATTCATCCTGAACACATTTGGACTCTACCCGATCAAACACGATAATTCTAAATGATGATGTCAACGTACCTACTTCAGTGTGAAAAATGACCAAGCACGTCTGACCACCGCGGTGAAGGAGTTGAAGCCTGATTTTTTTGGGGAAATAATGGTGTAACAACATCAAACAGTCACTTATCCTCCCTGCTTTCCCGGCTACTCGCGAAATACTGAGCAGAGCTCAATGACAGATGCCCATTTTGTAGGCGATAAACGATAGACGGGAACCTTAAAAAAAATCACATTTTAGCATAGTCATATGCCCATTTTTTTCAGTCTATGTCATTGTCTATCGTCTATTTTCTTTGTGAGACTTCAATGGCCGTGGCAAGAATTAAATTTCCCGTTGGGCGCAGGCGAGGCTTCTGGGTCCTAAAAGGAGACGATTTAGTCTGGCTGCGGTGAGGCTTCCATGCCGCGGTGTCTTTCGTTTCGTTTCAGCCAGTTGGGGTGTGTGTGTGTGTGTGTGTGTGAGTGTTGGGGAAATGCTGCGAGTGGTCGTTTGTCGAAAGTGGTAGTCGGAAATGCTAATAGAAGCCTGTTTAAAATGATAGACCCTTACTCAATTAGTCTTTCTGCCATATATGAGCAGGAAGGTGACAAACATTGTTCTCAAATGTAAAAATGAACTATCCACTGATTGCCATGATATTGATATGATAATTGTTAAAAAAGTAATACATAACATTGCAAAACCTCTGACCTATATCTGTAATTTATCATTCCAATCTGGACATTTTTTCAAGTAAAATGAAAATTGCTAAAGTAATTCCATTATACAAAAATGACAGCAAACACAGCTACACAAACTATAGACCTATATCTCTACTACCACAATTTTCTAAAATCTTGGGAAAAACTTTTTAATTCCCAACTGGAAAAGTTTCTTGGCAAACATCAGATAATTAATCATGGTCAATATGGATTTAGAACAAAAACAACCACCTCAAAGGCAATAATTGAAGCAATAGAAGTGATCACTAATGCACTGGACCAAAAAAGCATACTATTGGATTTGTTATTGACTTGAAAAAAGCTTTTGATACAATCAATCACCCAATTCTACTCAACAAACCTAATTTATATGGAATTAGGGGGGTTGCTGGGTAGTGGTTAAGAAGCTATTTAACAGGCAAGGTACAATATGTTAAAATGGGTCCTTACTTATCAAAAGCTCTCAGTATTTCTTGAGGTGTCCCAGAGGGGTCCGTTTTGGGACCAAAACTTTTCAATGTCTATATCAATGATATATTTGACGTATCTCAATCACCAAAATGTATAATCTTTGCAGATGATACCAAGATATTTTTTTAGCAGTAATGATTATAATGAACATAGTAAACACGGTAAATGAGGAATTAAATAAATTGAAGAAGTGATTGGATGATAATAAATTAACATTACATTTGAGTAAGACAAAGGCAATGAGGTTTGGTAATTCTATAACCAGTTCAAGACCACAGATTATGATTGAAGGTGTTCATATTGGGTATGTAGATGAGAATACATTTTTAGGGGTTATAATAGACAATAAATTAACATGGAAGGCCCACATATGACACATCAAAACAAACATCTCAAAAAGTCTGTCAATTATAAATAGAGTTCAACCATTTCCTGAAGAAAAAATACACTCCGTACTTTATACTACTCCTTGGTACTACCATATTTTACGTATTGTATTTAAGTTTGGGGAAACAGTTACTAATGTACAATCAATCCATTAGTCACTTTACAGAAACGAGCTGTGCGGATCATTCACAAGGTTGGATTTCTAGAACACACTCACAATCGTTTCATTCAGTCAAAATTATTAAAAATACATGATATTGTAAAATATTATACATTAATAATTGTATTCAAAGCTTTCAAAAAACAATTACAAAGTAACATATAACACTTTTTCACAATTCAGGAAAAAACGCAGAATTTGAGAGGATATGGAGATTTCACATTACCTAGAGTCCGATCTACTCAGAAAAACTTTTGTGTATCTGAATGTGTATGTGGTGTGAAACTTTGGAACAGCCTGGATATCCAACAAAAGCAATGCCAAAATATTCACAGATTTAAACTGTTATACAAACATATGCTCTGGTCACAATATAGTGAGAGCGGGTCTTAATGCCATGCAATGTTTATCTGCAATATGCAATTATGCAATATGGAATCAATTCTCTGTCTTGAAATGTTGATGTGTGCTTGTTGTTCCTCACCAAGTTGGTATGTATTGTCTATTACCCTTCTGGTATCATTGTTCTTACCATTGCTGGTATGTGCTTTCTTTATGTAGTCTCTTACCATTGCTGGTATGACCTTTCTTTATGTCGTTTCTTACCATTATTGGTATGTGCTTGTCTTACCATTGCTGGTATGTATTATTATTAATCCAAGCTAACAGTTAACTGAATGAATGAACAAAAGTATATTGCTCTTATTTTCATTCATATTTTGGTTATATATTACAATACTGTGGTCAATGTTGAATTGCCTTTTTGTTTATTCTTCTGGATGATGTTAAAAGACAGAAGGAAGTATTTAAACTTTTAAGTTATTGATGAGAAATACGGGTGGGATTAAATAAGTTTTTCTTCTTCCCACTCCTTTTCGAGTGTTAATGATTTGATTTGAATATCGAACCTGCACGTTTTCTGCCTTCAGTATTGCTCAAGTCATGTTTTTTTTTTCATTTTTGTTTTTGTTTGTTTTTTTTGTATGCAGGTCATTTATGTTTTATGATAAGTAATTCTGCTCGAAAAAAAATGGAATGGAATGGAATAGTCAGACCAGCCTATAGGCGATTACTAGGTGATAAAATGGCAGATAAAAGGATGGCGAAAAGGTACCTCGGCTGCAGGCGGCTGTTTTAGTAAAATGCCCAGCTCTGCTACTGCTGGCACTGGCTAGCTGACGCAGTTAAACACTGTCTTGTGTATGTGTAATGTGGAGTAGCAAAACACCAGAATAAGTGGCAAAGGATCTAAATCTATATGAATGGCTGGATATCAGTCAACAGGTTAACCAATAAAGAACATGGCAATTACACATTTACGGACATCGCATAATCAGTTAAAAGTGTGAGTCAGTGTGCCCTGATCTGACCAAGATGGAGAGGATCAGCCCTAAAGACAGGACCAGCCAGGGAGGAGACCAGCCCACATTATGTTTGGATTTTGAAGACAGTATAAATGTGAGGGCTGCATGTCAGACCGTGCCCCTTTTCTGCCCTCACCTGTCCGAGAACATTCGCGAGGATGGAAAAGCTACCCAGATCTGATCATTGTATGATTCCTGAACTTCAGAGATGGAAAAGAAAACGGATGAGAAAATTCAATCGACTTGTGTGTCCTTACATTACATTGGATACCTTCTTGAAAGATAAAATGCACATGTATGTGTCTAAAGAGAAAATAATAAAACAGCTAGTTAGTAAGTACATACTTCCTAAAAATGGAAATGAATCAGTATGTTACAGCATAGTATGTCAGCCAGAATGAGGAGCCTGAAAGGTCCAAAGTTAATTACTATATTAAATATTAATATAAGCAGTGTTATTTGTGTTTTTAAATGTTGCCTTTTGAAATCTGCACACTAAATGTTTTCAAAACTACATCTCTTTGTTTCTTTGTTTTTGTATTGTTTTTTTTTCTCCCCATCAATTTAGCTTTGCTAAAGGGAGTAAACAAACCATTCAGAAATACTTAATTTTCACACTTGAGTCTGTATTGCAATATAAAGTACTATGAATTCAATTCACAGAGTGATATGAATTTTAGGCCATATTGCCCAGCCCTGAGACTTCATTAAAAAATTATGTCTTGATTGGACTTCAGACTCGGCTAGACTTGCTTGAGTTTTGCCACACTAACTTGGGACTTGCTTGAAACTCGGTTAAGCCTTGAGACTTACTGACCAGGTGCTTATTTTTATTTATTTATTTCGGAGCTCAAGGCAAACCCAATCATGATGGTGCTCACAAAATTTGTGTACTCACCTTTAAACAAGGTCTTCAATGAGAATTTTTTTTCGAAATCATTCATGAGGGATTTTATCTAATAAAAAGTTATCTCAAGACGTGTATTGTAATTGATAAGAACACTAATTAATCAGCATTCACTGTAGTTAATCATTCCGACTGCTTTAATGCTAAGTCACTATTTACCAAGATATGAGTCTTACTCACACGTAGAGGAATAAGATGGAATAGTCCATGGCCTGAGAAATTAAATGAAGAGCAGTCAGAAACTATCATGATCCAAACATTTTGATGCGTTTTTAAGTGCATGAATTAAAACTAAAACAATAACAACTGCATTGGATGCTAATAGCACATTAGAGGTACTGTAGTTGCATACATCACATTAAAGTACAGTACAATCATCAGGGGCAAACTTTGATCCGTTCGCAGGTGCATTTTTAAAGCGGGTCGCTGACTCCAAGCAGATATCAAACAACGTGCGTGTTCCCCTCAGCCGAGGGAGCGAGGAGTGTTTCACAGCTTGCTCGTGTTCATCTCACCATCTGCCCATGGACCTGTAAGTGTGACTGCGTGGGACCGGGGTGATTTAAAAAAAAAAAAAAAATCCACGCACTACATTCCGTGATGGGCTCACGCTCGCTAAAGTGTCTCAGCCTCCACTAATAGCGCGCCTGCAAATTTACAGCCAGCACATGCACTTGCATTTAGCCGGAGTGTCGTATATCATCATGCTCCCAACAAGCACAGACACGGGTGCAGACGCAAAACACTTGCATGGGACAATAAATTCCGGCTCTGGAGCTGAATGCCTGCATGCAACTGAATAAAAGACATCTCCTTGTCTTTTATATTTGTTTTGTTTTAATGGACCGTATATTTACTACTTCCACGGTCACAGTGGGCCTTTTTCTCCATGTGGAATTTATTAGTTTCGTTATTCTACTTGCTTAAAAGCTGAGTGAAGCATCTTGCACCCATTGTGCCATTCTTCTTTTGTCTTATTTACCTGACACTACGTACCCAGCAGACAAATAGGCACCAACTTTAGGTGCAGGGTGCAGCTAACAGCAGGTAGCGGCTCACAGTGCAAACACACGCACACGCACACATACACGTGTTCAGTGCAAGTAAGCAAGCCAGCACTGAAACACAGAGAGGGGAAAACACACATTACAAGCATGTTGCAGGGGTAATGGACTCAGTAATTGCTTAGCAACAGGCAACCTGTCTAGCGAGGTACCCACTGCAGGTCTGGCTTGTGTGTATGCAAGACACACACAACACACACACTCACACACACACACACACACACATACACAAAACAACATTGATGTTTTCACTTTGCCCATCTTGCCGAGTCCCCTGCTGCTTGCGCTGCCCTGCTGATCGCGTTTGTGTCAGATACATCACAACACCACTAAGCCTAACTGAACGCTAGTGTGCGGCAACAGACACTCGATAAGGAAGAGGAGGGTGGTGATGTTGTGTCGAGATGTCACAGTTCCCCGGATCCCCCCCGGATTATTCTGTTATTCCAGAAGCTAGTAGAAGAAGTTAGTCTTATATTGTTTGTTGTTTGATTCAATAAAGTTTGAAAGAAAAAAAAGAAGCAGAGCAAGCGAAAGACTAGGCGGGCACAAGACTGAACCGGTACATTTGCAAGGCTCTGGATGTTGTGGGGCTGTCACGCTGGTTGGCACTCCTCTAAAACAACGTGTGGACATCAGGGACAGTGCCCCTGGTTTGGCAGACCGGGGTGGGGGTCTCCCCTTTTAAGATGGGTGACCGGAGGGTGTGTTCCAATTACAGAGGACTCACACTCCTCAGCCTCCCTGGTAAGGTCTCTTCGGGGATGCCGGAGAGGAGGCTCCGTCAGAAGGTCGAATCTCGGATTCTGGAGGTGCAATGTGGTTTTTGTCCCGGCTGTGGAACAGTGGACCAGCTCTACACCCTCAGCGGGCTCATCGAGGGTGCATGGGAGTTCGACCAACCAGTCTACATGTGTTTTATGGACTTGGAGAAGGCGTTCGACCGTGTCCCTCTGGGAGTTCGGTGGGGGGTGCTTCGGGAGTATAGGGTACCGAGTCCCCCGATAAGGGCTGTTCGGTCTCTGTACCACCGATGTCAGAGTTTGGTCCGCATTGCCGGCAGTAAGTCAGATTTGTTTCCAGTGAGGGTTGGACTCCGCCAAGGCTGCCCTGTGTCACCAATTCTGTTCATCACATATATGGACAGAATTTCTAGACGCAGCCGAGGTGTCGAGGGAGTCCGGTTTGCTGGCCTCAGTATTGCATCTCTGCTTTTTGCAGATGAAGTGGTTGGCTTCTTCAAGCTGCGATCTCCAACTCTCACTGGAGCGGTTCGCAGCCGAGTGTGAAGCGGTTGGAATGAAAATCAGCACCTCCAAATCGGAGACTGGTCCTCAGTCGGAAAAGGGTGGCGTGCCCTCTCCGGGTCAAGGATGACATCCTGCCCCAAGTGTAGGAGTTCAAGTATTTTGGGGTCTTGTTCGCGAGTGAGGGTAGAATGGAATGGGACATCGACAGGCGGATCGGTGCAGCAGCTGCTGTGATGTGGACTCTGTATCGGTCTGTCGTGGTGAAGAAGGAGCTGAGCCAAAAGGCGTAGCTCTTGATTTACCGGCCGATCTACGTTCCAATCCTCACCCATGGTTATGAGCTGTGGGTCATAATCGAAAGAACAAGATCTCGGATACAAGCGGCCAAAATGGGTTTCTTCCGCAGGGTGTCCGGGATCTCCCTTAGAGATAGTGTGAGAAGTTCGGCCATCCGGGAGGGACTCAGAGTTGAGCTGCTGCTCCTCCACGTTGAGAGGAGCCAGCTGAGGTGGTTCGGGCATCTGATTAGGATGCTTCCTGGAACCCTCCCTGTTGAGCTGTTCCGGGCATGTCCCACCGGCAGGAGGCCCCGAGGACGACGCAGGACACGCTGGAGCGATTATGTCTCCCGGCTTGCCTGGAAAAGCCTTGGGATACCTCCGGAAGAGCTGGAAGATGTGGCTGGGGAAAGGGAAGGCTGGGCTTCCGTGCTGAAGCTGCTGCGCAACCCGACCTCAGATAAGCGGCAGATAATGGATGGATGGATGGACATTTGCTTTAAATATTACTGCAGTAAGGGATTAAGGGTAACATCCTTTCATAAAGGTTGATAAGGAGTATAGTAAATACCTCCAGGTCATCTTGCTTGCCTTGCTAGGAAACAGATGGAGAGTTCACATAAAAAAATCTGAATCCGAAGAGGTCACAGTGTGTAAAAAGTGTGCTATAATAATTGAACATTTCAGTATTTTGACAAAAGCACATCACAGACACAGTATGGTATGAAGACAAAAAAAAAAATGAAACGCAAATAAATCACTTAAATAAAAAGACTTGTCAACTGATCAGAAAAGACTTCCTCCAAGAAGATACAGTAGCCCACATCAAATATGATATAATATAAATATGATATAGTATCCATCCTTTGGATTTTCTACAATTCTACAATCACTATTCAGGGTCACGAGGATGCTGGTGTAAATCCCAGCTGATTCAAAGGCGAGAGGCAGCAGGAGGCCTGAAAAGATCACGTGTCAATCACAGGACTGACATATGGAGATGGACAACCGTTGAAATTCACAGTCACTCATTTAATTTCGAGTCTACAAGGAATTGACCTTATACATTCCCTATATCCTTAAATAGTGGCCTGTGTTCTGATAGACACTCTTATACTCTTCCACTTTAACAACTAATAATAAGTACAAAGGTCGAAATTAATGGTTTCACATCGCAGTTAGCGGACCAAAATTAGCATTTTTTGCACCTAATCAAAACGCATTGAATAGAAAAACTGAGAATCAACCGCTGAGACAGTCCCAAAAAGATTCCCCGGGCTGGATGCATCTGCACCTCTCACATCATTTACTGCAGGTCAAGGCAAACACAGTGTGTTACTTACACCACACCAGCTAGGTACCAACGAGCTTCGGATGGCTACTGGTCCGGCTAAACATGTTGAGGAGTCACTCCATCAGTAATCATCGCCTCCACGCGGCGAATAAGTTACACTTTTGCAAGTGTTCTCACAAAGGAAAGATGGAGAAGCAATGCTAATTGCTAAGCAAACAGAAAAAAAGAGATCAGAACATATTACTTCAGTCCTAAAGGCTTTACAATGGCTCCCAGCTAGCTGAAGAATAGATTTTAAAATTCGGCTACTGGTCTAGAAATCACTGAATGGTTTGGGTCTCGAATACATGAAAGAAATGTAGGGCTCTGAGATCTGCAGACTTAGTGGAGCCAGGAGTTCAAAGTAAAGATGGTGAAGCAGCATTTAGTTGTTAAGTTGCACGCAAATGGAATAAGTTCCCAACAGAAGTAAAGTCAATCCTGAATGGAAATGCTTTTAAATCCAGGTGCTTTTCTTATCGCTTTGATTAAGATTTAAAATGCTTTTCTTAGATATTTCATTAACCAACTTTTGTTTCTTTACTTTACATATGTGTTCAAAGTTTTCTGTTAATGTGTTTTAATCTTGTCAAAGTACATTCTAGTAATTTTTGTAAGCCATTTTTGTTTCCTCTGCTTTTCTTTTGAATGTCAAATTGCTGTGTTTGTAAATGCTTGTACACTTACAAACACATGCAATGAAGCACACTGAGTTGCCTTGTGTGAGTTGAACTAACTTAATTTTAGTTCATCAAGTGGTTGCACAAAATAAAATCATCTAGCTCCACGTTACTTTTTAAGCGGTTGTGTAGTCTACTTAAAATGTATTGGCTCCAGATGATTTTATTTAATGCAACCACTTGACAAAATCAAACTGAGTTGTTGCTGTTATCCTTTCGGCTTTTTCCCTCAGCGTTCGTCACATCGAGTCAAGTGCATGCACGATTCGCAAGTATTTTATGCCGGATGCCCTTACAAAATCAAACTGAGTAAATTCATCAAATACTTTGTTTTCAGTGTATGGGATGTGCTATAAAAATAAAACTGCCTTACTTTGCCTAAGATGTCACATGTAACCATGAGAGACACCATTAAGTGCTTGAGTGATTGAGTATAATTTTTACAGAAGCCTGGCTGGAGCCGCTTTAAAGCAGAGCATATCATTGTTGTCCTGTGAAAAGCACTTATGTCCATTTTTTTTCATTTTTAGGTGAATGGGGGTTTCTACGTTCCAGAGATCGCATTACCGTGAAAATTACAAAAAATTCCAAAATTGGACATACTGTATGTGTTTTTCATAGTGATAGTGATGGTAACCAACTTTGAACAGCAAAATAGCAGGCAAATTAATAAGTGTCTGAATTCTGGAGAGAAAATCTAGTCGCTAAAGAAAACGGAAATAAATTAGGTTCCGCTACGGCGTATCATCAGCCAGGAGCAGTGACCTATATATAATCTTAAAGAATTAATGTAAGTATTATATATCAGTAATTTTATTTGTATGGATGTTTTCACAATAGAGTCTTGCGTTTTGATTTTGACTTTTGAGGTCTGCTTAAAAAATGTTTTCAGAATTATTTGGGTTTGAAATTGTCCCACTAAAACAATTTCTAGACAGGAAAATACAGTTTGCTGCTTTACACAGTTAATTCCAAGAAATAAAAACAATTGATCATATAAAAAAAATAATAATGTCAACAATCATTATAAGGCTTAAAGCGCTTAGCTCAACAGCTCCCCAAAACCTAAGATCGTCTTTGGAATTACCCTCAAAAACCTGAAGTTTTCCCAGAAATTCAACACCAACAAAATAATTAATATCTCTGCCCCTGTAGCAGAAACCTAATTCCAAAAAAATTTGAAAACTGAGACAGGTTTATTAATCTTTACTGTTTCAATCAAAGATAGAAAGTGTCAATGCAAGAGAAGCACTATTTTTAATTTAAACAAGTGGTAATTACCATCCTCTATTCTGTTACAAAGCCTTCGATATTGTCATTGTCTACAAACATATATCTTAACCATATATGACGTTCGACTGGTTCAAAGTCTACAAGCGTGTCGTCTATATCACTGCTGTTACTCATTAAAGAGCTCCCGCGAATGACGGCGTCCGCCATTGTGACTCGAAAAAATTCTAGAACATCCTCCGCAGATACTATACCCCTTGCTTGAAGTCCCTGGGCGTTAACTTGCAAAAAAAATTGCTCTGCAAAATTACGAGAAATTTGCTCCTCAAATTAAGTAATTGAAAACAAAACTCCTTCGTAAAGGAAAAACAAATAATATCCCGAGCCTTGAAGTAGATGCTGTCATCATCATTACTAAGTTTATTTGTGCCATTTTCTTTCCATAGCATCTTATCAATACATGTTAGCAAAAGGGAGGTAAGCGAAGAGTGGGCTTTGAAGAGTGGTTCCCTCATAAGATCTCAAGAGATCAATCCTGGATGTCCATTTTGGTCGATTTTCAATTTGGGCTCGAAATTGTGACAACGCGTAGCGAGGGAAGATTGTCCTGCCAGGTGGACGTGCCTTTCAAGCACCTCCCAGGAAGATGAAGTGACGTGCGGATCCCTGGGAAAGCCACAAACAGGCTTAGCTTTTATGGGCTGTGTTTTCGGGCCGCACCGTCTTTATCTGTCCATCACCAGCTCACCAGCATTGCCCCACCCTGAAATAATGTGTGCAGCTTCATGCAATAAAACAGTTAGAAACTAGAAAGGCACTCAGTAGAGCGCAGACCCTTGCCAAGGTTGAACTGTTATCAAAAATGATTTGTGTTAGTGGATTACTTTTTACTTTATGGAGGGTGATGTATAAAATGACTGGACTGTAGCAATTTTTTTTTTAATTCTGTGACAAGGGGAATAGTTCCTTCATGACTCACATCGAAGTCGAATTACATTTTCTCCAATAAAATCCCATTGCTGGAAGATTTTAGTATTTATTTTTTATTTATTTTATGGTTCATCAGAGATTGACATAAGACAATCAGATGAGCAGTGCTGGGCATGCCATCTATGTGACGGACCGGACCGTCTATCCATCACTGACAGACGCCCGTTTTGCTGCCAGTTGACGAATGATGGAAAAAATATGAAACTAGATGGACTAAGCATAGTCGGAAGCCCCTTTATTTATTCCATAATTGTTTTGTAGTCCGTCATTAGTCTATTTTTCTCCACAGGGCTTCAAATGGCTGCAGCGAGCACGGCGAGGAACAATATTGAGTTGTAGTTGCATGGGGGACAGATTCACTGCGAGTAAAAGTTTAGTCGGAATCACAGACGGAAGCCTATTTAAAATTAGAGGGGGACCGACCGATAGACGGGTACTATTTTCACCCCCCGGAAAGAAAGTCGAATGATGGACGATGGAAGGGTACCCACGCTACAGACGGATGACGAATAACGGACGCTCAATTTTTAGTAAATTGCCCAGCTCTGCAGATGAGAAGACACCAATGTCATTCTGTAACAAGAATGACATGTTCAATTGGGATGGAAATTAGAAAGGAAGAAAGATTATTTTCTATGTATATATATATATATTAGGGGTGTAGCGGTGCACTAAATAACATTTTGGTTCGGTTTGTTTTTTGGGGAAACGTCGGTTCGGTATATTTTCGGTACAAAAAACAGATTTTTTTTTTTTTAAATACGTTTATTTCGAGTAAATGGTACATTTTTTAGAAAAAATAACTAAAAGCCAACCATGCGGGTGATATTCTAAGAAATTACACCAGAATAAAAAATACACTAAATACACAATAAAGATCTCTTAATTTTGTATATCATTAAGACACTGAAATCTTTAAACACTCAGCAGCAACAGCCTATGACACATCTAAGTATGCAAGTTAAAGACAAGTTGTCATTACAGAACATGTATTCACTTTTTGTTATAAAAATAATACATACAATAACAGTTACAATTATTGCTAACTATATTAAAACTATTTTTATGATGAATAAAATACAGTAACTTTAAAAAGTCTTTATGAAATTGTATACACTTTTTAGGCATTGAAATCTTTGAATGTTCAACAGCATATTGTAACGAATTGGGTTATCTGTGTCGTGGTCGGATTTGTGTGTTGCTGAGTTGTGATGTTTCCGATGTTCATGAATGCATCGTACAGCAAGCGAGTGGAGCAGCGGAGGAAGAAGAGCGCGAGTAGTTGTACTTGGATTAATAAAAACGTGATAATTAAACTATGTCTGACGGCGTGTTTCTGGAAGACGCTACAATATGATACATCTCGCTATTCAACTTTGACGTTTTTGCTCCCTCGTCTAAGAAACATTCACAGTCGGATGATGCTGTGCATGTTAGATGTGCTAGCCGCAACATAGCCACCGATTTCATGTAGCAATGTCGGCACACAACTTTCGGACTTATCCACGCGCCTTTCCCCATCGGCGATGGGGAACAGGAAAGCCAGAATAATGTTCCCAAACAGGAGACCGCAGTGTACGTGGGGACCTTTGAGCTCTGGCTCTTTTCTGGCTCGTTTCTGGCTCTCTCTTTTGTGCCGCCACCCTCCTCTCCAGGTTGTACTTATATATATACCAGGTTGTACTCAGCCTCTCACCCTAAACCAGCTAAGAGGCACACTTACGACACTAATGAGGACAAACGCTGTAGCAAATGGACAGACATATGGGTAACACAGCATGGCTAAAAGTCTCATGAGAAAGTTCCAACTAATGGGATAATTATAAATTGATTATCTGCTCATTTGAAGGCACCTCCTTCCTGGCATGCAGAGGCACGGCCGGGGCTTCTGCAGACTATTTGGCTGCCCGCCGTTTGCCTACTAGTGAAGTGACACATGACACATAGTGGAACGGAGGTTCCCTACAGGAATACTAATGGACAAGAGGCGAGAGTTTTCCAGTCGGGGAGGCGGACCGAGGAAGACGCGGGTACGAGGGGTAGAAAGTGGAGATGGACATCAAAAGATGTGAAGTGGAAAAGTGGGGAGAAAACCGGAGATGAAAATGTGAAATTAAAGTAAGACTGTGCAGATGTGAACATGAAGTGGTGTGTTTGGATGAGCTGAAAAGGAAAGGAGGATGAAAGAGTTTTTGAAAATGAATAATTCAAGAGCAAAAACAAGGGAATCAGCAGAAAAAGGAACCCAACACGCTCCTGCACACGGTCACACCTGCGTGGAGCTGGATGGCGAGCAGCATTTGTGCCTTTCCATCACAAAAGCTTTAATTTGCAATGCAGCGCAGGTTCACACCCTTGACACTCTGACCCTTTTCTCCACCTCAGGGAGAGTTTTTCTGTGTTCACACTTGCAGATGTGGAGGAATTGGCATAGACGACAAACAATGGTGATTATTTACTTTCCAAATATGTAACGCTGACCAATGCTGTATTTTAGAACCAGCGGGTGCTTTGATTGTCGCCCATGGCTGAACTGGGGCCAATAACACTTCGGCGTCACCAAATCACGCTAACACAACACTAATAGCTACGAAAGGAAAGGTCGGGCAAATTGGATTTCTCTGCTGGTATATATTCGTTCCACTGAGCGTAAGAGTATTGAAAGCTGGCACGGTATAAAATCTACATTTATTTAGACTCAGCTGTATTGATGTCAGCCAGTGAGTACACAGTAAATATTGAGTTTTGGAAATGTTTGCAAGTGCACCAGTGGGTGATTACTGACCCTCTCCGTCTACTGCTTCATCTCTCCATCCATCTTGGCGGCACACAACTTAACCACGCTCCTGCTGGCTCTCCATTTATCCTTCGGAATAAATTCTCTGTTATGGTGTCTCATAAAACAGACAAGTTTCACCCGCACAGGACTCCAATATATACTTGCATCCTTGCACATATACTGTGATTAATGCCGGAACAATCAGATAAAGCCAAACTGTGTAAAAAAGGAAAAAGTAATTCTCACCTGGATTTAGTGGTAAATCTTTCAAATGCATTTTATTATGTTTATAACCAACCTATTTTCTGGCCGCATAACGCCCTGCAAGCTTTAGACTCCAAAACAACAGTGAACTTTGCAGCAGCAGACATTCTGACCCGAAAGTGCTTTACTTTTTTGTGAAAACATGATTTAGCATATTTCCGATGGTTAGGGTTAGCAGGCATCATTTCTAAAACTATTCCATTAAAAACAACTTACCAAGACCGTTTTCTCCTAATAGTACTAAAATACAAACAAGTCGTACTGAAAACTAATTGAGAGTAAGACAAAAGCACATTTGCAGATTGCAATCTAGTGTACTCTTTTTTAAAAGTTATTCATGACACTTGGCATTTTCTCAAATAAAATCTTTAATTCAAGAAAATGTCTCGATTATTAAACCCAAGATTCCCATTATTACACCCAAAAGCTTCAATTTATCCTATTGTACGAATATAAGGTCTAATCAAGAAAACTGACTAGAAAAGACATTAAAGCGAAAGTCACCAATTTTTGGCGAGTGGACTACAAAGTGGTAGTAGTAGTACCCAACCGAGTTTGCATCACTCAAAGCAAGTTGTGCTTGTTTTTGAGTTACTTAAACACACTTTAGAAAAGAACACAATCTCATTGACTTCGTTATACAACTGTTGTATTTTGAGTCTTAACGTGCTGTCTAATACCAATACAGACACATTTTGGTATGCAGCGTTACTACATGCAATCATCAATGCATTTGCCTGGCACAACAACATGTGGTTTTGTGATAACCAGAGCTGGGCATTCCATAAGGATGGATCGGTCCATCAGTCCATCACTGATGGACGTCTGTTTTGCTGACGATTAATGAATGACGGATTAAGCACTGACGGAAGTGGATTTTAGTCCGTCAGAGTAATCGCCGCTAACCGAGATGGACCGTCACTGACAGACGCCTGTCTTGCTGACGTTTTGTTTTGGAAGGGGGCGGTGTGGGGGGACACATGGACTTCTGACCGACTAACGGACGGACTCAACCGACAGACTGACTGACAAACTGATGATGTACAATTCAAACCATAAATCAAACATGGTGAATCAGCATTTAGCAGTTTTGGTGCACGCACATGGAATAAATAAGATGCCAACAGAGGTGAAGTCACCACCAGGTTAAAAAATGTGCATTTTTCCAATACCTCTGATTAAGGTCTTTTAAAGCATTTCTGATATTTTTTTTCTGAAAGCTTGTTTTTGTTCGGTATGTTCTTTTAGTAATTTTGGTAAGCTTCTTTTATTTCTTTGAATTTTAAATGTTTTAAATTATTTTGTTTGTAAATGCCTTTAAATTTTGTATTTTTAATGATTTTTTTTTAAATCTAAAGCACACTGATTTAGCTTGTGTATGAATTGTGCTACATAAATAAAGCTGCCTTGCCTTGTCTTGTGAATGCCTAAAATAAAAAATGCATAATGGAGTGCACCACTTAGCAGAAAACAATCAGAGGACACTTTTGGACAAGGCTCAACTTAATTGCTAGAAGAAGCAACAGCAAACAGAGCCTAGTGGTGCTAGGTAGTTGGCCACATTACCAGAGGGAGCAATTAAGTAGTGACATGACAAGATTTCTGGTCTGGTTGGAATGGCCGCTTCAACCTTAGTACGACACACACATTTTGAAAATCAGATGAAATGAGAAATTGAGGGATCTTTTCGCTGGAAAAGTTGGCCTTTTCGAGCAACGTTTTTTGTAATAAGGCTTTCAGAAAACCTGGTCAAAAAACACAATTTACAATATGACAGTATAAGTTGATTGATTCTCAACATATCGCCTCGATCCTTTCGATAAAAATATAATCCAACGAGCTTGTACGTGCTGAAATTCCAAGGGGCTCAACACATCAAAAGACCACGACACTTCAAATGGCATCAGTTGCTGTAAAAACTTAACTTCAATAGTGCAAATGGAACATCATTTGTGAGACGAGCAGTGTAGGCAGTAAGGTCAAATACTCAACCGTTGTTGTTTTTGTGAATTTATTGGTTAATGAAGGATTTTAGAGTCGTTGAAGTACTCATTCCTTGTTTTTTTTTTAGAAGATTCCTCAAAGATGACAATTGTCATGTATTTGTTGATGTTTGACACTTGCACCACTAATTGACAAGTGTATATAAATTATTTTCATCAAACCTGGAGCTGGTGCCTAAACACAAGTTGTCGCTAGCAAACACCGGCCATTATCGTATCGTGAAGCTCTTTTCGCACTGGAACACCCTGCAGTAGAGGGACCATGGTGAGCAGCTGCTCAACTTTAACGAACACAAGGCAGAAGTAGTGTAAACCAGCTGAAAAACAGCCTGATACGTCTCCTTTGAGAGGAAGTAGTTAAAGATTCAGGTCCATTTTAATGATTGATTGGAACAGAACTTGCCAACAAGGTCAGTCTGCTTTTAGTGAATGTGTCTGTCGCCTGACTCATTTTCTTTTATATATTGCATGTGTTTAAATCCAACTAAATAGCATGCAGCCATGAACGGCTGCTGTGAGCCATGGAAGAAACACACCCGCCATTATGAGAATTGCCTTCTAATGATCTATTTTTGTGGCTCTCGAGTCTACACTTTAACGTTAAAGCCTTCAATCAGACTGGGCTGCAACGATCAATGTTGGCATTGATGGTCACTTCCCACACGCGTTTACTCTTTCCTTCCCCATAAAGCGGTGATTTCCTCCTCCCCCTGTCTGTTCTTTGTCTGATGGGCTTTATCTGAAAGTTAATCTCCTTAAAACAACAATCTGCTCATACCCCTCCTCATCCCTCTCCCGCTTTGTATTAACGGCCTCCTTCTTTCCTCCACGCAGACATTCATCTCTGCAGTACCAGACATCTCCATCTTTCCGCCAGTCTGGCCTGCCAGCATTCCCTCATTTCTTACCGCTCGCATGTCCAGCCATCACTCTTTGCAGCCGCAACAACTCCACTTTTGTTTGACCCGCGGACAACCTTGATGGATGGCTGTCTTTCCAGGCCATACTCGCCGTCACATCATTTTCAAGGTCAAGCTAGATAATAGTTGTATGCATGCAACAGAGCTACTCTTTCAACTATTTGGAGTTGACAGCAATTTCCTAAATGGCACTTATTTGGGAGAACAGTAACGGTTAAATAACAACAGAAGAGGACTAATGAATGACTTCAATCAAAAATAAAACCCACTGCCTTACTTCGAATGAGTGTTTCCCTTCATTTGACACTTTAAATCAATATGGGGAGGAAATGGAAAAGCAGAGAAACTCGCATGTAAGTGGAAGGTTTCTGAGAGTGGAGATGAAGGCAAAGAGTTGCACGGTGAGACGGCAAAGTTGCGTTAGTACTGATTTAAAGACGTTCGGGGCAGAGGGAGATTAAAGGGTGAGGTCACCTTGGGCAACATGGTGAGGTGGTGACAAAATATGGAATAGAAGAACATATACATTAGTTGAGTTACACAAAGTATTGCTGTAGTTGGCTTCCAGGCAGTTACCTGGAAAGTGTAAGTTCCTCGCGTGTTTATTGGCCTACGAAGAGAAGAGTCACTGCGTAGTAAAGTTTAAGACGGACACAAATATGATTCACCTTTGTTGTTTACACTAGTTTGTTGGTCATCATGAGCAACAGTGTCACAAACATTATTGGGATCTTTTATAGGGCCAACTTTATCGCCCAACCAGATTTAGGCTGCCAAGGACTAAGACTGTTGTTCTTGGACAAGCAATTTTGTATTTGTTATATGAGGTGTGTCACAAAGGTTCCAGGTCTGGTGTCACAAACGATAAATATCAAACCCAAACTACAAACTAGGAGTTTTACCTTTCAATGTGCTAAATACGATTAACCAGAACATTTACAAAGAGTTCAAGCGACCTTTGAGAGAGTTGTGGCAGGACAACTCGAGGCTGACTCATCATGACAAAGACCCTGCTCAAAACACCATGAGCATCCTACAGTTCCTGGCCAAGAAGAAAATTGCATCACTAGAGCAACCACCCTACTCACACTTTGTCCTCCTTCCCAAGCTCAATGATGTCATAAAGGGGAGCCATTTTTATGACATTAAAATGGAAGGCTGAGGAAATGCATGAGACTCCTGGGGGAATACTTCGAATGGAAAAACAGAAAAACAGGTAGAAAACGTTTGTTACATACCTGGTATACTGTATAGTAGGTAATTATCATGAAATACATATTTGATTCCACCAAGAAATCTGAGTCGGTTCAGTTTGTAACACATTTGATCATTTTCATTGTAAAGGCTCCCCAAAGCATCCATCCCGTACCATTCCACTTACGAGCATCATTACACTGGGGTGGTTTGAGTGGAATTTATTGGGCAAGTTACATGTCAGTGCTGTCCAATCTGTCACCATGCTCCCCACAAACCAAACAGTGGGCGTACATGCCTGATCAGAGTTTAGGTTATCTGAACCATACTACGGCTGACCGAACAGAACTGGATAACGTCTTCCTCAATCCCTGACATTTCAATGGAATTTTCCACCTTTCTCCCTGCTTCTGTTGTTGTTCTGTGTGAACACCATCGACATAGAACTGAGACCAAAAGGTACAAGTGGACGGGGACGGCACCTTTGTAAAAGTCAGTTTAAAACCCCAGACCCTGTTGTGTGAAAGCAACCGATTGTCTGCCGCACAAAATAGTATGTTTTTTTTGTGTAATGTAAAAAAATGTAATGTGTTTTTTTTTTTTTATTAAAAAAAAAAAAACACTTCATAAGATTGTACTTTTTAAAAACACACAGTAATGAATTAATCAATTGTGGCCACATGTTTTGCTTCAATTCGATGGATTATGCGATGGATTATGCGTTGCTCCTTCTCTGCATGGTGTGCATGGCTTGGCCACCTGGTGACAGTATGATAAATAAAATTGTAGTTTGCATGTCCACAAAGTCAGGTGGGATCAGCTCCTGCTGCCCTAAACAGGATAAGCAAAATCCAAATGAATGGACGGGTGGTCATATTTGCCAACAGGACAATGGACGCAATTCTGCCTCAAAGCGTGGTCAAAACAGACACTTGGATTACGCAGTGTTTCCAAGTGGACGAAGCGGCCATCAGAATAAAACACCGACAATGGCCGCTTAATTGTGAACTCAGCAACCCACCGCAGCCCTCGGCCTCTCCTCATTACGGTGGCGGGCTCTTTGCCAACACCATCTGCAGCGCTGCTCGCACTCAACTGTGTCTTACTCAAGCATATTATCCCAGGCATAATTGCTGCATTACTGAATGTCAATATAGCAATAATCCGTTTCAAGAGGCCAAAAACAATGACTGCAAATCTTGGAATAACATTCCCCCTCCACTAATTTGCTACATGGAATACGAGCTTGGACGTCATTTGTATTTCACTTGATGGGTCATTATTGTAAAGCCGTGGACAAAACTATCAACTTCATTGTTGTCACTGCTGGCGAATCAAGACGATTTCTAATGTATGACACTCGATAAACTGCACTTATCTCACTGTAAGGACTGTGCGTGTGTGTGAGAGATAAGGCGAGGATCTACACTCTCTCTTGGGACATTTTACAATACAGAGAAAGGGCTACTGTATTTTGATACTCACCATCCAAATACAATTGTGTAAACTTGCAGCATACACAACAGCCCAGGCTTTTTATCTTGGCACAAGTGGACCATGTGGGAAAACAATGCCCAGCCTGATTTCAAGCCCCAGTGGGTGTAGTTTGCAATTTACTGGTGGAAACAATGTTCAATTAGCAAGTCTCAACACTTTAAATTGCCGATGTAAAGTTGAGAAATGTGATCTTGATTTCCTAAACACTGCTTATGCGCTAACTGCTTCCAAGGGGACAACAAGTGATCAAGATGTCACTCACACTTCATCCTTATTGGTGAGTTGGGCAAAGGGGGAACTTCTCAACCACAAAATATGTGAAAAAGCATAGTTCAGATGCCCTAAATTAATATGTATGTATTTAAATATGTTTTTGTCATGGTTAATATATCAGTCTGTACAGTAGTGGTTAAACCGACTATTTGACTAGTCGATGTGTCAATTTTACCCCTCTGCAATGACGGTTCCGGCTTTAAATTGATTCCTCACAAGTTGCGTGTTTGGCATTTTGAACACCGTCGCCTCACTGAAATCAACTGTTGGTGGGTTCGCACAGCAAACTAGCGGTGGTTCAATTTCTGACTGTCTGCAAGGCAATGAATGTGTGAGAATGTGACCTGATAAGTACGTGTCTGAATGTTATTGAATGAACGAGCTCGGGGGTGAGGTTCCGTGGAACCGACGACAAGGGGGACCGTGATCGAGCAAGCTTATGTTAGGACCTCAACCCGATTGAGGTGCTGTAAAGGCGAATGGTCCAAAATGATCTCCATGGTTGGCGGAGGTTATTGGTGCCAAAGGGGGGGTCAACCACTTATTAAATCTAAGAGTTCACTTTTTCTGCCCTATCCTGTAAATGTTTACGTTATTTTCAATAAAAATATGAAAACATAATTCTTTGTGTGGCATTAGTTTAAGCAGACTTCATATGTTTATTCTTGTCATTTACAGTAGATGAAGAAATTAGATGACCAATTTATGCAGAAACGTAAGATAGTCCAAAGGGTTCACATATATTTTATGCCTACTGTATTCATAAATGTATGACTCATTTTTAGACTTGTCTTTAGTTAAACCAAAGGACTGTTTTACTACCACTTCTCGCTCACCCGCTCATCTTTCACTTAGCGTGGCGGCTCAGTGACGATGACTTACTGTTTCTGTATGAATTCTGCACCAACCTACCGGGACAAGATCCGGCGTGGGTCACTTTTCCAGGTACATTGCTATGGAGAATTCTGCATTGACCAATGGGGCCAAGTCCTTAGGAAAAAACACTTCCTGGATGACGACTTCCTGCAGCACGTCAACTCATTTAAAGGGGAAGTCAACCCAAACATATTTTTTTCAAGAATATGTTCTATGCAAGCTCACTAGTTGAAACAAGGCGTCCCGATAAATACTGCGTTTGTGGAATAAGAGTTAGAGTCCACACGTTTTTTAGCCATCTCAGAGGGCGGCCATTTTGTCACTTCTGTCGACTGAAAATGACATCACGGCTGCTCAGGGCTCACCTGTTTTCTGAAGCTGAGCCGTGATTGGTCGTTACCTGAGCCCTGAGCAGTTGTGGTGTCATTTTCAGCCGACAGAAGTGACAAAATGGTCGCCCCCTGAGTTGGCTAAAAAGGGGTGGATTTTGCTGCTGAACTCGTATTCCACAAACGCAATATCAATCAGAATGACGTGTTTCAACTAGTGGGCCTGCTGAGAACATATTCTTGAAAAAAATATATTTGAGTTGATTTCTACTTTAATGAAACCTCATATTGTTCTACTTGACATTGTATAGCACCATATTCTGAATTAAATACTGCCCACTATTAACCATAGCAGTCTGGTCATCCTGGAAGCGGATGATATTATACTATGCCACTGTGCTATCAGGCTAACAATACCTTTTAAAATGCACATTACTGCCACCTGCATGCTTGGGGTGGAACTGTCAAGACTAACACTCACAGTGAGCAGTCACCTCATGGCTCACTAACTCTGCAAGCACTTAAATCACACTTTTGGCACCCGTCATACAGTCCGTCCAACAACGTTTCTTAAATAGTGCCGTTCAAGTCACGCTTTAGCGACTGAGACAGACTAATGGCATGAAGAGTCAGCCAGCCAAACCGCTGCGGGCCAGTCAGCCGAAGGGGACGCGACTGTCAGGTATTTTAAAGGATGCTGCGGAGGGCTGTACAAACAGACACAGATCTTCTCCTCGGCTCGACAATTTACAGTTTGACGCGTCTTTTATGGTTGCGGGAGAAAAGAGAAGGAGGCTGCGCAACCTTGAAGTGAAGAGAAGGTTGAGCCACTGATAAATCTGAAATGGCGGTGCGTTGGTGGGACAGGAAATAACTAACAAAAGCCGCATGGAGGAGAAGCAAATGACGAGTGGCTTAAAAGAAGAGCTCTGACCTTGACACTCATGTACTCTTTAAAACTAATAAAAACTCTACCTCATTTCAAAGCACCAAAAAGTGGTATTTAACGAGGCAGTACAACTATACAGATACTCAAAGCCAGCCCGAAAAGAAAATTGTTTTTTGGAGAAAAGAAACGCTGAGAAAAAGAGGACAGAATGTGTCGGGAAAATTCCAGGAAAATTACAAATCGTTAGATTGCACATCAATTAAGGGCCCAGAGGAAAGACAAAACTGCTGTTATGGTATCATGGTACTATCCAGTAGTCATCTATAAGTGCACATCTGCACTTCTAAGAAATAACCACCTATTTATCAAGCAAATATCTACTTCAGCTGTCTTGAACATGGTTCAGGGTACTGAATAATAACAATGATATTGACCACATGAAATACAATTTGGACTTATATTTGAAATGTTATGGCTTTCTATACAAAAACGCACATGACTGGGAATTCCAGCCAGAAGGATACCAATAATAGTAATGACAAATAAACAGTTCATGAAAATTAACCGAGGAAAATCATTAATTTTTAATTGTGGTTCAACAGAATTCCAGTATTTGTCAGATGTTTTGTTGAGTCTGGCGGGCTTAGGTGGAACATTTAAGTACATTGCATTTTTGTTTTCCATTAAAATTCTCGCCATGATATACTTTTGAATCTTTTTTTGGGCATTCTTTAAATGATTCCTTCCAATTTTCCTCTGAAATTTCATTTTCTCCTCCCATTTGTAATTGATGCCCAAATTACCGCCTTCTGATTCATTTCATTTTTTGGCAACTTTAAACTGAAAAATAATAACCCAATTCCAGTGTCTATATTGACATGTGTCATACACAACCATTGTTTTACATATGGGAATTGTTAACCGATTCATTGCCATTGACATATTTATTTGTCTTTTCAAAGTTCAGTCATTACATCCCAGGAAAATATGTATATATTTTTCAATTTTTTCAAACGTTAGTGTAAAGAGTGTCAGAGGGTCTAAAAGTGTCTGGCAGTGAATGAGTTAATAATGGTTACTTATAAAATACTGATACACTTAATAAAGATTTCATGGATGCTGAATTTGTCATGTGGAACTGATATTTCCATTTCCATTAAATCTAAATCCAAACAGCTTGGCCAGCAACGAGATTGTATTCAATTCCAGAGGTCCTCTTATATAATTAACATGCATCATGATTCCTACACTGCCGTCACATTGCTGCTGCAAGCTTCCGGGCAAATTTCCAATAAGAGCGACAGCCGTGACGCCTTATATTTGTTGATCTAACATCTCATTCGAGTCTGTAAACGAGAAGGTTTTTCTAGCACGTTATCAGGGCAGGAGGGAGAGGGCTGAATATAGATGGAAATTACCTCACGTGATTAATACCTCAAAAGCTGATTGTTATCAGTGCAATGTTAAGTCTATCAGACACACTGTAGCTTGCGACAGTTATTGAGTCAAATGAGGGGCGGTGGAGATTTGTATTCTTCAAATTGGGGTTTGCAACTATCACCTGCAAACTCACACGGCTCATCACGTCATCAGTGTCCACTCACATAGTGGAGCCATCTAGGATCGGACTTTCAGGGTCCTAAGCCCCTAATCAGAATGCCAAGCATACAGTACATTACAACTAAGCTTGTAAATATGATTTTTAATGAATACTGCTTCGCACGTCTTCCTCACAGTGGAAAAGTTTGAATCTCTGGAAAAATGTCATATTGCAAAACTGGTTTCGGTGTGGCTTTTTCTGTACAAGTGAATTACAGCAGCTGGTTTAATTAAAATACAAGAGAAGTGACTAGTCCGCCAGCTCAAAATCGATAGCAAAAGGTGAAAATCCGTATCTGTTTCAAGTGGTGAAGGAGTGAAAGAGGAAGTCAACAGAAACACCTTTTTTTTTTTTCTTCCAGAATATGTTCTATGCAGGCCTACTACTTGAAACAAGGCTTTCTGATTAATATTGCATTGATGGAATATGAGTTAAGCAGTAAAATGCACCCCTTTTAAGCCATCTTAGGACGCTGCCATTTTGCCACTTTCTTTCAGCGTCAGAAAACAGGTGAGCCTAGATTTGTCGTTACCTGAGCCCTGAGCAACAGTGATGTCATTTTCAGTCGACAGAAAGTGGGAAAATAGCCGACCCCTGAGATGGTTAAAAACGGGTGGATTTTACTGCTTAACTCATATTCCACAAACAAATTATTAATCAGAATGCCGTGTTTAGACTAGTGTGGCTGCATAGAATATTTCATTGTGACGAAAATGTTTTGGTTGACTTCCCCTTGTGTTGTATATGTGGCTCAAGTTTGGTGAAAATAGGGGTAAAAAAGCAAGAACACGTTTCTTTTTTTTCATGGTGGTACTAGATAGTCAATTTTGTGGGGGCCACTCCCATGGCTACAACAAAATAAATAGATACTGTATTTTATCACCATGATGAACACATCGGCTAAATTTGGTGTGTTTCTGAGAATGGGAACGTTTTTAAAATTACAACAAAACAAAAACAGTTTCAAGGTTTCTCTGGCCTTTAACACATTTCAATCAACATTTTTATTTTTATGAGTGCTGACAACTGTCTAAATAGACCCATGGTGCCACGTAAATGCACCGCAAAGCCAGATGTTTGTAAACTCTCTAAATGCAGCAGCAGCAAGATGGAAAGTAGAGGATTGAGGAATAGAAAAATCCTACACACACATCCGATGCCCTTCCATTTGGTTACACACATACATTTAATGTATACAGTGTGCAATAAAACCTACACATGCACAAGCCCCGTGCGGTCACCCCCACACTGCAGCCATGTGATTTTAGTGTTCTCAACTGGCTGCCCCACCTGGATGCACCTGCAGTATGATGGAGGGAACATCAAGGTGGCAAAAAGCGGTGAAAAGCAAGTGTGTGTGTAGCACTCCCACACACGCTCGCAATGAGATGCACGTCATAAAAGACACACATCTGTCTGAACTTACACTCCCCGGCAAGTACTTTGTTTAGGCAATCTTGACGTAGAAGCAGGAATGAATTTGTCCTTCATGAGGATTCCATTAAAGTATGACAGAGAGGGGTATTGACTGTTAATAGGTTTGTGACTGATTAGAGTCTTGGTTGTAGTTTGACATATTTACTCTCAGCAATCAGATCATCGGACACTTTATTAGGTACACCTGCACAATCTAACGAGATACACCAATTAATGTCAGAAAGGCAGCTTGTATCATTGTCATAATGCAACCACAGTTCTGAAAAATATTATTCAATTAATGTCTCTCGAGCAGCATCAATCAAAAGTGAGTCTCATTAAAGGGTCAACACAAACATATTTTTTCCAGAATATGTTCTAGTTGAAATACGGCATTTTGATTAATATTGTGTTTGTGGAATATAAGTAAAGCAGCAAAATGCATCCACTTTTAGCCATCTCAGTGGGCGGCCATTTTGTCACTTCTGTTGACTGAAGATGACATCGAAGTTGCTCAGGGCTTAGATAACGACTAATTATGGCTTACCTGTTTTCTGAAGCTGAGCCATGATTGGTCGTTACCTGAGCCCTGAGCAACTGTGATGTCATTTTCAGTGACAAAATGGCCACCCCCTGAGCTAGCTAAAAACGGTGGATTTCTGATTAATATTGCGTTTGTGAAATTAATATTCCACAAACGCAATATTAATCAGAAAGCCGTGTTTAGACTAGTGGGCCTGCATAGAACATATTCTGGAAAATAAATATGTTAGGGTTGACTTCCCTTTAAGTAAATCATTTATTAACTGCTGATTTTGTTTATATTTATTAGACAATTAATTTATTGAGATCTGTTAATATTGATTTATTTTAATTTGTAGTTAGCGCATATTTAAATAATTACTTTTGTTGTCATTTTGGACTAAAAGTACTGTATTCCCCATGATCGTTTAAAAGAGAAGCAAGAAATTGTTGATGTTTATTTGGATGGGTTTGAGTTCTATAAGGTATGTTTAAATGTACAGTATTTTCCGGACCATAAGTCACGTTATTTTTCATAGTTTGGCCGGGGGGGCGACTTATACTCTGCAGCGACTTAAGTGTGAAATTATTAACACATCATATTGTATTTTCAAGGCAAACAATACACCAAACAACCACAGGAGGGCATTCTAAGTCTGCATGTAAACCTGCATTACATATTGACTTTACAACAGGCAGAATAACCTGTAGTGTATATCATTTCACATGTTATTGTAACCCACATAAAGAAACATAAAGATAAATCCTAATAGCGATTTCATGATTATATTTCGAAACAATCTACATTATAAGTGTTAAGTTTGTTATGATAATATTAATAGTTAAATATGTCTGTCCAAAACATACTGCCTTATATAAAAGAATACTAATGCTAAGTCTAGAAAGATTATTATCTGTTTTTATAAAAAGACGCAACCGAGGATGTTAAGTGAAATTCATCAAGAATCTTTTCTTTTTCAAATAAAAACAATTACTTATGTTAAGTTAAAAAATGTTGTCTTAAAAAGAAACTTTATTCTTAAGCATCACTGTTAAAAAGGCACATCAAATTGCGTATTGGCAAAACTGGTTGTCAATATTCACAGTTGGGCACGTGACCCTTTTTTGCCCGTCCGGCCGCAACCCTCCAGCCTTGACCTGGGTACCCTTCCGGCCGCGACCCCCCCGGCCATATTCATAAACATTGTTGGCCCCCGCCCCGTTCCGACCTCCCCCCCAAAAGAACGTGCACGATGCCCCCGCGGGAGAGATGCTAATGGAAGAGGTTTATTGAAAGACAATTAGCTGGCCAACTTACGATTCAAACCAGCTGCGGACACGCTTCAATCATGCCACTTACTCACGTACTTACACATGTAGTGTATGGACCTACTTTTCCAGGCGTAGTTATTCGCCCTGTGATTTCCTCAGTGCACCGTGACGTGCGCAGAGTGATATAATTTCAAGTGTTATCAGTGATTCAACTCATCTGTGAATGAATGCCGTTCACGCAATAAAAAGAGGCTGAGCTCCGAGACTTCTCCAAGTTATTAAGTTGTGAAAGACACAACAACCCAGCTGCGTGTACTTACTTCCATTGCGAGCCATGGGGTTGGTTTTGTCGTATTGTATAATTTATTTGTCCAACAGACAACAAGTCTGCAAGCAACAAGTTACCTATTTTCCACACTCCCCTCCTTCACACTTCCCTGCCTTCAAAATAAAAGCATGCCAGCAAACCACTCTACAGCAGGTTTGCTATGGCGTATTTCCAAAAGTAGGGAAGTGCATGATGTGCCGGTGTCATACTTGAGTGCTGCGCACAGCTTGATTTTCCTCCCGGACACAATTTGTTTTGGAAGAAGTCTAAAAAGAAGCCTTTCAACGAATAGGCTGAGATGAAATTTGGCCGCCTCGCGAGCACGTCACACGCATGAGGGCCGATTAGTGGGCCGGACTAAAATCCACTTCCGGCCATGCTTAGTCCAGCCTTTTTTTTTAATATGTCACCCCCCCACCCCTCCTTCTCAAAAACGGGCATCCGGCCGGGGATGAGGGTCCGACCGGTCCGGCCCATGGACGGACTGCCCAGCTCTGTCAATCTTATGTTAAGCGGGGTTGTCGGCATCTGTTGAATGTAACTAATAAAGTAACTTGCATTCAAACTTACTTTCAAAATTAAGTAATCAGTGACTTAACTAAGTTACTTTTAAAGTCAAGTAATCAGTCAAGTAACTACATTACTTTTTTAAGGTAACTGTGGCAACGCTGGTAACAACATTTAAATAGAATTTAAAGAAGAGTTTCACACCTACTTTAAGTGAATCAGTAAGCTGCGGGAATATTAGTAATTTTCTCACAAAGAATAAAGAATGTTGTCGCTTTTCTTTTAAAAAACACATATGTCCAATTTTGGAATTTAAAAAAAAATTAATGCGATGTCTGTAATGCGGAAACACCATTCACGTAAAAATAAGAAAAATGAAAAAAATGGACATACGTGTTTTTCACAGGACAGCGACGATATATTCCTGTGAGTACTTGTTTTTATTGTCTATCAATGTGTCACTGCACCGTTAGTGTTCAAAATATCCATTGCTTAAAGCATGACAACACCACCACATGGATAATATCCGTTCTATAGTGTTGCCAATTAGGGGTTAGCATTAAGCTAGCAGACTTCAAGGGCACTTTTGTAGTGGACTATTACATGAGAGTTTTGTTTGTTTTTTTAATAACTAAATGTGACATGGTGTCAATTATTTAAGAAAATACGGTACAACTTCCCTGTGATTGGTTGGCAACCAGTCCAGGCGCACCCACAATAGCTAACCAAAAGTTAGCTAGAAAAGGCTCCAGCTCTTCAACCCAAATGAGGACAAGCACTTAAGAAAAAACAATGGATCAATGCTATTATTTTAACGCGAGCTGCTAAACGAAACTACAAAACCGATGCGGTTATTACATCTACAAAACAAAAACTAAATCTACTTCAAGTATCTTGGATCTGGTCATCACTGAAATCAGCTATTCGGGAGAAATAATCCCTCTTGTTTTATTTTTCTGTCTGATAGCATGCTGAAAATAAACATTGCACTGATTTGACCTCAATTATCTCGGTCATCTTCTGGTTTGATATCACAACATCAAAACGGTTCAGCAATCAATGTTTGCAATCTCATTTTCTTATTAAGCAATCCTTAGAAAAGACGCAAAGTGTAGCCCATTTTCTCCTCACTCAAAGGAACTCAGCCAGGAGAGATTCCCAGATAATCATGAAGAAGAAGAGAGGATGAGGAGCAGACGGAAATGAGGAGGTACGCAAAGAAAAGACGACTGATAAGAGAAAAAAAAGATTCCTGAGAAACATCAAATACAAAAAGGCTTTCAATGAATTCATCAAGACAACCTGGGAAGTCATTTTAACCTCACGCACTTGATACGAAGATGAAAAAGTCTCATTTTAGTGTGCGCACAAAAAAAGTTCTTCGATCAGTTGATGAAAAAATCATGTTCCATCTGAAGCTCGGACGGTGTTAACGCTTTTAGCCTGGAAGTCCTTCCACGCTCTTGCTAATGTTCTCTTTCAGCTCCATAACAGATTGGAGAGCAAAAGGGAGGGCGACTTGAAAAGGAATGCTTCCTTTCTGTCATTCCATCCCATTTTTTCTACATTCTGCAATTCCTCAAATGGATCCTTCTCAAGACGATGTACCGCCTTCTGCTGCCGCATTGTACGTGATTTGGGTATAAATCCAGGTGAGTATAATACAGGCATGGTACAACGTGGACACTGTATAGTCAAACATATCATGGAAAACTCAAAACACCATAGGGAGCATGTTCCCCTGCTCCTGATTCACCATCACCTCTGTTAAAAAAAAGAAAAAGAAAAAATAAAGAAAGTGCTAGACCCGGATATGTCTGTCGTTCATGACAGTACTCTTTTTTTTAATGGGATTTTTTTCAATGAGAGATTCCAGACTAATTGATGAGACGTTTAGAGCTGTAGATATAAAATATCTAACGTAGAATGTAATCCTTATTTTTTTATATCGTTAGATTTACCTTGTATGTATTAGGGGTGTGCGTCTCTCCCAATACAAGACGATTCGATAAATACTGTATCTCAATACAAAGGATCTGATACGACTCGGGGCCGGTGCATTTTAAAGTGGAACAATTAGTTACGGTTCAATTCAGCGGGATTACAGTTCGATTCAAGAGGGTATAAGATACAATGATTTTGTTGTTGTCATATTACAAGATGAATGAACCTGGCAGTATTGTAAATGTGACATTTTCATCAAAGACATACAGGTATCTCTAAAAGAAAAAAAAAGACGATTCGACACGCATCTCAATATATTTTAAAGTGGAACGATTCCATTCAGTTCCATTTGATGCACTCACAAATTTTAAATCAAAACTGATTTTGTTTCACCCCTTTTTTCCCTATTTTATTAATAACTAAAATGATGCATATATATACGGTGTATGCATCATTTTTATTATTATTATTATTATTATATCCAAATATATTTAATAAAGCATGTAATTGTTACTTCTTTTGAGATCAATTATTTCATTAGATTTGGCATTTGCAGAGCTACAACAGAGCTACAAATGATGACGTTGAACTAATTTAAGTAGGATCCAATTTGTATGAACTCCTCTTATTACTCAACGCTGATTTTCATTTGTCATTTATTATGCCTCATGTTTTAAACATCATTTGATTACAAAACAGGGCTGACACCTCTGGATACTCCTTGTCAGCTGGTTAACGATTACAAACAGAGTGGTGTTTGATCAATGCCATGCACGGCATGCAATGATGTGTAATAATCTCAAATACAGATAAATACAGTACATCAATGTGGAAGCTTGGAATAGATTCAATCCCAGGAGTAATACTATACAAGCACGAGGATTTGAAAAGAGTCATTATATGAAATCTACTAACATAGTTGAGATGAATCGATTTAGAGGAAACATATCTAGCATCATTTAATAAGTATTTCAACATGAGGTGTCTTCTACAGCAGATGCAAAAGTTTTGCAAAAGTAGTTAAAAAGTTCACTTCTTTGAATCGAGTGCATCGGTTTATCAGCAAGATGTCCCAGCAGCGGTGGCAGCTTGTTTTCCTTAAAAGTGGGAAATTTTGTCTCCACATCAGCATCTTGCAAAGTCGTCCGAGTACGGCCTCAACGATCGGCATGACGGGCAAATAAAAAGGAAGCATAAAACACTTACGGTGTCATTGACGACAAGTGATAAAGAGTGCACGCGCGTAATTGAGGCTGCATTCAAAGCCGTTTTTTTGGTGTCCGTTAAGCGTGCCAAACTCGAAATTAAAGAGGGGATTCATTATCTTTACAACAAGTGTGCCTGCTTTATAGGCCATGGTGTCATCTGGAAAAAGACAGCTGATGAATGTAAGTGATGCTTCAGAGTTTCTCTTCTCGATGCCAAAGTGGCTTTTGGGCAGCAAAGGTATAACACTTGGAGCATTTTTGGCCCACGGGCGTCTATTTAATATTCCAATTACTGTATGTGACTTACAAAGGTGCAGCGATATTTCATAATCTCTAAACTGGACTGATTAGAAGCGGCGGGAAGACATGCATATTTCACAAGTGCAAGTGGAATTAAAGAGGTGAAAGTTTGCCCTCTGGCCGTTATTGGGCACAATTAAAAGGATGCAGTAATGCCGTTTTAATGAGAGTCGGCGGGCAGTGAAATATGTGCGTGCACGTGCGTGAGAAGGGAAGGATTAAATCAAGATGTCAAATGTACATGCCGGGCCATATTTACTGCTTTAATAAGAGTAGGCTAAGCAAAGAAAAGAGCTGTGGGGGGCACAGAGCCCATGTCAGCACATATGCAAAACACACATACACACACTCCTCAACACGCACACACCTATCCAGGCGTGTGCATACTGACACCATCTCGTCCTTGTCAA
The DNA here is from genome assembly GCF_054856515.1 of Filicampus tigris. NCBI lineage: Eukaryota > Metazoa > Chordata > Actinopteri > Syngnathiformes > Syngnathidae > Filicampus > Filicampus tigris. The sequence goes on from NC_141223.1 coordinate 19,927,957, forward strand.
TGTGACCTGTTTTCCATATCAGCCTCTTTAAGAAAGCGCCAAACCTATCGCCTACTTTTACTCTGCGGCCATATTTACAGCCTTTGGGAATGTGCGATTGTGTGTACCCGCTAACAAGCTGTAGGGGTCATCTTGGAAAATCAAGTGCAAAGTGTGTGGCGCATCTAATTGTGAATAAGGTAGATAAGAGATTGGGAGATAGCACCGGGTAGGTAAAATGAAGTGCGAGTGTGTGCGCGTGTGTTGGTGAGCCCGATCTAATTGAATGCCCCTTCAGACATGAGCTGCCTGCACATAAAGACAAAATCCCGAACAACATGGCTCCTATTCCTTGAGGTGTAACTTTCACATGTTTATACTCGCACACATGCACCTCAGAGAGCGTCCACAAATGTCGGAATAGCACCGTGGGTCATCTGACGGCGTAGGTAGGGGGCGGCAGAGGTTGGGGATGGTGGCGAGGTTGTGATATCTGACTGCTGGGTCGACACAGGGGGAGGTTGGGGCAGGGGATGAGGGGAGATAAAAGTCAGGCGATAAATGCGCTGAGCACCACGCTCGCTAAAGAATCTCAATCAGGCCGTAACACAGAGTCAGGGGATTTGCTGGAGCAGTTAAACGTGATATACATCCACTGGCCACTGCGTTTGGTATGTCTGCACAAGTTAATGAGATCCAATGCAAGAGTTGTGTCAAAAGTCAACTGACCCGGACTTCATTGAAATGGACAAAGCTGGGTATTTTACACAAAAAAAAAAAAAAAATTGTCCATTTATCGCCTTCCTCCTACAGCCGCAGTACCCTTCCGCCATCAGTTTATCCGCCATTTTGTCCGGCTGGACCAAATAGTAATTGCCTATAGGCCGGTCTGACTATCATTTTAAACGGGCTTCCGTTAGTGTTTCCGACTACCAACTTCGACAAACGACCACTAAGCTAGAAGCTAGGTGTACTGTATTTAGAACCAAATATCTGAATTCACCTTACATGACCTTTAAAAGACGTACTATTATTAAATGTCATGTTTCAATTGAACACATATACAAAAAAAGCAAATGAATGGACAGATCAGTAGCTAATCTAAACTTATGAAAGTGAAATAATGGAGCGCAAGAGTGAAATCTGTCCAGCGTTGGCGAGCACTAAATGCGACGCACCAGCTCTTGCAGTGCATTCTGGGACATCACTGGTGCATATGCTATTGTAACAGGCTAGTTTAAATACGTTGCGCGCTCCAATAAAAGTGAATCACACTTTGTCTGCATCTCAAGATAAGAGAGCATTGGGCCATGCTAATAATATCAGAACAATCACCAATGTAATTGTTAACATTTAAAACAATTTCATTGCCTCATGAAGGCTGAAGGCAGCAAAATATACGGAGGGAGAGCGAGTTGCTTGTACTAAGCAGAGTTATGCCTCAGATATTGATATTTACTTTATGATCCCGCTGCTGCATATTGCATTGAGCTTTTCTTCATTAGTGGCCAAGCTGCAAAAATCATTGCAGTCCGTGTCAGCGGGCTCCCATTCTCCTCTACACAAACACACACACCCACACAGAGTTCGGCAGACTATCTCATTTACCAGTCTGAGAGCCTCCGTCATCTATGTGGGGATAAATGTCAGTCGGCGACCCGCCGTCCCGCCGGAGCACGCTGACAGGAAGGAGGTCTGACCTCTGGCTGGCCGCCCCGCGGGGGGCCGCTGTGACAGACGGCATGAAAGAGTGAGGGAACCACACAAAAAGATGGAGAAGTCATTTCTCCTTGACATTAAGCATAGCTGGGCAGGAGCTGTCCCGCTGCCAAAGAGAGACGTCACAGGGCAGTAATAAGCTCCTGTGAATAGACCCCACCATGTGTGTGTGTGTGTGTGTGTGTGTGTGTGTGCGCGTACGTATATATGAGTGTGGTCAAGGTTAAAGTTTAGCTTGAGACCAGCTGAGAAACACTGGATCACTGCACCCCTGCAAAGATTTGCTCATTTCGGTATGTTGTGGACATGCTGAGAGCACTGGAAAGCTGGAGAGCTGAATGATGAACAAGAGAAAGTCGCAGAGAATATGTTGCGGCTGTGCAGTCAGCCCGTGATTTGATTTATTGCAGCTACTGATACGTCTTTGTCATTTGTTGTATATTGGATTTTGTAAATTTGGCTTTTATTGCTCGGACACAAAGCAAATCATGAAAAGAAAAAGGGTAAATACTGATATTAGGGACCTCAATTGCCTCTGACAATAAGCAAAACATCAAAACACACCCACAATGCTTTTCTTGATTTTCTACACTGGTTGGCAGGAGATGCTGAAATACTGAAAAGCCTTAAAGTGTTGAATCACAGAACAATAAATTGGTTACTGTAAACCCGGGGTTCACCAACCCTGGTCCTCGGGTTCACCTATCCTGCACGTTTTCCACCTGTCCCTGCTGCCACACGCCTGATTCAAATGATCAGCTCATCACCAAGCTCTTCAGAAGCCTGATATGGGAAAACTTGCAGGACAGGTACCCGCACGGACACGGGTGGGTGACCCCTGGTTTACTGTAACAAAGTCTTCAATAACACTTCAAATGGTCGCAAAATGTGTTGCTTCGGCCCCAGTTGTCATGGCAACATGCAACTGCATGATACCTTTTTTTTTTTTTTTTTTTTTTTACGAGGATAGAAAGATTTGGAATTGTGACCAAAAAAAAAAAAAGCATATTTTGCCCTTCTACTTCAAATTTTACAAGGTTTAAGGGCATACGGTTTGGGAATTATGTCTATGCTGGAGTAGTGCTTACAAGGAAAGCTTTTATTTTGGAAGCTATTGACTTCCCAATAGCGTACACAGGGGCAGCATGCATTAAAGATGACATCCGCTCACTCCAGCAGATCTGCTCCTTCGCACTTGTGGACATGAACGTGTGTGTGTTTGTGTGTGTGTGCAAACATGCAGAAGGACACACAAACGGGTTGTTTGACACCCGCGCTTTGGCTCAACTGGAGGTGTAAAAAGCTGACATGCTAAATGTCTCAAAGAGGTTCCAGGGCACCGATAAAACATGCAATTCACAGCTCACTCATTCATAATGCAGTGGTGAAAAAGGCTCTGTGTTTTAGTGACAACAGCAAATTCAAAATATGACCCGCATAAATGCGCGATCGTGGAGAGCAACTATCGTGACATTTTTTCCAGAGCTGCGCATTTTACAAAAAATGTCCGGTCCATTTATCGCTTTCCGTCTGCACCCGGGGTACCCTTCCGCCATCCGTCTATCCGCCTTTTTAATCGACCGTCAAAAAATGGCTGGGCAATATGACTGAAAAGTACATCACGATATAGGTGTTTCATATTGGTCGATATCGATATATATTGGAGAAAAAATTATTGAGGTTATTTTATTTTAACATTAACATTAATGTCTGAAAGAATTACATAAATGTGCTTAGCAGGCTGGCCGATATGTCTGAAAAACTGTCACAATCTAAGTATTTCATATCACTCAATATTGATGATTATTGATTTGGCTTTAAACCTATTAAAAAAAAACAGTTACCGGTAACAGTTTTTGTGTACATGTATGTAAGCGTAATGTGCAGTTTGTACTCCACGAGTGCATTGCAAATGAATCATAAATATGGAAGACAGTTTATTTATCTACTACAGTCGATCCCCTCACACTTGCTGTTCGGCACCCGCAGTCACATATTCATAAATCCATCCATCCATTATCTATACCGCTTATCCTCACAAGGGTCACGGGGAGTGCTGGAGCCTATCCCAGCTGTCTTCGGGCAGTAGGCGGGGGACACCCTGAATTGGTTGCCAGCCAATCGCAGGGCACACAGAGACAAACAAACATCCGCACTCACAATCACAGCTAGGGGCAATTTAGAGTGTCCAATTAACCTACCAAGCATCTTTTTGCAATGTGGGAGGAAACCGGAGTACCCGGAGAAAACCCACGCGCACGGGGAGAACATGCAAACTCCACACAGGGAGGCCGTGGCCGGGATCGAACCCACGACCTCTGAACTGTGAGGCGGACGTGCTAACCAGTCGTCCACCGTGTAAATGTTTTATTTTTATTTTTATTTTTTTTTTGGGGGGGGGTGCATTTTTTCAGCACTATTCATGTTTCATGAAACAATGGCATGCAAACGTGCACTGCACTTCTTATGCACGGAACTTAGCAAGACACTAAAAAAATATTCCCATAAACACAATAATATTTTGAAGAAAAAATAAAAAGCTTGCTCACTACCAAAATGAAGCAGATTTTTTCCCCAAAACATTTTTAGCCTTTGTGAGTTCAAATTTGCAGCCTATTACAATGTGATTATCGATTATTCGATTATGTATTCAGCCCTACTCCACGGCAGCCAAGTCCGAGCATACGGCTATGTTCATAAGTTATGCGTGTGAAAGTTGACTCCTTCCTCATCAACAGAAGAACGACTGAAGGAATTTCGAAGCAGGCTGATGTAATGCACCTTCAAACACTCACCCCACCCTCAAAAAACATTACCCGCTGTTCCAGAAAAAAGTCCGCAAACCAACTTTCCAACTCTCATTCAAACTGACAGATTACTGAGAAGCAAGCTCAGGAGGGAATGAGAAAGAGTGAAGAGGCAGCACAGGTGAGCAGAAAAGGCACAGGGATTGAAAGAGCGCCATGAAGAGTATATCCCATGCTGAAACTCAAAGTGACACCCATTTTCCAGTGTGTTTGCCCTCCAAACAAGAGATAATTATGGAGGCTTTAGCTCTGCCAGGTCCGGAATGGCATCAAGTGTTATGTGTTTGCACAGCTCTCATCACCAGAATAGGCTCTTGTGTTCACTGTGCCGTCTGGGATGCAGGGAGCTAAATATAGCACACACACATTTCTACACAGAATATCACAGTGCAGCAGTCACACTTACATCTCCTGTTAAATGCATGGTCGTAGAGAGCAACTTTCAGTCTCACAAAGTGGAAGAAAAACTGGAACATATAATTTAAAGATAAAGTACTCAAGGACAACAAGGAAAAGCTTTTGCATTTCTGTATTGGGAGTAAAAATCTGGAACAGACTTAATAATGACCTACAGCAATATCCAAACATACACCAATTCAAAAAGAAATATATAGGAAGATCTTAATAAGTCGCAACAATGACTATGTTATATTATTATTATCATCATTTTTTTAATATAATTAATGTTGTATTATTATATGATATAGAACTATTGTTGTGTATTGACAATTGATTGATATATTGATCATGTAAGGGAGATTAAAGGGTAGGACTAGATTAGGTTCATACTTCTTCCTACTCCTTTTCGAACATGTATATTTAATGGATATTTTATTTATAGTGACTGCTGACTGCTGTGTAACTTGTGTTGCTTTCATTGATGCTTTGTTTGTGTGGTATCTTTGTTTGTAAATGATGTATTTATTTATTTATATATTTTTGTCTTCACAAGTGAATTACATTCATTTTGTCTTTTTTACATGTTCGAAATAAATTCAATTCAATTCAATTAAAAAATCATGTAAAATACAACACGATACCAATTACGGCTCAGAAAACAGGTCAGCCGTGATTGGTCGTTGCGAGCAGTTGTGAATGTCAATTTGACAAAATGACAAAATGACAAAATGGCTTCCCCCAGAGATGGCTAAGAAAGAGTGCATTTTGCTGCTTAACTTATATTCCACAAATGCAAAATGAATCAGAATGCCGTGTTTGAACTAGTGGGCCTGCTGGGAACATCCATCCATCCATTATCTACACCGCTTATCCTCACAAGGGTCGCGGGGAGTGCTGGAGCCTATCCCAGCTGTCCTCGGACAGTAGGCGGGGAACACCCTGAATTGGTTGCCAGCCAATCTTAGGGCACACACACAGACAAACATCCGCACTCACAATCACACCTAGGGGCAATTTAGAGTGTCCAGTCAACTTACCATGCATGTTTTTGGAATGTGGGAGGAAACTGGAGGACCCGGAGAAAACTCACGCGGGCACGGGGAGAACATGCAAACTCCACACAGGGAGGCCGGAGCCGGGATCGAACCCACGACCTCTGAACTGTGGGCCGGCCGTGCTAACCAGTCGTCCACCGTGCCGCCCCTGCTGGGTACATATTCTTGAAATTCAAAACATTCAACATTCACACATTCAAAAAACATGTTTGGGTTGACTTCCTCATTGAATCATCTTTCCCTGTTGAAAAGACTGAAAATGCCATTAATCCGTTCCAGCCTCCCCAAAAAACTACACAAAAATTGCACTCTATGATGTTGTACTTCATAAAAAAATAAAATAATGAGACAATTAATTAGATTAGTAAAGAATTCATCCTTTTTTCAATTGAGTGGGCATTGTGCTGCTCCTTCTGACAAGTGTGCCTTGGCCAACTGAGGGCAGTATAATATAGACATAGATTAAATGCTCAAGTAGATCATATAGAATTCATGTTTAAACGCTTTAAAAAAAAAAGAGAGAGAGAAAAGGGGAAAAAAGGAAAAAAAAAGATTTGCTTGCATTCCAAAATATATTTACAGTCTAATGTTTCAAATTTCTGTAATGTAAAATTTACATAATATAATAAGTTGTGCAGTGTTGTATCAGGCATTTCATTGCCTGTTTCACGCGCTGTTGCAGCAGTAGAACAAAGAACATAGTTGCCTTAAAATCCTTTTTACTTACCTCATTGATTTGCTTTTCAGCACTGGTTTCATGACGAAAAGTAAGCACATGTTCTGTGCTCGTATCCCGCAGTTAGTCCATATGGTCGTACGTCAGTTAGCCACATTACTCAGCTAGCAAAAGCGACAAGTTATTTGCAGCACTTATTATGTGCAGAATAAGGGCATCTTGCTGGCTATTTGCATACTGTAGAGTCACCTAACGTAACGATGGTTCCTTCTTGCAGAGGTACTGTAGGAGGGTGTTTATGGAAAATAAAAATATATACTGTACATGGACTTTCAAAACGTCCCTAAGTGTAATTATTTTGTACAGCAATTAGATGGTGTCATTACACTGTACTAACTTTTTTTTTTACCAGGAGCATAGTGGCCCTTGTAATTTTAGGTACGCAGTAGAGGATTTAGGGGCGCACATTGTGAATTGACTTGCAAAGTAAATATTCATCCAACTCATTTTCACTATGTTACTGATAAATGAGCTGAAGTGTGGAGAAGTAGCTTGCCAGAAACAGAAATAATCAAGAACCATTAAAAAAAAAAAAATTAAAAAAAGAATTTCAATAAATAAACACATTTCCTGGTTGCACAATCTGGTACAATGATGATTACACATTTACACTGACTTGTAGAAGCAAGTCTAGAGAAAGGACATCCAAGTTTGTGTGACATTGTTGTCTTTGTGTGCGCATAAAAGCAACGTTATCCCAGATAGTCACAATAATTAAGACCTCTCACACACACATACACGCACACACACAACAACACGCTGTCACCTTATCATGAGTTAACGAGATAATTACTTCTTTTGTTGGCGAAGACATGACAGCATTGTAATTCACAAGCTGTAACCACACAGTATCACAGTGAACATGCACAAGGTTGTACAAGGCAATGCAGTGTTCAATGTTGTGAACAAGCAAACATTAACAAAGGTGAGCGTTATTGAAGAATACAATAATGAAAACCTAGAAGGATGTCTGCATTCAGTATAAGGTTTTGTGTCATGATTATAATAATATTTCATAGTGTTATCCAGGGCAGCATGGACCCAAAAGGTAAAGCCAATTTATAGTCGTACAAGAGAAGGCAGAGTCGTCAAATAATTCAAATAAGCGCTCAGCTCCTAATCTCACCTCCTCTTATCACTTTACAGTATGTCTTTCGTTCAACAAATTAGAAGAGATACAGTAGCTCTCCAACTATACAAGGACACATGTTGAACTTGTGGATGTCAACAAATAGATAAAGGCCTTCCAGTGGATCATAGTAGGTCGTTTGAGGTTAGTAATTAGCTGCTACTCTTCACGTCTTATTTCGACCACTTTTCCCTTACATGAGTGTGTATTTTATCTGTGAAAACTATTTTGAATCATACTGAGTGATGTTTCTAATTTTATTCCTGTCTCTCGCTCTACCCAGGATCAGATGGACACGATTGGAATATGGATGTTTATGCAGGTTTTGAGTTGAAATTGGGTAGGTAAAATAGCCTCTAGCGGCCTATTAGTACATAACCGTATTTATGGCCCGAGGGCATTTACTCAACTGTGAGTTGGTCTATTAGGAGGTAGGTTATAATAATATGAAACAATATTTATGTCAAGAGAAAGTGGAGCTCAAAACAAAACAAATGGCTATTATGGAGAAAGGGAAAGACTTGAGTCTGACTGGGTGGAAAAACAAGGAACATAAACAGGGACACACACAACATTGCGTAGCGACCACTTCAGACTCTAATGCCAAAATAATGGAAGATCATCTTTTAAACTGGGAATTGGGGAATGGTTTACAAAATGTTTACAAGCTGCTGTTTTGTGCAGCTATTGAGTTCTAATGGGTTTAGCACTACAGTATTTGATTCAAAATATTCAAGATGTTTTATTTGTCATATAGCCTATAGCATGGTACAAAAATGAAAACAACACTGAGCAATGAAATTCTTACTTTGCTACTCTCTTATATAAAGTACATAAAATATAATAAACAGCATTTTGAAATAACGTATTTTCCGGGCTATAAGCTGCACCGTCATATAAGCCGCACCCACTCTATTTTTAGAACATTTTGGAAAAAACCTTAAATAAGCCGCACCTTTATATAAGCCGGACCTATCTATGTTGAAAACTTTTATATGTACTGCATTTACAGAACGATGAACTGTAAATGTACATGTATGTACCTGAGCAGATTCTTTCCTAACAGTGCCTTTTAACACTGCAGCAACGTTGCTGATTAAAACAGAAGCGAACCGAGAGGAAATAAACAGTACTTATCTTCATTTCACTGCCGGCTGCTGCTCCAGTTTGTCGGCTAATGTCCACCAGACTCCACCATCTATTGTTCTACTACATTCTACATATGCACCTGTCTTGTTTTATGTTAATACAGTCAGCCAATCTAACACACGACGTGCTAAATCAACAATAGCATTTCACATCGAAACAACAGAACAGACGTAACATCAGCCAATCGCATTCAAGTGCACTTCAGGGACCTCTAGGAAAATATCAAATCAAAGCATTACAGCACCTAATGCAATAACCTAGTCTATGGCGCCCTCGCCTGTTGAACTCCTCCACCTGCAGTCACATCCAGTGAATGGGAAATGTATTGTATTGAATTGTACTGTCATTCCGGTTAGAGCGCCCCGAGCGGTGGAAGAAAAATCCACAGAATAGCCGCACCAGACTATAAGCCGCATGGCTCAAAATCTAGGAAAAAAGTCGCGGCTTATAGTTCGGAAAATACGGCACCGAAGGAAAGGACAATTAATGAATAAAAAACTGTGTGTTTGTATTTGGCAGTAGTAAAAATCTATCCATCCATCCGTCCATCCATTATCTATACCACTTATAG
>NC_141223.1:19942500-20252500 GCF_054856515.1 Filicampus tigris
CTGATTACGAACCTACACTATTAATCCAACATCCTAACAGCATTTGTCAACTGATTCGTACTTTTCACCTCACATTCATATCGCGCTAAAATTAAATCTTATGATTGTCTGAGCCCGGCTTGTACGATCAAGCCTTTTATTTTGCAACCTTGATATCCTCTCCAAGGACTAACTAGCAGTTTGTGTCTCCTTGCATCCAAATGTCCATATTGCAGGAACGCTGTCAGAGGAGGATTACAATGCCTGTGATCTTGTTAATGGATATTAATAATAGATGACTGGAGAAATGAGGAAGGAGGGTGGGAAGGGCGGTGATGTAGTACCATGATAGAAAGAGATCAAGTTGAAGGGGGTGGTGGTTTCCTATCAGCGGAGGTCAGGGCAGAGCTCTCCTCAGCTCCTTACGCCGCTACTCCTCTCACCTCCTGGGATCTCATTACGGCCAACTGGCTGGCTACGAGAACTGAAGCCCATCTGCCTATGAGCTAAAGAGGGGTACAAAGTGGACGTGTGCAGGTTGTGCGCGTGTATGGAAGGGGAAGCAGGAGACGCAAAGCAAACTTAAGAGAAGGCGCCGAGCGTGCTGCCCCAAGTAGCAGATTGTCATTACTACTGCAGATGGTCGGGAGACGCCTGTGGCAGATTTACTTGATGTGTGCTTTGCGCACACGTATGTGTCACTAGCGCACGCCTACGTGAGTGCGCATGCCGCCTCGCGCTTGTCGGTTATAGCAGCATTTTTTTTTTTCTAGATAAGTAACTTAAGTCCGTTTTTCCCAATTTTGACTGAGGCAAGACAACAAATGGGCATAAGAAAAAGCTCATGGCACACGCCAACAAACAAAAACAAAAACCTGTTGTACAAATGGCAACGGGCAGCTACACAGTTTAACTCATTCACTGCCGGACATTTTCAGACCATCTTTTACCCTAACGTTTGAAAATAATTTGCTTGCATAGAACATATTCTTGAAAAAATAATAGGTTTGGGTTGACTTCCACTCTAAAATATATAAATACGTTCCAGGGATTGAATGGCTGGACAGTAAAAAGACAAATATCTCCTTGGCAGCGAATGAGTTAAATAAATATTGATTGCTTAACTCATTCAGTCCCCAAGACATGGCGCTGAATGAGTTTTAACAGGGGACAAGAACTTTTTTAAAAAAGACGGATTAACTAAGCAAGGAGGGAAATGGGTTTTCGTCCGTCACTGTAATCATCCCTAACCGGGTCAAGTACTGACTGACGTGTTGTGTTGCGTTCTTTTAAAAAGAAAGACCACTGTTCTCTTCTGCGATAGTACGGAGTGCCTTTATTCACTGCGCGTACAAGACTTTTCATGTGTGTTCCCTGCAGTAATATTGCACAGGCATAATTCACAAAAAGTGAATAGCAAGTTTTGTATTTTGTTTGCATCAGGTGTGTTGGAGTAGGGAGACATCCAAAACAGACAAAATATGGCTCTCAAGGAAGCAGAATTCCCTACCCCTGGCCTAGAGCCCCCAAAATCATGTCACGTAATCACTGCCTGCATTTCCGACTTGGAAAAAAGGGTCCAATAACTCCAAAGTTGCAGAACATTAATTCCATCCCCTGGAGGACCTTAATGCCCCACTCAACCACAGTCCACAGCCTTAACAGCAGGACAGCTCACATTTCCTGAAGAAGAAATGCTTTTGGTTCTTGAGGTGACTAAGGGGGAAAAGGCTGAGTCGGGAAGGTAAACATCTTTACATTCATATGCACAAGCCAACTGTAACTAAATAAAGACAATGCAGTCTATTGAGGAACAGTAGGATCTAACTGTACATTAGACATAGTTTGTAAACGCAAAGTAGTGAAAGAAGCAGAAAAATATTTAGAGCTCAGTTGAGTCATAATTAACCACTTCCAATTGAAACAAATAATTGCTAATCGGGTGTTTTTTGCATCTCAACTTCCAATCAGCCAATTTACCGAGCACTTTTGACTAGCCTGTCTGCCGCCATCACTGGACTATTGCGCTGTGTGGAGCAGCAAAACCTCCAGCCAACAAACACGACACAACAAAAATGAGCTGGTTCTGGATGGAAATAGCAGTTAGCCACACTAGCTTCAACAGTGCAAAGTGAAGCGCCATCTTCATTGCCAAAATGTTAAATCCAACAATGCGCAGACAACAACTGTGTTGAACTTAATTCAGCATATAAATTGTATGACACGACACCGGCCAACATCACAACACTGACTCCAGTGTATACGTCTGACGTATGCTGTAAATATTTCAGCAAAATGAGATGAGTAGCATGGTCACTTGCAAAATATGCAAGTCTATCCTCAAATACAATGAAATCACAAATGAAAAACATGTCAGAAAATGGGCAAAAATCTTGATAATTGTTTTCCACAGAAAAATCAGATGTTTTCAAATGTATTATAATGATTAAACACAATGTTAATTAGTCTGCTTTCATCAAGGACTACAGAAATATACAACATTTACTGTTGGTAGGCTGAAATTCCAAGAAATTGGACATTTTGAAGTTATGTCTGGCAACTATTAATCGGTTATTAAAATAGTTGTAGATTGATTTGATAATTGATTAGTTTTTCAATTAATCGATTAATTGTTGCATCTCCACACATTAGGTTAGCCTAAAAAAAACACGACTCATTGAACCCTTAAACTGCTGTATGTAGTTTGCATGTTCTCCATGTTGTTGTTCTCCAAAATCCCCAAAACATGCATGTTAAATTCATGGAAGATACTAACTTGTCCATGGCCTCTCCCCCAAAGTCAGCTGGGATCGGCTCCAGTTTACCTGGGATGCTGATGAGGACAAGCGCCATTGAAAACGGATGGATGATGATGGACAAAATGTGTGTGCCTGTGCCTAAGTATGGAGGTGTGTGTATTTTCCACATCCCCACACATTAGTCAACATTTGGCACAGGTCGGACAGGGGCAGAGATGAAGAAGGAGTGACACACACATACCTAAGAATACTCACAAATGTAATCTCACTTTAATGCAGAATGATCATCACTCCAAAAGCCACTCCATGTTCTCTGACTCCCCCTCCTCTTTTCTGCTCATCAGCCATCCATCGTTCCCGCCACATGTCTCGGAGTCATCAGCACGTTCTCATCTTTCCTCTGCCACACAGTCCGGCCGTGATGAATCCCCGAGAAATTTTCCCAATGGGCTTTTACGAAATCAATGGCTGTTTCTTGAGCTCACATGGAGGGGGGTGGGATTGTAAAATATGAGGTTTTATTTAAAAATAATAACAGAGCCAGGGGTGTGGTAAGCACAAATAAATGATGGATTGAACATTAAATACATCTGCGACCTAATGGACTTCCATTTTGTTGAATCGATAGTTGCAATGGTACGTGTCCATCAGTGTTGCCACAGTTACCCTGAAAAGTAACGGTTACTTTACTGATTACTTGACTTTCAAAGTAACTTAGTTACAAGCCTTTCTAGGCTTCACTTCACAAATGTTTAAGGCAGTCTGTTTTGGCCTGACATATATAACCGCTAATGGTGTCATGGCAAACCTGTAAATTTATAATGTACAATATCAATATAATGAATACAATTGGGGACCTCACATAATCACACAGCCTAGTGGGACTTTCTCCTTAAGCTTGAATGTGTTGCTATCCATACTTTTGTGCTGCTAATAGTTTTTTTGTTTTTTGTTTTGGTAGTTTGTTTTTAAACGTAGTGGTAGGTTTTTGAAGCTAGTTAACACTGTCAACAGCACAGGGCATTTAACGTACCTTAATATTTTTTTAGCTGACACAAACTCACAACAGTGACTGTATTTCCAGATTGAAATCACACATCACCCTCCAGCCGCCATTGAATCTTTCATGTGGTCAAAACGTGACATAGCACATACATGACGTCACTCTTCCAGATGGGAATGCTAAATTATGAAGTTTCAGCTGTAAACACTGCAGTTCCCCTTTCTTATGTATTCTATAATGTACAGTTGTGTGCTGTGTGGAGTCCCCTCCTCTATTCTATTAGTAGTTAATTATTCGTTTTGTACGACGTACACGCATTAGGGGACACTGTGACCCAAAAATATGTAATTCCTATTCAATTATTGTCAAATGTTAAACACCGCTACACCCAAGAGGTAGTCAACAGCATTACCATTTAGTAGTGAACGGTAGCTGTATGATGCTCGTCAACATGATCAATTGCTCAGTAATAAGGAAATGTGATTTTGTAAAGTAACTCTAGTCAGATTACTCCACTAGGAAAAATAATGTGTTAAGTTAGTCGTTACTGTAAAAATAGATGCATTTAGAGCAGTGTTTCTCAACCCACATCGGAAGAAATCTCACGGGACACCACTTAGCAAAACAATTCACAAAAAGTGGCTACGCACCGTCATTATGTACCTTCCGTTATCTCGTGGAAGAACATTTTGTTGTTTTGCCTGTTACTATACGTGGTTGGCATAAATATATTAATGAAACAGCTTTTTTTTTTTAAATATATATTTTTTTGTCAAAATAATTGACATTGGATAATTTCCCGCAGCACACCTGATGATCTCTCGTGGCACACTGTTTGAGAATCACTGCGTTAGAGTAAGCGTTACTTTCTAACACGTTAACGGCATAACTGGTGTCCATATGGCGCAACCCCAAGCAGTGTTGACATTAACTTCTCTCTTTATTTATTTTACTGTGGAGCATTGCAGAGATAAGGTCTGAGAGTTTTGTAATTAGTCACAGCCTGAATGAGCCCAGTTATTGAAAGATAAAATTCAAAAGCATTACAACGGCGAGAATCACCTCCCCCCATTATGCTGATTTACTGCCCAGATTCTATTATGTGCAACCAGCTAAAAACCTAATAAACACGGATTAAATATCCCCATCTTTAACGTAACTGTGTCTCAAATGAAATGTGAAATAAAAATAAAAAGCCGCGCAGCTTAGCTCCGTGTCCATGACGATGTACTCGGATGGCATCCAGTTCATATTATGCACGAGCAATTACATTTTCTACCATAACCCATACAAATGTGAGGAGTTACCGCCGCCCAGGAAGCCGACTGGGCCGCGTTTTGACAGTAAATAAGCTAATAGGCAAATGGCACGGCTATTAAATGAGTTAAACCCGATCGATGTCAACTCTGGAGCAGAGGTATATAAATTTATTTCCAATGAGTCACCGACTGACACCAATAAAGCAAGTCATCTGTTAGCATCTGTCTGCTGAAACGAGGGACTGGTAGTGTGTGTCTCCGTGGATAGGCCTAGCTGTAGCTATGTGTGTGGGGGAGAGCGAAGGATGACTTTGGAGCGAGCGGGTGGGGAACGGGGGGGATTGAGGGAGAGGAGGTGAAGGTATGGATGAAGCCGTCACTTCTCATTGCGAGAGTGTGGACCAGTGAGAGATGAGAGAATGATCTCCCACGCAAGGCTGCAGGAATGCTTACACTAACACTTTCTCGCTGCTACAGCAATGGGAAAAAAAAAAGTCACGGGGCTGGGAGCAGATCAATGTCCGCAACACAAATACGCCTATGGACGCATAAAGTTGCCTGAGCCCTGATGATGCTATAGTTCCTCCTTCACTGGCGGTCTCTTCTATTTATTCTCGATTCCCCATCTTACTGTATATTAACGAAGGAATAGAAGTGTGTTGTTACTTCCTGGGTAATGATGCTTCAGCACTTCATCTGCAACAAAGCGGTGATCATTTCAACAAATGAAACCGATGGACCGCGACTCACTGGCGAGCTGTTCAATGTGTACCTTGCCTCTCGGCCGTAGTCAGCTGATATAGGCTCAGATTCACCTGCAACCGTAATGAGGACACGGAAAACGGATAGATGGATAGATGAAAAAAAATAGAACACACTGAAGACACTTGGACAAATCTGCACATGAACCTAATAACACAAATCTAGTAGGTAATACTGTCCCAGCCGTCACAAACATGTCAACATATATATTGGGTTGTTTGAATACTGAATTGTCTTGAATGTTTATAAAACAAGTATATTAAGTTCATTGAAGACTCCGAACTGCCTTTAAACCTTTGCTCATCCAGGTTTCGTGAGGACTGAGGCCTTGTCTAGACGTAGTTGTTTTTGCAAAAGGCGGATATTAGCCTGCGGTGAGCCCTACACTGTAAAAAAATGTTCCATCAATTATGTTATTGTAACTTAAGTGTGTAATGTGTTTCAACACATCAATAAATGTTTTCAATTGTTAACATATATTCATATGTTCCAAGGTAAAAAACTATTTTAAGTGAGTTGCCCAAACAAAGGGTAAAATTAGAAAACGTCAACTTGAAGTGAAAGCCTCAGCTTGTTAACACACAACCATATTAATGCGCCGCACATATAGTACTCGAAAGTTACATTTGTTATATATTGAATATTATATGGCCTATAGAGAGTAATTAAATACTTTTATAAAACTTTTGTCATCCTACAATTTAAGAAACACTAGTGAGGAACCTTTACTCTTAAACAAAGGTAGCGACTTGGCGGAAGAACACTGAATATAGATCTTTGTGACGTACTATGGCGGTGTAGACGCGGGCTGTTTAGGAGAAGAACTCTGGTAGAAGATGACAACAACTACGCGAATATTAGTCGAGTAGAAAAAGAATGGCAAAATAAATAATCACTCCAGTGCGACCACGTTTCTCGGTGGTACATTTGGCTACCGGTTTGGCAACGGACTAGCCGGGCTCTACCTGCGAATATATCGCTACCCGGAAGCGCCGGCCCTCGAGTGACGTCTGCCCTGTGTTCCCCCGACAAGCAGGAGCAGGTGAGTAAAAATAATTATTTCTTCCTATTTTGTATTTCTTCATAATCTGTTTCCAATGTGGCAATATAACGAAGTGAGGCTACAGGCAACGCTGCCATCATTTTGGGGGTGAAAAACCTCTGTTAGTGTTGTGGCTATATTAGCCTCTGACTCGCTAACAAGAACAGCTATTTTTTCGTTTAAAACAGAGTATTTTTGTCGTGGTACCGTGAGTTACACGAGAATAAATGTATGTTTTTGTTGTTAGGTAAAAGGGACAATGCTGCTAGTCATTTCATCCCGCCGTGTGTGATGGCGGCATTGAAAGGCAGTTTATACAATAGGACATATGTCAAACCTGGACAGAAAAAAAGAACTCCATAAATCCATTCAATGTTAATAAGTTAATAACCACAAATATCTAAACATTGTGGGCTTTCTAACAATCTCTAAAAGCTGACAAATAAGAAAAATGATGGGGGTGAAAGAACTATAATGTTTTACCTAATTAGAATCAATGGGAATCCTTCTAGGTTAATCTTTTAAGTCGTGTTGGGAAAACTGCGTTGCTACAGCTGCAGCTGTGACAAAACATTTTTTTTTTTATTTTATGAAATATCTTCTTATTAGTATATAAGTCAAAATTTCACAACACAAGTGTTGTGTTTCGTGGAGTACTCAGAGCCATTATCCACCAACCTTTTGGTGCTCACAAAATGGCGGTGATTCTCAGTCTTGTGCCAGCAAGCTGAACTGATGTTGAAAAGTGATTCATTCTTCTATCTTGTCTTCTGCTCACATACAGGTTATTTTAAAGTTACAGTTAAGTGTGAACATTCAGTATAAGTGTAAGTATTTGTGAATGTATTTCTAGCAAAAGACAACAAGCCTAACTATTGTTGATTAAGTGACTAATAGTTTTTTTTGTTGTAAGTATGGATTCATATATTTTTGACAAAAGCCAGTAGGCATAACTGTTGATTATAGTGACTTTTTATGTTACAGTGAAATGACAGTGAATTGTGGAGACAATGTAAGTACTGTGAATATATTTTCGTGGGCTGAACTGACGTTGACATTGATCGTTTTTCATTGAAAACATAAAACTCCGGCCACAGTGGAAGTTCGCGGATATCTGCGGACAAGCGTTTGGCTGTGGACAGTAAGACCCAGAGATTTACGTCGTCACTATGCGACAAAAATGCTCTGACGTCACTTGCACGACGTGTTTTCAAGAGAGTCAACATGGATGCCCGCGAAGCTGCGTTGGTTAAAGCCATTCTCGAGGCGCTTTTTGCTGACTTATTTGTCCGCAACCAACGACTGCTTCGCGTTGAAAAGTTTAAAAGCAGTTCTGACCTCTTGTCAGTCCTCCCGAACGCGTTTGGTGCCGTGTTTTTGGTTTTGTAGAAGTGACATCAAAGGGCGGAGGTTCCTTCTGAATGGACAGTATTTGGCTAACTACTGCCGCCTAGAGGCTTGGCATACCTGTAAATGCGTTTGAAAACACACTTCCGTGGTGCAGTGTAGCTGTAGCAAACGAGGATGTGTATTCCAACACGGAGTGGGGGAGAAATATTCGGTTGTTTAAAAAAAGCCCGGCTATGTGTAGACAAGGCCTGAATTGCCTCTAATGTTTACCAAAACATGCCGGCTGGAGTAATTGAGGACTAAATTGTTATGGAGCACCACCTGTGTCACCGTTGAAAAAGCTTAGGTTGTGAAATGCGAAACAAGCTGCTTCTTAATCACAGACGTTAATTCTAGATCCAACTGTCCCTCCTCTGCAGATCTTTATCCAATCACATTAAGCACTAATGTGCTTTCCCTGTATCCATCCTTTACAATCCAGAATTTGTTATTTCGACACCACCATCCCACTGTCATAAAACGTCCAAATGTCACAGTGTTGATTTGCTAGGAGCTGACATGCTGTGTCTATTAAAAGCTGCACCAGTCCACACCCCTGCAGGATACTACCTAGTTTGGAGCAACTATGCCTTTGACGCACACCCAACCCCTGCAAGTGGGCAAAGTAGGGGAAAGCGGTGTGTTCAAACTGTCAGATCTATTGATTTCGTATCAGAAAGCCAGGGAAGGCGAGATTGGGGCATG
Organism: Filicampus tigris; assembly: GCF_054856515.1. Lineage (NCBI taxonomy): Eukaryota > Metazoa > Chordata > Actinopteri > Syngnathiformes > Syngnathidae > Filicampus > Filicampus tigris. Next base: position 19,951,399 of record NC_141223.1, read on the forward strand.
TAGGGCTTGGCACCTCCGTGTATAGGTAATAGTTTACAGCAGCCCCGTGTCCGTTGAGGCTCGGCATACAAATACACGCGAGAAGACTCCCAGGGAGATGTGCAGCAGCAGTTGCGGGTAAGTTGACATGGAGACAAACTGAGTTTAATTCTTGGTATTGTTACTGGAGAGTGTTTGGAGATGGAAAGCAAGGAAAACTCCCAGTGGATGTTGCAGTCTCGCACAGTGTGAGCGCAGGAGTGTTGGTTTGTGTGTATGTGTTGTGTTCAAAAGGGGAGTTTCATGAAAAATGCATGAAGCACGTTTGAACCCTGCACTCTAGCCCATCCCCTCCCCTTACAGACCAGCAGCTTACCAAAGTCCTTGGAATCCATAAGAGCGTTCCACACACTTCAACTTAGGTGGGGTGCATACTGTACATACTGCTTATGTTCAATACCTTTTTTTTTCATACCAATACCAGTACGAGTATTCACTCTTTGAGTACTCGCTGATACAGAGTAGAGATACCTCTAATGCTTTTGATATATAATATTTTATTAAACACACTGACAAAACCTTTCTTTCTGACATAGATGATGATTCGCCAATGGATCAGGCTGCCGCAGTTTAGCTACAACTACTGCAGAGAACTGACTCAATATCAGATTTTAATTTTAAGTACTGGTGGCAGGTATCAGCAGCCTCCGCAATTACCGCTACCCAAAAATAAGGCCAGTACCGGTACGCGCCTATCTCTAGTACATACCAACGCTCTGGAACAATTTCGCATTTCAATCAAAGTCAGCAAAAGTCAATTCTGTTCAATTGTTACGAATGTGCTGTGAATGGCTGTCAACCAGTTTAGGGTACCCTGTCTCTCGCCCAACGTCAGCTGGGATATTTATTCTACTAGCCGTGACCCTAGTTAGGATAAGCGCTACAGAGACTGGACGGATTTATGTTGTCAACATTGAGCTCGAGCTGACGCTTGCATCCGGTTTGGGGGAGAACATCGTGGAGACATCGTTATGGCATGGTGTGCTGTGTTGGACATCTTGATTACACCACAAGCCGAGTTTTTCCTCATCATGTGTAGGGTCTTTTACAGTAAAAAATTGGTTAAGATGTTAGAAATCATTACGTGTATACATACTGTACCTCCATAACATAGCATAACATAACATAACATCCATACTAGTGCCAAGGCACAAAAGGCCACTTTAGTTGTTCAGAAGCCTGAAGAAATCAATGTGGAAAAGGCACAAGAACTGTACTGGGTGGCACTCAGTGAAAGCTATAATATATTTCTGAGAAATTCCATCTGACCTGTTTGAATGAAACACTAAGTGGCAGTAAAAAAAAAGTGGAATCATGTTTTTTGTTTTTTTTTAACCCAGCTCTATATACCCCAGATGGCACCAATGCAAGTTTGATTTTAATGGCAAAAACTAAAATCTTTGGCTGGTACCCTTACATGAGGTCCTTGGGTTATAAAGGTACCAACATACGACATTGCAAGGTGATCTAAGAATACTTTGGCACAAGAACACACTCTTAGTTAAGGCAATACTTACTGTTTACATTTGACTGTTGTATAACCTTTCATTATAAAAATATTTGCGTTGATTATGACTTCACTACCGAATTGGCACAGGCTAGTGATAGACTATGGCGTGTTTGGAAATATTGTATGTACAAAACTGGGTTAAATCACCTCAGTAGGATTTAAAGGGAAGATAGTTTTGCTAATACAACAACAATAGGTGACCAAAACATACTAAGTTAAGGCTTTTTATGTTGTCATACAAAGGAAACCCATGCAAAAAATGTCTTTTTGGACTAGAGAACACAGTTTGACTGAGGACAACAAGCCAAAATGCACAGGGAATTATATACATACAGTATGTATATATCCTCTATGCATGTTCATATGGACACGCTTGAGGTAGAGGCAGAAATCATGGCAAAAAATACAGGAAGATTACAGGGTGAAATCAATGACCATCACTCCTGCACTACTTCCCTAAAAACAGCTTTTGTATGCGGGTGAACCAGTGTCCCAGTTTGAATATTAATAATAGCCCTGACACACAAAGTCTCCAGAAGCTACTGTGGATTTATAGTCAAGTCCTGCACGCATCTAGGAAAAAAGATATCTTTTTTTTTTGTTTTTTGTTTGATAAGTGGGTCAATATGCATAATTTTAGGGCACTTTGTTAGCTGCAAAGGATATGTGTGTATGTGTGTGTCAATTTGGCTTTTAAGTTACAGCAACTTTGTAATTAAGAAGCCATTTGCAGCTGCGCTAATGAACAACAAACTCCTTCAAGCAGAACAAACAAGCTCAAAACAAACATGCATACACACAGTCTCACCAGGCGACCAGTCCATCTGTTCGTTAGGCGAATCTTGAGTTTTTTTATTTGTGGCCACACACACACACAAAACCACACTCGCACACCAGTGAGAATGCAGACATGACATCATATTTTTCTGTCTCTGAAAAGGGTTTGTACTGAATGCATGACTGGAGCTGTGCACGCACTGTGAAGGCAGCACACTGTGTGTGTGTGTGTGCGGGTGTGGGTGTGGGTGTGTTGGGTTGTGTATGAGTCCTCGTCTATCATTTCAATGTAAAGGCATCTTTTATTTGCATTTGTCTCAGGCGCTGTTGTGACTGTTTATCTTCAACACATGTCTATTGTTTGGATGCCATGCCCTGTGAGCACTAATTTCTAACCCGTCTCCCTCGGGAAGCACAAGAGGTGGGGAGGGATAGGGAGGGAGGTGTAGACAGGGGAGGACACGGCCAAAGACACTTCATTAATCAATCAACCAGCATTGAAAATTTATCTAATTAAGGGCTAATTAAGGATCTGGGCGGCAAGCCAGCTGGCGCCCTGATCCGCCAATGCCGACGCGACCCTCGTGCCGCCACAGATGACACTGAAGGTAAACACACCTCCCTTCTTTCCTCCATCGCCCCTTCTCCCTTATTAGTCTATCCATTCGGCACAGCAGATAAGGCTCACAAGGCTCACAAGGCTCACAAGGCTCACAAGGCTCACAAGGCTCCTGTCACAGCATTTGTCTTTTCTTACCGGGAAAAGGTCAGTGGTCGTAACTGTGTCATCTGGACTCTGGCTGCTTCCGTTGCTGTCATGTTCCTGCCAGCTCCCTCGACGCGACACGCTGGCGCGCCAGGCGCGCTGGATACTGGAAAATGAAGGAAGTTTGAGTAATGGCGAAGAAAATAAATTCACCTGAACTCACACAAAATGATGCAGAGTGGAAAGCTACAGAGAGGGCCGGCAAACATTTTTGCCCTGGCAAATGCACATTAGGTACACCAATATCTAATGAGAACTATTACATTATCAAATTAGAAACACTTGCAAACAACGATAGACAATAAAAAAAACTCTCAACTCTAAATTACTTTTCAAGCATCTGTGTACGGCTGTGAATGTTTATAGGCGGAGTCCTGACCTGTGATTGAATGTCAAAGCCAAGAGCAAGGGCACAAGGGAAAGAAGAAGAAAACTGTGGAAGCAGATATTATCATTGTCCCTATCCTCAGGTCCACACTGTAATATCTGTAACTTTAAGTGTGTGTGGCTTTAAAAGGCGTGGCCTTGCTTGGTGAGTGACATTAAAGTCAAGTTACCGGTAGTTATAGTTTATAAAAAAATAATTTAAAATAAACATAAAAATACTTTTACAGTCCATGTACAGTATAAAAAACTAGGCTTTACATGATCAGGATTTTGGAGCCGATCACCGATAAGCAAGTTTAAAATAATAATAATAATAATAATAATAACAACAATAACCAATCACCGATCCGATTCAAAAGCTGGACCAATCTCTCAAATCTATTCAAAAACGTATTTACTGTGTAGTCGACCCCTGCTATTCGCGGGGGATTGGGAATGGCCTGACCCACGAATAGCCAAAATTCACATGTAATTGATGCCCACTAAAATGCATTGGGAAAATAATAACAACTAAAACCTAAAACATATGTACCGATCGGAGGTGCAAAGTCTAATAAATAATGTATTATTAATTCTAAACATTTTTATGCAAAAATGCAATTACAATATTTACAAACATCTATGAATTATCGATACCGCTTATCTTCACAAGGGCCGCGGGGCGTGCTGGAGCCTATCCCAGTTGTCTTCGGGCAGTAGGCAGGAGACACCCTGAATTGGTTGCCAGCCAATCGCAAGGCACACAGAGACAAACATCCGCGCTCACAATCACACCTAGGGCAATTTAGAGAGTCCAACCAACTTACCATGCATGTTTTTGGAATGTGGGAGGAAAGCGGAGTACCCGGACAAAACCCACGCAGGCACGGGGAGAACATGCAAACTCCACACAGGGAGGCCGGAGTCGGGATCGAATCCATGACCTCTGAACTGTGAGGCGGACATGCTATCCAGTCAGTGCCGCCTCAGTTCCGTAGTGTTTATCAAAAATGATTCAGGTTTTATTCCTAAAACGTATATCCAATACTGTACCATTGTAAGCCACTGTAGCATTATGCAGTTAACACTGTGCTTAAATGCGGGGAAAATAAAACAACTGCACTTAAAAAAATGACGATTAAATTGTAATTGTAATTGAAAAGAAAAGTTTTTGTTTTTTTTTAAAGTGCAGAAATACAATTTTAAAAACAATCAGATTTCAAAGATTAAATGTAATTATATTATTGAACTTAAAAGTTAAATAAAAATGAATTGTACTTGGGCAGTAATTCTTTCATGTACCACTAGAAGGAGACCATCTAGCACTAGTGGTCCTCGTTCCACATTTAGACAATCGCTGCTTTAAAATATGCTTCCTGGAAGATTTTTTTTTATTATCGTTTTAATTCAAAAACTCTTCTGATCACTCAAGTGAATAAAACATAAATCTTAATGCCACGATTTGGGTATAAGCAAGAGGTGGTTATTGATCAAAGTGCACAATTTGACGCTGAATTGGGTTTGCTCGGCCTTAGAGGAAGTCCGCTGTTTAGTTTCTGTGCTGTTTGCCCATGTTCGTAATGCATTTTATGTTGTAAAACACACTTAAAACATGAGAAGCACTCGCGTATGTACTGGAGGTATTTTTGGTGTGTTCAAATGAATGATGTCACAGCGCACTTCACCGTTTCTCTTCCTTGCGTGTCGATTTCTTCTTTTTTTATTAACTTTATCTATTTTCCGCCTGTAGAATGTGTTCAGCCTGTCCAGACCTCTCCCCACTCATCAGGCCCCACACATCAGTGAGAGTTCCTCTCACTCTCCACTTTTCTTTCATCCTCCGAGTGGCCCCAACACCGAGGTCCACTGTGGGGTGTCGCATCAATTACCCGATGGAGAAACACATTCACCTCTGCTGGAGCAGAGAGACAGCTGAGGCAAAATGGAACAAATTGAATCAAGAAGAAGAAATCCAAGCTCCCCAATCCAATACCTTTGCCCTTTTTCTTCCCTCCAACCGCATTTTCGCCACTTTTTCTCTTGCGTCCATTCCCTCTTGAGCCACTGCTTTCCCTGGAAGTCGGTCTCGGGCCTCTGCGTCGCAATCATATTAACTCTACACAGAAACAATGGCTTTCCCTTTCTAATCTCCACTTTCATGGAAGGAAAAGCCGGAGGCGAGAGCCGTTTTACCCCGTTCCACCTTGGAAAGCGGCGACATGGCAGCGTGTCCCCGACTCTCAACGAGAGGGAGGCTTGACTAAATCCGCACAACAGCTGGGAGGCAATGAGCGCACCGGTCATGTACAAGGTGAAAGTGACCAAATGAGGAAATAACGAGAAGAACAGGCTTTTGGAAAGTCGAGAAATCACGGAGGTGGGACTCACACAATAGCCTTGATTTCCAGGTGTGGCTGCTGTTGCCCGTGGCGATGAAGTCTGTTATCTGCCTCCACCTCACTCCTCTGAGGGTGGCTGAGCAAGGATTGAAAAGACACGGGTAATGTTGCAGTAAGGATCATTTCAAAATTTCAAAATGTATCGTTTTCGATAGATGTAAAATGATGTATATTGATGTTTATTTGTTGTTTCCTAATTATTGTGAGAAATCATTAACATAACACATCAAATGTGTCTTCACATCAAAGAATATTATTAATTGCTTTGGCTTTTGATCCGACGTGAGAGTGGCAGTTTTATGCTGTTTTTATACACATTAAATGTAGTTTCGGATATTTTTTGAAAGCATTTATTTTATTTAATCAATTAAGATGTTTTTTCAATTTTTGTTTTGCTTTTTGCTAACTATAATCACCTTGAGTCGATTATAGGGTTATGATTTCAAAGAAGGGGTTCAACACGGATTGGGGTTTACAATTAGGGGTTTAAGACAGGCTTAATTAAATTGGGGGTTGAGGCTGTTTTGGGGCTTCAAATTATGGTTGGGGTTTCAAATTAGGATTTCAAAATTTCAAAGCATTCGTCTAATCTGGTCGATTATCATCCTGGCATGGGATGTGTTTACCGTAACCTTCAAGGTATGGTGTGGCTACTTTATGAATTTGCGTCAATAAGGTTGTATGTGCAGTCTTACCTCTCCACCTTGGGAGCCGTTTGCCCCCCACTGTGATTGCAGTAGCGATGATACCGCTTCACATCCTCCTGCACAGAGTAAGAAAAGATATGTGTGTGTATATATATATATAAATAAATATAAATAAATAAATAAATAAATAAATAAATATATACATATATATATATATATATATATATATATATATATATATATATATATATATATATATATATATATATATATATATGCATATGTTAAAAACAACTGCATACATGACAAAGTAGGCAGGAGTTGGCTTTCAATGAAGGAGTTTGGTGCTGATCCAAATGAGGATTTTCAGCCCTGGCAGAGGTTAGTGCTCTAATGAGAGCCATTCTGGTTTACAATGTCTCTCTCTAAGCTGTTTATTGGTCGCAGGACAGCATTTCTCGATCTGTTCACATGAATGTAAATAACACAGACTGCAGTTAAAGGCTGATTATGCATAAAAGTGTGTGTGTGTGTGCCGAACGGCCAAAAAGAGGCTGCGGTCCAAGAGGTGATGTTGCTACTGAGCTAATTGGGAATATGCAGATAGCCATATTTCTCACTTGCTTCTTTCTCAACCATTTTGATGCCCGCCTTCAAGATGTACACAATACGCTCAAAAGTACTGGGACACATGGCTATTACATATGACAGGATGTGGAAGACAATATGGCGTTTCCATAAGAGTGTGTCTATGGAAATGTGTGTCCATTCATTCTGAAGAACTTTTGCTATGCTGGTAAACATTGATATTAGTATGGTACAGTGGTGCCTTGAGGTACGAGTTTAATTCATTCTGTGACCATGCATGCAAATAAAAACACTCTTATAACACAAATCATCTCCATCCATCCATTATCTATACCGCTTATCCTCACAAGGGTCGCGGGCGTGCTGGAGCCTATCCCAGCTGTCTTCGGGCAGTAGGCGTGGGACACCCTGAATTGGTTGCCAGCCAATCGCAGGGCACACAGAGACAAACATCCGCACTCACAATCAGACCTAGGGGCAATTTAGAGTGTCCAATTAACCTACCAAGCATGTTTTTGGAATGTGGGACCAAACCGGAGGACCTGGAGAAAACCCACGCAGGCACGGGGAGAACATGCAAACTCCACAAAGTGAGGCCGGGGCCGGGATCGAACCCACGACCTCTGAACTGTGAGGTGGATATGCTAACCAGTCGACGACCGTGCCGCCACAAATCATCTCTCCCATCAAATGAATGGAAATGCCATCAATCCGTTTCTACCAGAGCTCAAAATTCTAACAAGTTTGGCATAAGCAAGTCACGAATCAGCTTACAACAATAACGCTAACAAATCTGTGGCTTTATCATTTCAACTGTTCATGTTTCATGAAACAATGATATGTGAACAAGTGGACTGCACTTCTGAAGCACTGAATTTATACACATATTATATAATAAATAAGTAAAATATACATACCTGTATATTGTTTTTGCAAAATTGCAGCATTTGTAATTTGAAAATTGCATTTTACTACATTGCGATGTCGATTTGAATTTGATACATTTTTCAGCCGAAGGTCCTACCTTCCCCTGCCCAAAAGAAAAAAAAAAAGGTAATGTGTTTTACATAAGGAAAATTGCAGTATATAATGTATAAAAAGTTAGTGTAATAAAATTATAAAAATGTCAATACATTTAAATTAATCATGAGGCACAAACTTATTTTGTCCATCATGATTAATTCATTGTGTCTGCTTCAGATGTGTGGGATTCGGCCACCGTGCGGCAGTACTGTACAATACAGCAGTACAGACAAACAACGAAGAGTTATACTCAGCTCCTCTGACTCAGTAATCAGCAATATTAGTCATTTATTGCAGCAATACGTACTTACTTATCCATTCATCAAAGCACCATAATGCAGCCACGTGGATGCTATTTGTTAGCCCGCCAGTGATGTTTCCAATTGCGTGTTAACTTTAAGCTAGCAGACTTTGAAGCAAAGTTATATTGTTGTTTTAAATACACAACATATAATTGTCTTTGTTTTACATTGGTTTGAGACTATGCTTTAACAGGGAGTGGGATTTAACAGTTTGAAGCCTTTTTTTTTAAAGATTTGTTCACTATCCCAAACTGCTGCTTGTTGTTAGGTGAGCTGGAGTCAGCTGGGAAAGGCTCCAGATCATCTACGACCCGAATGAGTATAAGCGCTGCAGAAATACTGCGCCGAATATTGTAACCAGTAAGTTTATATTATGGAACTGGACATCTGCAGTGGGAATGACCGCAACTGTTCAAAACAACAACAAAAAGAAAGTCAATTAAAAAAAAAAAAACATTTAAATCAAAGCTACATCAAAGCTACATTAACAAAAAAACTAACTGCTCTCTCAAGCCAGATGTTCAATTAAACATCGGCGTCCATGATAAATTGCCTAAAGTTGGCTTTTCTTTTCATCTGAATATAGATTTATCTCATCCAACATCATCCATTACGAATTCAGCGCGCCACTACTACATCTTCATGACAAGATAATGGAATTTTTAATTCGGATGGCAATATTTCAAAAGTGAACTATCACATATTAAAAGTAACATCGGAGGCCAAGTCGCCCGTTTTATTTTGCAGATGCCTTCATTATTGTCCTGCGGCACCTGCATGTTTACAACCGGCCATAAATTGCGGGTCACCGCAGACGATGAAAAACACTTCAAAGTTGGACGTGAGCAAAAAGGAGCAAGGTGACTACGGCTGATGACAAGAGGACGGCAAAAGTTCAAATGGATAGCATGACTGCATGAAACTTCGATATGAACGCCACATTTCCCTGCTGGGCGCGTGGGTCACAACAACACCATCGCATTATTTTCAAATTCTAAATAAAAAGGCAATCGATACGCTCCGCGGCACGGATTGTAATTTGCTGATGAAAAATTAGGGGACGCATTCCTAAAATCATTTGCAGGAGTGCTTGTATTATTCACATTCATGACTGCAAATACATGCGCATATTCTTCCACAACCATGCCATCTTAATGGTGACACACACAGGCAGGTCAGCATGTACACACACGCACACACAATATTCAACACACATCGATCTCCCTAGATTGGACTGGCAGCGTGAAACATCTGCATCTGTCTAATGTTTGGTGAGCTGCAGCTGGACACACAAGGAAGTGACTGATGAAGAGGAGCCACTCCAGTCAAGATGCATATCAAGTCTGAATTAACGTAAATCAATGTCAGTTAAAAGGAACATATTACAAAAAAATCGACTTTTTAATTGCTCGAAAAAGAAAAAAAGTTGGGTCACTGGAGTGCCCGCCCAGCCGTCAAGTGTGGAATTAACCCCGTAAATCTTTTATCTGCCTATTTCATTTCTATTTGTGTTTGGTGATGTACCCCCACCACAAGTTCACATGTTTTATGTTCTTTGTAGGCACTAACCTTTTTTCACACTGATCTCTGCTTCGGAAAATCAAAGCAAGCAGTCGGTCACAGCGCACACTGGCCGGCAAGATGAGATGACAAGAGCCAGCCCGCCAAGTGACGAAGACGAGATTGGCAAACACCTGCTGCCAGCCCACTTACGCAATGACCAGTGAGATACCAACCATTGTTATGCATACACTTGCTGGCAGTGGTGGTTTCTGATATGTACAATATGTGGGGGTTAAGATCACGGGATGTCGAGTATATGCTGTCGGCATGTGAAGCCCTTTGAGACTTTCCTGTGATTAAGGGCAATATAAATTCATTTGACTTGACTTGACTTGAATATGTGTGGCCACACAGCAGGGGTGGCACAGGATGCCCCGCCCGCCCCAAAAAAGTAGAAATGTTTTTTTATTGGCATCATGAATATAAATCATCAGCATTTGTATGGAAAACGTGCACCCCCTTGTGGAGACATTAAATTATGTTAATTGTTTAAAGATCTTTGTATTTGAGGGAGGAGCTAAGTTTAGCTCGTGGTAGGTGGAGCTTGACAGAGTGTCATGGCCGCATACCATCACTGTCCTGTGAAAAACACTAATGTGAATTCTTTTCAATTTTCCTATTCTTACGTGAATGGTGCTTCCGCGTTACAGACATCATTAACGTGATTTTTTCAAAATCCCAAATTGGACATACAGTAAGTGTTTTTCACAGGACAGCAACAATATACTGTATGTTCTTGCTATTCCCAGTGGTTAACCCGTTAAGGACGGGAGCGCATAACCGCGTTTCTACCACTAGAGCCGGGAGCGCTGTTGCATCTTTCTACTTTTCAAACCGGGAGAGCGTATACATCTGTTTCTTTTTTTTAATCCAATTCTCGGTCTCCTAGCCAATTTAATGCATCAGAATAAACACGTGACGTGTCACGATACCGCGGAAGATGTCCCGGAATTTTTTCGAGCCATAGGCTAATGGCGGACGCCGTCGATTACGGGGGCTCTGAAATAAGTAAGCGCCGTGATATAGACGACACACTTGTGGACTTTGAACCAGTCGAACGGGATACGTGGTTAAGATATATGTTTGTAGACAATGATGATATCGACGTCTTTGTCACAGAATAGAGGATGGTTATTAAAACCTGATTTTTTTTTACATTAAAAATAGTGCTTCTCTTGCACTGACACGTTATTTTTACATCTTCGATTGAAACGGTAAATAATAATAAACTCTGGCCTCTGTGAAAGCCACATATACAAGCTTTCAAATTCTTGGGAATTATGTTTCTATCTGCTACAGGGGCTGAGATACCAATTGTTTTGTAAGTGTTGAATTTCTGGGAGAACCTCAGTTAAGCGGGTGATTCTATCGTCGCCCTTAGGTTTTGGGGAAATGTTGAGCCAGGCGCTTTAGACCTTAATGGGTTAATTAAAAACACAAGCTAACCAGTGAAAGAGGTCTTGTAATTACTTTTTCAGGTCAACTGAATTAAAATGCAAGTTATTTTATATATTTTACTTGTACACAAGGGACTCTATTTTTATGACCGACACAAATTCGGTGAGGTGTTTGGAGTATCTCTGCGCAGAGGCGAATTAGACTCGATGTTGGTAATTTTGCAGACAAGCATATACCAACGAATCTGCGAGAGGGAGTGCTGCACCGCTGTGGGAGTAGTCAAAGCTGAATTCTATTATGGCCAATCAAAACGATTCCTTTCGACATGGGAGAAGCATACAGTATTTGAGTCTTGTGCTGATACAAAAATCAGAATATGCTGACACTTGTGCGGTCTACGAAAATAGGGCCCTCCGTCTTAAATTATAATATTAATGGCCTAAGCCAAATTGGACATTGCTGCTAAATAAACCAATTTTCTGACCTGTTACTTACTTTGGATGCTAGAATATTGCTGATATTTTCCAAATGACATTCAGTAAATGTACAAGTCGATACACTATCTAGACATTTAATAAAAGTTACATTTCAACTCACAGTTGAGCTGAACTAGTAGTTCTTCACAACTTGTACGAATGAAAGTAAATTGAATTCAAGTTTATTATTGTGGTTGTGGTATTCAGAATATTAGAAATATCAGTGTGATGCAGCGCAAGTGGTCCTTGAAAGGCAGTTATGCAAACAAATACAAATATTTAAAAAGGGGATTGGGGGGCACATATCTAATCTAAGGTCTAGAAAAAAAAAAGAAAGACATCGGCGAGGCAAGGGGAGCGAGAACATGAACACACTGTGTATCAAAATGCAAAATGGAGCACTTGAGACTATTCCCTCTGCTACACTTTACCGGTAGAGAGAGGCTCTGGCTAACATACGGCGAGGCAGAGGTGGGAAATGAAAGTGCGCTCGCGCACACAAGTTTGCTCGCTTCCAACACGGTGAGGGTTGTTTCTTGAGTGATCAAAGCGCAAGATCACTCAGTGAGACAACACGCTCTCTCTGCAAGGCATGATAATGGCAGGGAAATGACAAAAAACACGGCAACAGTCAATGGCTGCTACACGCAGCCAAACTAATGAAATCTAATATGAGTTCAAATATTCTGTCTTTACAGAAAGACTAATGCTCAGGTTCGGTTGAAACTGTCTCATCCCTTTTATCTTGCTAAATAAGATCCCCAGAATATTAGGGACAGCTCTCGGTATACGATGTAGTGTAGCTTGACACCAATTTAAGCTACAACCAGATGAATCGAGGTGAAAATAACACTGAAAGTGAGCACAACCTTTGTAAAAGAATGTTTTGGCACAGTTATTTTGGTTCCTCACCAATCAGCAGCCACTCCCTTTCCCAGGCATACGGTACCTTTAGGAGGTAGAGAACTTAAAGCGGAAGCCAACCCAAACATATGTTTTTAAGAATATGTTCTATGCAGGCCCACTAGTTGAAACACAGCATTCTGATCAATATAATGTTTGTGGAATATGACTTAAGCAACAAAATCACCCAACTTTTAGCCATCTCTGGGGGAGGCCATTTTGTCAATTCTATCGACTGAAAATGACATCACACACCCTCAGGGCTCAGATTATGAGCAATCATAGCTCATCTTCAGAAAACAGGTGAGGCGTGATTGGTCGTTATCTGAGCACTGAGGGTCCATGATGTCATTTTCAGTCGACAAAATGGCCGTCCCCTGGGATGGCTAAAAACGGGTGGATTTTGCTGCTTAACTCATATTTCATATGAATCATATTGCCTTGTTTTAACTAGTGGGCCTGCATATATATTCTTGAAAAAAACATGTTTGGGTTGACTCACCCTTTAAGCATGATACATCTGTAATGATACCAAGCCCAAAGTGAAGCATTTTTTGCACGTAAAGGCCAGATTATCGGACATCTCTGAAAGATTAGCCCTGTGGTATAAGATGTGATAAAAGTAATTTGCCTGATCCAAAACGGAACGATAGCAATCAGGAAGCAGGGTTTTTCCTGCTTTCAAAATTGCGAGGAGGCCGCCTCCAGCCAGAGCGATTGATGTTGCTCAACACAGCACGACTAATGTCTGCGGCAGCAATGTGTTTTGGCTGCAGTTGCAGTGTTCGCCACTATGGAGGCGCTATATGGAGGCGCTCTATGGAGGCGCTACATCGGGCCTGGCCAGGGGCCGGGTTGGGGCAGCATGGTCCGTGGCGGCGGCGACTCTGGGCATGGGCCGGGCCCTTCCCACGGATCTCCACAGCTGCGGTGGCCACTGGGGCACCGGTGGTAGCAGTCGCCCTTCACGGTGTCTGGGATCCCGCCCGGGCTGGCCCGGCTGGCTCATTCGGCCGACACCTAGCCATAGAACTGATGCGATGCGGCTCATGACCCCAAGTCAGAATCGGCGAAGTACGTCTAATGCCAACATTTAGCCAACGAGTTCAACACACAAATGCCCATATCCAGCTAATATTTATATCATAACTAACACAGCTGCAGTATATACATATATTCACTATATGTACAGTATGTATGTACTATACATACTGTACATATACACAAAACAGCCTATGGTTACATAGACTGCTTAGATCAGATTTTCCTTTCCTTCCTTGCCCTTGTGTTTGTCATGCATATATTTTCTTTCTAAAGAAAGACAAGGTTAGCCCACCAATTGGTGTTCAGAAGCATGCTTTCTGTAACAGCTACATTAGTGTATTGTCTTGAACTTCTCAAAAATAAAGCTCTTGAGAAAAATAACAGAGCTGGGCAACGCCTAACTGCGACCGAGTTCCCATCTGCATATTTAAAAGACCCACGTGGTCCCAGTCGATCCGAGTCAACCAAACGGCGTCGAGAACGGACTTAACCTGTACCAAGTCATGCAGGTGCCGCTCCTGACATGCGACCGAGTAAGGAAAAAATGAAAAATAATGACTTTGTTACCAGACTAACAACATGCACACCATGGCAAGCAAATGTCCTGACTGAACATCTTGTACGTCAAAATACCAAGTTGACACGATGGGGGAGGCGATTTGCATTTGTCGGTGCAGACATCATTATCAGTGTTTGTTAGGCTTGGCAGGTTGGTCACCTGATTTTGCAATGTTCATTAGGCTTTCGTGAATTATTAGTTAGGATTACACAAAACGTTTTGATTGATACTATCACAGAAACATTCATTTAACATATTGTGGATGACATGGCAGGAAACAGCTGGAAGTATGATGCAAAACACAAAAAAAACACAATAAGTCTCCTTATGACATATTATACATATAATATTGCTGCCGGCGTGGACATATCACGCACTTGAGCAAAATGATATCGCCCGTCGTAAACGTCCTCATACTTCGATCACGGCATCTGTGATTCCAGGTTGAGCTGCGAGCAGATGTTCTGATTAAGAGTGTTGCATGCTGGGACGCTCGGATCGGGAGCGACCTCATGCTGGAAGTGATGGATGACTTCATCATTCCGGCTACAAGTGCTGCGTCAACAATGCCACCTGCACTGTGTATTTCATGCCTAACCCCATTAAGGGAAGAAAAAAAGAAGTGGCACCCCCTCCCTGTGGCGTGCTGCTTAAATAAGCTCGGTGTAAAATGGTTAACAGCACCAGCCCGTTGGCCGTAAAAACTGTGCTGTCCCATTGATTATGGGGTAATAGCTGGACAGATGAACGTGTCTCTCAGCGGTGGGGTGGGGCGGGGACGAAGGAGGGTGGTGGGTGCACGCCTGAGTGATGAACCTGAATCACTCCCACAGACACCAGTAAGTGGCGCGGCCTCTATATCCAATAAACTGCATTTCTATATCCTCACTCATATTTCACACGCCGATTACTGCTTAGAGTAGTTTCTCCGGGGGGGCCAGCAAGTGTCCTCCACGGAGGTGAACTCCTGAGGAGATAAGCTGCGTCAATTTTGGGAAATGTCATTTTTGGGGATAATGAATCTCTACTGTCAGGTGGAGTAGTGGAAATGGATTGGAGCAGATCCCGAAGAGAGAAAAAAAATTGAGCGAGTTTAAGCAGTGCTGTCCGGTTATGCGCGAGTATGTCTGCCCGTGCATGTGTGTGTATGTTGCACCACTGTAATATATTGGCGTGCGAGTTGGAAAAGCTGTGATGGAACAGCGTTCACACTGCTCGCAAAGCTCAATGTGCTCAGCGGCCAATAATGCGCAACGCTACATCATGGGCATCAAATATTCAGCAGCTCATTGCTAGCAGGTGAACTTGTGCACCTCAACGCTTGCAGGAAGCATACGATTCGGCTAAAACAATACATTGTAAACCCTCATAAAAGTCCGTTTTTCAGAAAACAACAAAACCTGAACCAAATACTGACTGTATTATATGTATATTCATAATTTCATATCAGGGTTAGAATTGAATGATCTAAGCACATCGCAAATTTTAGCAGAGGATTCCAGAATCCTGAGGAGAAGTTTAAGAGGAAAAAAAAAAAAAAGTTAAAATGTGACATAGACCATTATTTTAGAGTTACGGTATATGATATAAATCAGTGACATATATGCCATCCTTAATTACAACAGAATTTCTAGAAAAGGAGAGCAGTTGGGAGTTCATTTCTGTACCCCAAATTGTGACATATTGGGCACCAATGCAAATGTTTCACTGTTTCCTAGGGCCAGATTTCGTTCTCTGGCTGAAAAAGTGTCTGGAATACAAAAACAATGGTTTTGGAACTTTAAGAACAGTGTAGTATACCCAACAATATATAAATTATCAGGTGCCTTGAAATGAAGATTGCTCCCCTAGATCCAATGATGCACTTCAAGAACAGCGTAGTATCCGCTGTAATATTCGCTGTTTAAAAAAACGCGCACACACACACACACAATCTGGCTGAAGGAATACCTTAAAGGGATTAAAGATGTTGCCATGGCAAAAAAAAAAAAAAAAGTAAAAAGGTGTCTGCAAGCCTATACAGATAAAACCAAATTGAATCCATCCATTTGAACAACAGGGAGGCGGAAACCTCCGCAATTAAAGTTGCATGTGGGCTTTGAGAGAGCCGGATAATGTTGTGCAAATGGCTCCACTCCACTTCTTCTATCGCTGCTGTTTTTTATTCTAATCAATGAGCCTCCATGTCGTCTGATCAACTTCCTGCTCCCATTAAAAGCCCAGAAAGTGGATTACATCATTGCTCGTGCCACTCACAGAGCTGGAGAGAGAGAGTGTGAGGAGGAAGAGGAGGAGATCCACCCACACAAACATTTTTCTATTGCATGAATCCAACCCACGCTAAGACTGCTGCTCCAATAGAAAGGGGAAAAATATGTCTCACCTGGTTGTTGATGCGCAGGGCAAGGTGTCTCCTCTCCCGCGCCACGCTACTGCTGCCGCGCATCCTCGCCTCCTCTCCCGGATGCATGCCTCTGCAAGGACAGCGCTCAAGTTACCGCTTTCTGCACGAGATGCGTAATCGCCTCCAAGCAGAGCACAGCGCAATAGTAAGCGGCGGAGTGACACCAACCTGTGTGTGGAGTTCCTCAGCATGACGCTGTCTCTCTGCCGCTTTCTCTCGCTGTAGCGGTTCCCCTTCTTTCTGCAGCCACTCACGGATCAAGTGGACACTTTGAGAGGGGAGCAGCCGGAGAGATGACCTGACTTGGTTTGGACGAGGGTGGGTGGGTATGTTAGAGGGGGGTGTCCTCGCAGCCAATGGGATGCTGACTGTGTGCGCGCGTTTTTATACAGCGTGGTACTGCATGCATTAGTGTGCACACTGAAAATGCATGCTTTGGAAATGCACCAAAAAATGTCAGATGAACGTGCACGCAGAAATCCCTATATGACAAAGACATAATTTGTCAGTCATATCAACAACACATTTAACCGAAAACTCAGTAAAATGAATTAAATTAAAAAAAGCATAGATCCATGAATTTCAATACATTTGAATTTTGTCGAAAACTTAATTTCAGCATTTCAATTCGAAAAAGGAAACTCATCATGCAGATTCATTCAACACGGAGGAAACACATTTCAGAAGGCCACTTCCTACTTCATTTCTATAGCTCATAAAATATATGAGCTGCTTTTTGGCTTGAATTTTTAAAATTTACTTTTGTATGATATTCAACTTTGTTGAGATGCAAGTATATTTGGCTTATTTCTTATTATGTTATGTTTTCGGTACCAGCGGTCTATGCCACGGTAGGGAGGCAAGCGTGGTAATATCGCTCGCTTTGTCAGTTCTGTTGTCTAAAACGGTGACCGATCGCCACCAAAACGCAAATGCACATTACTACTCGTGTCCACTTCAACCTGTGAAAGTACAACAGCGTTCTGCACAATAGTTTGGATTTATTGATATAAAATGTGATCTCATCGTGATCACCTCCACAAAATCAAAAATACCGAGACGATTGCTCCTCCACTTTCACAAGCTGAATCGGCCATGTGCATGAATGTGCACACGAACCCCGACTAGCTATATTTCGGACATTTAGCGACGCTAAACTCGATTCAACTCAGGAGGGAGACGGTGGCTTGCAGAAGCAGCAGGCAGAATGGAGCTTTACGCCCCCCTCTCCCCTCCCCGGCTGAAGGTATGATAATGGGACGGCTAATAGCAACAACTATCTTCAGGTCGTTAAAACAAAAGGTGTTAGCACAACATTAGCTCCTTACTCTGCGGCCAGCCTGCGTTGATCTTCATGTCGCGGGGTTGCCTCGTGGGGTTTCCTCCCAAGCAGTCGTCAAGACACCGCTTTCAGCCGCCAGAGAGTGAGTTAATTAAGCCCTCATGGAACATGCGTCAATGTTCAGCGAACAAAAAGTTCCAGCGTGGCTGACTCCACAACCGAGTGTGGCCACATTGGAACGTACCTTTTCGACTTTACGTTTCAAGTTGGACGGCGTGTTTGTCAGTCGAAAAACTGGGGCCATTCCTCATCCAAATAAATGTGCACGTCTCATTTCCACTGCAGTCTCTGTAAGTATCCTGACTGGCGTTTAATACCTCGCCCGTCCCAACCGTCATCAGCAAAGAAGCAGGGTTTTTTCTTTTTTTTAAGCAAAGAAGCGGTGTGCGCTGGTCCCAGCCTAAAGGCACACGAAGAGCACAGGGCACAGCGCAGCCACACATGTCGTTTTAAGCCACAAAACAACAAATTGTCTCTAAAGTGAGGGCTTTATAACCATATTTGGGGTTGTAGCTCTGTGTAGCTCTGCTCACAAAAGGTTAATCCTTTTGATATGTTGAAGTGGGCATTAGTAGAGATGCCCGCATGAATGTTGGTGCCAATTGATCGCCGTTTTTGGACGTTATAAGCAATAAAAGCACAATGATTTCCAATGCAGGGTTTGTAATCGGTCCCTCCAGTGACTCCGGCCAAACAGGGATAGAACGCTAGGGGGCACGGCCATTCTCCTCATAAACAAGGGGCATTATTCATGCAGTCACTCCTAATTTCTCCCAAACGTATTGATAAAATAGAAAATGACAACTCTTTTCATTTCCTGATCAAAAAATATATAAAATGAACTTGTTAGTGAAAACATGGCCATCCCGGCCCCCGCCGTCCCTTTAATGGTGTGTTATGCATGTATATCAATTTTTTTTTTAAAAAAAGAAGAAAAAGATTTTTTGGGGAAAAAAACTAAACTAAACAAGGGTTAATCCTTTAGTCCAAGAGTATTGAATAGCCAGGCCACCTATTTTTGGCCCCCGAACTGTAACGATCTTTTCCAAGATCAAACACAATTGGACAGCCTATGAATAGCAGTGATCCCAAAAGCCAGACTTGACACTACAGAGCCATTGCACAGTCAACCAGCCCATTAGTTGTGAGGCTAGCGGAACACAACATGTTTTGGTTGGGTCAGGTAAGATGTAGATACCAGAACTTGTCTCCATGCCAACGATACACAGACAGCATATACAGATGGCCCCAAAGTCATTCAATGTTAAGGAAAACTATGTTTATCGCTTTAATGAAGGTGTCTTAAATATTTGTTACTTTTGTCAGTGATTCAATTTGCGTGGCTTGTATCACATGACTGGAAGCAGAGGGTGCGACTAAGTTGGTATACATTCCGGAATATAAATTTTGTTCGGCCGTGTGCGTCATTGACAATGTGAGTAGCAACACCCATGCTTTAATTGCCTTGTTAGTCATTACTTGTTGCACCAGAAAGCGCTCTTAGAGCTTTTTATGTGATGTTAGTGAATTAACATCAGTACTTCCACCACTCAAAGTACACACATGGTTTTACAGAATAAATTATACAAAATGCTATGTCAACTGTTTATGTCACTAACTTAACATCATTCTTGATAGAAATCACATGTAAGCAGGGATGGAGCTGGCACAAAAAAAAAACTCTGCCCTGGCATTCAGGCTTACACCTGATCACATGTATGATCTCTGTAACAGAGGAGTCATTGTTTGTCATATCATCCACAGTCAGGGTTTCATAAAATATCCACAGAGATCCAGAACTTTGCTCAACACACCAATAATACAATATAATACAATTGTATTTATATAGCGCATTTCAAACTGTGAAGTCTTATTTTATTCATTACAATTTTCTTTTTAATCGGCCGTCTTTATTTTTCTGCCAAAAATCAGCATCGGCCGAAAAAAAATCCATATTGGCCAGGCCCTAAAATGGACCTTTGACTCACTGAAAAAAATATATAATAATGTAATTATTGGCCCTTTAAGATTGGTACTGTATTTGCATAACTCTGCTTTAAATGCTCAGTGAACTGAAGCTTCAACTTCTGAGGTTCACTTAATTACAGTATACACGTTTGACTCAGGACAATTAACCCCACCACCCCCCCATGAGAACTACTGCATTACCGTTCGAGCGTGCTAGTTCTATAACTGTCATGGAAATATCCTTAAAGGTCTAATAATAAAAAATAAAAAAACTCTTTCCACCTCTATTTTATTTTGGTCTAAAGCGGTGATAAAAAAAATCACAGGAAAGACAAGTTACCACGATCATGTCTCTTTGGGGTCCTGATACTCTTGTGGTACCCTTAACAGTACAACTTTGAAAACTTTTAAATGTCCCTGAAAAAGGTGCATTGCACTGCAGAAACTTTGAGTCCTTTGGGGACACGCAATTGACCACAGGAAATTCAGGCAGCATCAATAGCTAAAAGTTGGTTTAACTTTCGAAATAATTGAGGCTTTAGTGTCCAATACTTAATCTCGAGAGTTAATGTAGATCACTCCTTATGGAGAGCAATTGAATCCTCGTGTACCCCCATTTCTGACAAGTGCAGGAATAACTTTTAGTCCAGACCTCACACTGTTAACAAGCTTTTTTCCTCAGTTTTAATATCTCTTTATTTTGTAGGTATTAGTTAATATTCAACAGGTCTGAATCATCCTGTTTAGCTCACAGGAGTTAAGTAATTTAACCCATCCTATAAAACCATTGCAGGGGCTGTAAAAGTGGCAAATGTGCTGAGTAGCCCTGAGCGCTTGGACACAACATAAGGCTGTGTATTCAACTAAATAAAGAAAACAATGTCTGCGCTCAAACTTGACAGAGTTGGTCCCTTCTGTCGTTGAGTCTTGACGGTCCCCACTTCGTCTTGACGCAAAATGCAAAATAATACAGTAAAACAGCATCTGTGGTCTGCGTCTCCAACAGGCAAATTAACTGAAACCAAACAAGGGAAGGGATACCTGTCCACACACCCGTGGGACGGTTGAAAGTGGCTTGGAGGTGCAAACGTGATGTCTACAAGTTCGAAAGGTGGTAAACACGCTTACTCGTTCTCCCTTTTCTTATTGTCATTGCATACTTGTCTCGAGTCACATCACTATAGTGCCAGAGGAGCGCGGACGGCCGAATGAAGGGCATCACTTCAGAACGCTCCTGTGGGCAAGCGATGACAGATGGCTGGAGCAGTGGCCTGGCAGCTGGGAGCAGAGAGTAAAGAGCAGGAGAAGACCTCATTTGGAGCCGAGGAGGTGGTGATGGATAAACAAATACATCAGCGGGGCATTAAAATCAATCCTTCTGGCTCACCATCAAGACCTGAAGTCGCACATTATAGGTCTAATAAATTACAGCCAAACCACTAAAGTCAAATGAGCATTTCTTTGAACAAATACACCTATAAAACCTATTAATCGATAACTAATCGATCATCAAATTAATAGATAATTATTATAATAATCGATTAATCGCTTTGAGACCTCGAGTAAAAGGTTGGAAGAAAATATTGCCACCTGCTTGAGGCGATCAATTGTAATAGATAGTACTGCATACAACTGACAAGACATCATTTTGTCTACCGCTGAGTGATTCATTGTGTGCATGATACCTGTGCTCCAAGCTTGGACAGATAGCGGTTGCGTAAGCCAAATGCAGACATAGGTGACAGTCTAGCCAAGTCGCCCTCTGTCAGCTGACTGGGCCGCCGCGTGTTCCTACACCAACAACAACGGTTAAGACTTTCAGCAGCACCACAGACACAAACAACTAAACACACTCCATGTGGAGAATAAAATAAAAACTGTGTTGTTCAGAAAGCTTTTTATTGACAAATTTTACTTGGTTTAACAAAACCAACTCATGATTGTTCAAGTGGTTTGTAGAGCTTTTGACAGTACTACTCGGCTGTAGTGCATCAATCATTTTCATGCGGACAAGTCATTTCTTTCACTCAGCTCACTAATTAAAACGTAATGAATAACCTGTCCTCAAAAGGACACATGAATAAAACTTATTCAAAATACAAAATATAATTGAGTGGTTATTAATGCCAAAAATGTACTAATGAATCCCCAAGCCAGTGAGGAGCAGATAACATAATTATATGATGACTAATACTTCAATTAAAGAGCAATGCTCTTTTAAAGCAGCCAGCATTACCGTTCCATAGTGCATATGATTAAAATCACTCTGGTTCCTTGGAGAGAATCCAGAATTTTTTGTATATAAATGACATGTACAAAAGGCAGCATAACATTAAAATGCACTTAAAAAATGACTCTCTATAGTACAATAAGGTAATTAGGTATCTTGGTTTGCGAGGCTCTCCATTTCAATACTGAAAAGGCTTTAAAATGTTCAATTTCTTCTTAAGCAGAAGATCCCAAAAAAAAACAAAAAAAAAAACACGTTACATCCAGATACTCAGTTGATGGCAGTACTGGGCAGAGTCACAAGTTCCACAGTCCTGCCCCCATGGCCCATGACTGACAGCTGAGGGGTGGACGGTGTGGCCTGCTGCCTCTGTACGCCCAGGACCGTGTGCGATCACTCATCATCATTATCTGGAAAATAACAATAACAGCATGGAGACATATAAATCAGACATAGGCCTTCAGTGGAAGGCAACAAAGAAACAGATGTGACCTCATTTCCACCACTGTGAACACAACGTGCAAACGATGAGGACAGAAACGGAAGTGTGGCCCACCAAAACAACAAGTGCAATGTTAGATCAACAAGTTTATAGTGCTGAAAGGCACCTGTGAGAACTTCAAATGTCTACAGTTTCTTTCTTTTTTTTTTTTTAAACACAAGATGTCACCACAGAGCCACGAAAGACGCCAATAGCATTGTCTCGGCTTTATTCCTGTTTACATAAATCATATCATATTTGTATAAATAAATGATACATTTAAAAAAGAAATCCAAAGATACCAACCATAAATGATTTTTTTTTTTTTTTTAAATGAAAATTTGGCTTCAAACAATCATGTCATCACACCGTTACTTATTGTGACATATACAGTACAGTAACCTGTTTTCCGGATTTAGTCATGTGATATTCCGCATATAGCGCATTAGATCTCATTGCACAGATGTACCTAATGAAGTGGCTGGTGAGGGTAAACATGCCAGTAGACTAAACAGTCAATTCAGCTCAGCGTACAATCTGCACAGCAACTATCAGAAGAGCCACAAAATATGTGTGCCACTTGATTAGACGAGTGGGTTGTTCATTACGTTTCTAAGATGCCTGAGAGTGGGCGGAAAAGCGACGGCAGCGGGAGCAAGAGCGGCTGCTACTCACCCAGCATCTGAAGTGGCTTCTTTCAGGAGTTTGGCTCTGGCTGCAGCTGACCGGTTCAAATCTCCTCCTGGAGGGAAAGAAACAGGAGGGAAGTGATTAAGGGCGTGGGATAGAAGGCCGTGCTTCAACAGCAAGGATAAGACATTCTCTTACCTTTTAGATAATCCACAAAGTAAAGCATTACCACCGCCATCAATGCAACTGCAAGACAAGAGAGCACGAATGTGGACAAATCCCCTAAAGACTGTCAATCATGAAAGTAGAAAAGAAACTGACTGCAGATGCAGGAACAGAAAAAGACTTGCAGAAACAGGTATCCTCTGGTGTCGAGGATGGCTCCTGCTGCTATGGCGATGAGCGCTAATCCCAGGTTTTGGACAGACTGCATGCTATAGAGAGAAACATTACCATCAATGAAACACAATATGCAACAGTTCAGAAGGAAAAATAAGTAGAAGGGTTCATACAAGCCATAGGCTGTCCCCAGCTGGTGCTCAGGTACCACGAAGGCCACCATAGGCCAAAGTGCGCACGCCAAGAGGGAGTAGGACAAGCCCAGTAGTGACTGGAAAACAAAGATGTGAGATTATATACTATAAAAAAACTAAGTACTTATCTTCATTTCACTGCCCGCTGTGATTCTAGTTTGTCAGTTAACGTCCTTTTATTGCTCTACTTCCACATACCACCCAATGCAACGCCTAGTGCTTAACCTGGTGCATAGCTCCTTCGCCTGTTGAACTCCTCCACCTACAGTCACATCCAGTTAATGGCAACTGTATTGCATTGCATTGTATTGTATTGTAATGTAATTCCGGTTGGACTGCCCCTAGCGAAGAAAAATCCACGGAATAGCTGCACCGGTCTGTAAGCCACATGGTTCAAAACCTAAGAAAAATGTAGCGGCTTATAGTACCGAAAATACTGTAATAGTTTTGGTTGCATAATTGCCCTTCACTGAACTTCATTTCCTTTATGACAGGTGGTGTGTCAGTTCTTAGCTAAGCACTGTATATAACTTACAAAATATATACGCATCTGAAATGCGCTATATAACTAGCATTGTATTGTATTGTCTATTATTGAATAAAACTGCAGTGGAAGTCAACTCAAAACATTGCTTTACCAGAGCTGGGCAGTCCGCCTCCAGCCCGGCCGGATGGCCGTTTTTGGGGAGGGTAGGTGGGAGGGTGTTTGGGGGTTTGGGGTTTGGTGACAATTTTTTTAAAATGTCTGGACTAAGCATGGCCGGAAGTGGATTTTAGTCTGGCCCACTAACCTGCCCTCATGCGTTTGACGTGGTCGCGAGGCGGCCAAATTTCATCTCAGCCTACTCAGTGAAAGGCTTCTTTCTAATCCCGCGTCGGCGCGAGCGACAACTGCCGCATTGATCCACGTGACCGACGCATTGTGCTGTTGGCGACAGGTCTGCAACACATGCCACGCACCCATCAGGAATTGTTGCTGCTCTGATCGGTCCATTATGTCACATGAGAGGGGGAGAGAGAGGATTCAGCACGCAAAAGCAAACTAATTTGGCAATAAATTGAAATGCATAGTCTAGTCATCTCGGTCTCTTTATGGTTGTAGCAGGTACGATATCCATTGTTGTCGCTGTCTTTTTGAA
The DNA here is from genome assembly GCF_054856515.1 of Filicampus tigris. Lineage (NCBI taxonomy): Eukaryota > Metazoa > Chordata > Actinopteri > Syngnathiformes > Syngnathidae > Filicampus > Filicampus tigris. Next base: position 19,976,486 of record NC_141223.1, read on the forward strand.
GCGACGAAGGGAAGTATGGAAAATAAATAACTTGTTGAATGCGACTTCTGGCCCTCTGTTGGACCCAAATAATTATACAATACGACAAAACCAACCCCGGGGCTCGTAATGGAAGTAAGCACACGTAGTTGGGGAAGTAGTAAAGTACTAGTGGCGCATTTTGAAGCGTGTCCACAGCGGGTTCGAATAGTAAATTAGCCAGCTGATGATCGTTAAAAAGCTTCTGCCGTTAGCATCCCTCCCGTGACGGTGTCAATCACGGACACCTTTTTTTTGGGGGGCCGGAGGGCGGAACAGGGCGGGGGGTGGGGGGGAGTGATTATTTTTATGAATAAGGGCGGGGGGTCGCGGCCAGAAGGGAGCCAGGTCAAGGGTTGAGGATCACGGCCGGACCGGCAAAAAAGGGTCAAGTGCCCAGCTCTGTCCTTTACAATAATATAGTCTATGCAGCCCCACTAGTCTAAAAAGGCATTCTGATTAATACTGTGTTTGTGCATGCTAGTTAAGTAGTAAAATCCACCCATTTTTGTCCATCTCAGGGGGCGGCCAGTTTGTTACTTGCAGTCAACTGAAAATGACATCACAGTTGATCAGGGCTCAGGTAACAACCAATCATGGCTCAGCTTTAGAAAACGGGGTGGATTTTGCTGCTTAATTCTACTCAATTTTTTGGGTTGACTTCCTCTTCCATTCCATTAAGGCCGGTAGCGCATATCCGCGTTTCTACCATGAGAGCCGGGAGCAATGTTTCGTCTTTGTAGTTTTAAAGCCGGAAGAAATGATCTTTTTTTTTTCATTTTTTAATTCAATTCTCGGTCTACTCTTAGTCAATGAAATACATTAGAATAGACACATGACGGTGTTGTGAGACCGTGGAGGATGTCACGGAATTTTTTCGGGCAGTAATGGCGTACGCTGTCAGCTCTGACATAAGTGACGACAGTGAAAAAGACGAAAAACTTGTGGACTTTGAACCAGTGGAATCAGTCGAACGTGCTTATATGGTCAAGCTATGTTTGTAGATAATGACGATATTGACAGCTTTGTAACAGAATAGAGGATGGTAATCACCACTTAATTTTTTTTTTAATTAGTGCTCGTCTTACACTGAGACTTTATTTTTACATCTTTTTTTTTTTTTTTTCATTAATTATAGCACTAGCAACGGAAACTGAATTTCACAGGTTACCATGCCGATCCAGGGGCTCCAGAAGGTGAAGGCCAACATCATGTGAGAGGCGAGCGTGGTACACACAGCGCACATGACCCAAATCACGTTCCTTCCCGTTTTGTCCACCACAAAGCCCAAAACAGGAGACGCCGGTGCCGAGATAATGTAAACAATGCTGAGGGAGTCAGAAGGGAAAACGGAGATGGGTTATATTATAAATTATGAGATTTTTATACGGTATATAAATTCGTCGCTGTACTGTTAAAAACATTTATTTCCATTTCTTTCAATTTTCTCATTTTTACGTGTGGGAGGAAACCGGACTACCGGGAAAATCCCACACAGGCACGGGGAGACCATGCAAACCCGACACAGGAAAGTCGGGGCCGGATTCAAACCCACGACCTCTGCACTGTGAGACAGACGTGCTAGCCAGTTGTCCACGGTGCCGCCATCTGTATAAAAACTTGAAATATATATTGTAAAAAAAGATTTGTAGAAGAATAAAGTCAAAAAGCTTGAAATATATATTGTAAAAAAAGATTCGTAGAAGAATAAAGTCAAAAAGCTTTTACAAACATCTGTGGAATTATTTTTTGTAAAAAGATAAGCTCTCAACAAAAAAAATTACCAATAAAAGTAAACAAATAAGCTTTTAAAACTATGTGTAATGAAAAAAGGCAAATGTTTTAAAATTTACAGTTAAAATTGTTAAAATTGTTATCTCTAAGTGTTTATGGAAAAAAAATACTTACCGGTAATCATTTCGAAAATACAGTCGTAAAAAAGCCATGATTACAATTACATTAAAAATGTGAACACCCCTGTTAAAAAACCCTTTTTTTAAGTAAAAAATGAGACCAAGATAAATCATTTCAAAACATTTGTCACGATTAATGTGACCTATGGCCTCCAGAACTCAATTGGAAAAAAAAGACTATTTATGAGGGGAAGTAAAAATAACGTGATGTGGTAGATAATGAGGGTGCAGAAGTGTGCACACCCTGTTTTAACTGGGGATAACAAAAACTGGTATTTATACTGGGCTATAAAGATTTTTTAAAGACACTGTAAATAGCAAAAAAAAAAACATTTATGGGGAGGAAAAAATGTACAAGTAAATAAGAAAATTACGCTTGTAAATGAAATATGGGATGGTGTAAAATTGCCTCAGCAGCCATTAATTGCATCCGATAAGAATTACCTGTTGACAGCTCTTGCTTCAGCAGGGGAAAAGTCGAACTTCTCGATGAAGAAGACCCTGGGCAAAAAGCAGGCAAGATTACTGTGTTGCTCAGTGCTTACACTTAAGCAGCTTTCCCTCTGGCATCCGTTATTTTGGCTAACATTTGTACGACAACTACACAACTTCTTGTTTTAGGAGCACAGTGCAGTGGAATGGATAAGCTATGTAAGTCGCTAAGATTTGAGAGTGTCTTGCAAGTTCCGACGACGTTGACTGATTTGTCAAATTGCCGAGACATTTTCAAAGACACTTTCCATTTCTGACCCCCACCTACACCCCTTTGTGGCTTGGTAATAATGCAGCACCGTGCCTCTAAAACTTACTGCAGACATGGACTTTGTGTTCATCTAACGAGACTCTCTATTTTACTCCAAGCGTGCCCTTCAAACATAATGACGTCTTGTTTAGGAGCTGAATTCTCATCCTCATTCACTCAAGGACAACAAATGTGTTTTCAGCAGTGGCCTACGATGCTCAGTGCTCCCCATAAGAAACTATTATTGTAAATTATATGCATTGTTATAGCGTCTGTAAACTTAATAACAACTCTAATGAGACATAAAATGGTCTCATTCAAAATTCAGCTGCACATTACCGAAGACAAGCGCGCAGCTCTCCTGTTAGCTAGAGAAGAGTGGAAATTAGAACATCAACTAGGCGGGAGACACACTGCACTTTATTTTATTTTTTTTAGGTGTGGAATATGGTAATCCCAAACTTTGGACATGCTCTGTATTTGGCTGACTATTTCCTCCCAGCTTGTATCCAATTTATTTTTATATAGAGTGGTTCGTAGTAGTCCATGTGGAAAAATGATGCCTACAAAGCATCAAGGCAGAGATTTTGTGTCAACCTTTTTTTGTAATCCAATTACCGTATTTCCCGGACCATAAACCGCTACTTTTTTCCTAGATTTTGAACCATGCAGTTTATAGACTGGTGGGGTTATTCTGTGGATTTTTCATTTTGACACGTACGAAACGAGGGTTCCCTCTGTCTTCCACCAAGCAGGAAACCTATAAAAACTCTGTCCGTTGTTAAATTTTCTTCCTTCGCGATCGTGGGTAGCATTGCTGCACCCCGTAACACAGAAACAGTTTACCATGTTTATATATTTCAGCTGTTTAAATCAAGGGAGAAACACAGCGAGTTCGTTTTGCAAAACAACAGTAGTCGCGTCGCCTCCAGTATGCTATCAACATGGCTACCCCGGTAGCGGAATCAGCGATGCCGCGCCGTGCATAGTTTTCAACACAGAGAGGTGCGGTTTATATAAAGGTGCAGCTTATATATTGTCGCTGTCATGTGAAAAACACTTATCTCCATTTTTTTTCATTTTCTTATTTTTACATGAATCGTGTTTCCGCGTTATAGACATCGCATTAAAGTGAACATTTTTAAAGTTTCCAAAATTGGAGATAAGTGTTTTTCACAGGACAGCGGCTTATAGTCCGGAAAATAATACGGTATTAGAGTTATTTGATTAATTGTCATTACAATGTGACATGCATTCACTTGCGGAATAGTGATAATCAAGTACACACATATACCAAAATGTGGGTTTGGGAAGAATCCCCAAGATAATGTATGCTGATTTGCTAACAATTACAGTGTAAAAACAGTTTTAGACTCACGAATCTAGAGATCATTAATAACCCCGCTAACCTAAGAGCAATTTCATAAAATTCTAGGAGGATAAACACACATATAAACAACACCCACACACGCGCACACACACACACTCACACGAAACCTTTTAAATGATTTCTGGTTGAGTGAGGGGGCGCTTGTATAATACTCACTGTCCCAGTCCAATAAAAGGGAAGATGGCCACATAGTAGCTGACACAAATGATGAAGATGATCCACAAGGGTAATGGGAAGTCTTTCACATCAGTCAGTTGAATTACCTCACCTGACAGTCAAGACACAAACATGCATTGAAGCATAAACTAATTTTTAAAAAGCCATACAATTAGGTTACAGCAATGTTTCTTTTGTTTCATTTTTTTACAGCGCATATTAATCGAAGTCCAAGATATTGTAACTAAAAGTGTAAAGCAAAACAACTACTAGTACTGTAAAGCTGTTGGCACTGGGGGTCAAAAGGAGGCAAGAATCAGCCATAGTCCGAATACTTTACCGGTTTTCCCCTGGTCCTTCTGGAGGATTTTCTCGGCTCTTTTGTCGAGGAAAGCCAGCACCAGAGCGCAGATTAGCGAGAAAATACAGGTTGCAGCAGCTGAGGAGAGAAAATAGGAAAAAAAAAAAGGGAATAAGGTAGAAAAAATTTGGCGAGGATGCATGTGTGTGAGATATAAGAGGAGAGCCTAATTGGTAGTTTCCTGTGTTTACATATAGTACATAATATTCTGTGAGCCTTGAAAGATCAGTGCTCTAAACTGGCTGGCACTCAATACGTTCCCTTTTTTTCTTAAATGGCTGGCATTGAAAGAGTTATAGTGGCAGTAATGACAAGTTGATCTAAAAAGTGCTATATTCCAGTGAAATTGATGTATGCCATGTTAAAAAAATGCTTGTTTTTTAACAATATAAAACACATTTTCACCACTACTGCACGACATATCACCAAACCCAAACAATAAACCAAAAAAAACTGGCTGAGAAAGTCGTAATTTCCTTGACACACTTGTTTCTAAAAGTGGATGTGTTAAAAATAAGTAGAAGTGACACTTCTTTTGACTGGTGCCATTCACATGAAGCAGCCTGTTGCACTTTCAGTTCTCCTTTTAAATCTGTTATCTGAGATTTTTTAAACACAACCATTGAAGGCTCGAGTAACTAGGGATACGTAACCCAAGTCTGAATGTTGTTACGATGCACTTTGCTACTTTACCTATCATGAGCGAGCAGCCTAGCGTGATGTGACCGGGAGCGCCGACTAGTTGAGTCACTTTGCTGTACACCCAGCCCATGATGTTCATGTTCACCGTGCTGCCCTGCAGACCACGAGAGTGGATGCATTCATGCATTAATGAGCTGCTTCTGAACCCAAGTTGAACGTGTGTGCAAGTGTTTTTTATTTTTTATTTTTTTTACCAAGCGAGCCATGCTCAGCTGAAGACCAAACACCAGATTGAGCTCCTTCCCTTTAAACCAGTTGACTGCATATGTGTTCTGGGCCACAGCCAGGGACTCCCCTCCAATTCTATCCAAAACAACACAGCATAAGAAAATAAATCACATAAACCCTTAATCCTCCCATAAAAAAATTAAAATTACATTTATGATGTAATATATTCCCTGAGAGCATTAAATGTAATTTCATGAAGTACTGCATAGGTGTATAAAAATCGCTATTAATCCAAAGGATTAATAAAATATACTTCTTTTAAAATGTATTTCCCTCACAGGCTGTGCTGAGAAATGAAAAAGGTATATCGATATGGAAAAATACAGTTTCCTCAATGATAAATGCAATAAAGTTGGCCTTTAAAAAAAAATAGTTGCCTGCATTCATCTCTAACTGTACCAATTAAAATCAGCCATCCTAAATATACAGTACATTCTTATATTGCAGTTATTCTCCAACAAAGTACCAACTCAAAAAAATTATTTGCTCTCCAAGTACCATCATTATGACTTACATTAAAATACAGCAACGCGTTAAGCCTTAGTGTTCATTAAAAAAAAAAGTAGAGGTTTTATACCTGAAAAGTATACTCATTATTGTACATTACTGTAACATTATGCAGAGTTTCAACATTCAAAATGTGCTTAAATGCACTCAAATGTATGGCATATTAGTTATTTTTTTAATAACAAATGACTTGTTTAGTCTATTTTATGTTTCCACATAAATTTCAGTACAAAAACAATCATTCGCTCACCCAAATATAAAACGTCCAATTTCCATCAACCAAAAATGATTTACCAAAGCTCCAGTGGCAAATATGAGCTGTACGGACAAAAAAAAACAACAACATTAAAATGAAATGTAATCACGTTTAATAATAATACGTGTAATAATAATAATAATAATAATTAAAATCACCTACCTGTCCAACACAAACGAACAGGGAAAAAATGATGGTTCCCAGCCTAATAAGAAAAAACATGAAGTAAAATTGAAATAATAGTATATGTTTGTTTTTGTTTTTTTACACATTTGGTAGTCATGTAGTTGAAAACCGCATTATTAAATGATTATATTACCTAATGCCAAAGACTCTGTCAATGAGGAATCCTCCAAAGAAGCAGAGGATAACATTGGGCCACGAGTACCAGGCATACAGTTGCATGAACTTAGCTGTGTTCAGGTTCAAATCCTTGACAAAACACAAGTTGATTGTTTTATTTTTGCATTTTGACAAACCACAACCCGACACAACAATTGAAATACAAGTATATAGTAGTGTTGGGATACTAATTGATCTAATCAATTAGTTTATCACTCAAGACAATTTTTTTAATTAAACTGTTTTTTATGCTGCTTGTGTAGTTCAAAAATGCATCTTCACTGATGTGCGCTGATGTGCACTGCTTGCACCGACAACATGGCTGCAAACAGAAAGGTACTACTGGTAGCTTAAAAAAAACACAGGCAGTGTCAGCATGTTATGGTCCAATAAACCAAGGCCAAACCTTTTGGCCAATGGCAAATATTTGAAAAAGTATAATCAGTGCAAACTGTATATAAGCTGTTTATACTTACTTCCCCTCTTGAAAATAGATTATACAGGTCACAATAGGTGGAAAAATAATTTAAATGATTTGTCTTGGACTAATTATTTTATTATTTATTTGGTGGGTAGACTTATTCTATCGGCCGAATCTTCATGAAAAACGATTGTGAGCTGGTGCAGTGTTACTCTTCAACAACAGACACACAATATAGACCAGTTGCCACACAGTTTGATGACTCATTTTATGACAATTTGTCATATGATGCTAATGTCTTAGGCTTAGACATCACTTGGATTCTAAGTAATACTTTATTAGGGAATCATTTTAACATACTGTACATTTGACAACAGTGCACTAATTTTAACATTATAAGTCAAGAAAACAATTACAGTAATTCTATCATTTCTGTGGAAGTTGATGCAAGTTAAAAACGAAAGCAATTGACACAAGGGAAAAAAAAAAAAACGCAAAACTCGTTTTTTGTCATTGTCATGTGCTTTTTCTGTGTGGGGTGGGGGTCTAAAGAGGGACGAGCGTTATTTCAAATGAGAAAACGGATTTTCGTGGGAAAATAGTTTTCCTTTTATTTTCAGGCCATGCCCTGTCTCAGTGAAATATTTAAATACAGTGGGATGGCGAATTTTTACTCGATGGACATATTACTGTGGTTATACTTTAACATGACTCTTTATTGGAGGCGTGTGTTTTAAATGCAGGAACATTTCTATATTATTGTTATTTTACAACACCCAAAGGGGATTAATTTACCTGAAGGACTTCAGTCTGAAGAGAAGCAGGGTTGTCATAACAGAAGTAGCTTCCTGGAATAAAATAACACCACAAGCACACAATTTAAATGTCACGTGACACTAGTTTTATGTGAAGCTGAAGGCTGTTTTACATTAAAAAAAAAAAGTTTAAAAGTAACCCCTACACTGCACACTGGCACCTTTTCGTGCTTACCGAAGCCGAGGAAACACATAAAAACCAGGACAACGACCCGGTGTAAGACGTGCGCCGGGTCGCAAATGGCGGGTAGCGGTGTGCCGGCAGGACCGCTCTCCCCACCGGCGGACACGGAGTCCTCATCCTCGGGTTCCACCGCCAGCAAGGTCCGGGACTCCTCGATGTCCACCATGTTTGGGATCCGCCGAGGAAAAGTTGACGGAAGTGAAGAGGAGGCAGGCGCCCCGTCACGTGATCTGTAGCACATGTGAGTCACGTGACTGCACGAGACCTCCGGGAACCCGGAAGTGGCGAAATGAAGCGTTAACGAGCTATATAAATATATATATCTATAGAGTAATACTGTATATAAAATACGTTTATTTTATAAATATGAAAAATAGAATATATTTAAGTACACTATTTCATAAGAGGAACGTAGAATAAAAATTGAAAAAAACGAAAGTCTAAATAAGGTTAAGTTTTAAACTAAATACTTACTAAATTGATTAATTATTTTCGTTATGTCTGCATCTAATTCTAAACCTAGACAGTCAGCCTTGTTCTTCATTGGATGATACCGCGGAATGAGACAATAATGGTACATATAATCAGTTAAATTCGTACCGTATCATACATTAAGTCAATTAAATAGACACGCATAAAATGTAGCTGTATTAGGACAGGATGACTATGTACAGCATGAGGTGATACCACTGAATGAGAGAACATGCATGAAACAACACCTTGAAATTATAAATAGTCATACATAGACCCAATTAATTACATCACCGCTAAATGTAATTTTTAAAATAACCATGGGACAATACTAATGAGAGGCCATGGAAGCGGGGGAAATTTTTAAACCACATGGGAGAAATAATAATATTTAGTAATTCTACAATTACGCTTGGAAATACAATGCCATCCATAAAGTAAATTAAATAAGACAAATACTAAATATGGGCACTACTTATGAGGACAGTGTGTAGATGTGTAAAAAAAATCGCTAAAAGAATACGGGATGAAAGCAGCCTTGAAATTCCAAAAAATCATGGATTCATTCATTTGAATAAGAGAAGCATTAAAATAGGTCATATGAAAGGACATGGTGTATATATTATGTGTAGGGTTTTCATTGTGTGATAGTGCCAAATAAAAGAATATGAATGAAATGGCAACTTAAAAGTAGAAATAATCATACACAGAACCAACTAAGTTACTATAATATCATCTGTTGGGTAAAAAAAAAAAAAGACAGTGGGAAAAAGTTTGATAGGGTGCATGAGTGTGTACTGTTGATCATGTGGTGAATGGTGATAATGCCAAATATGTATCAAATAACTCCTTAAAAGTAGAAATAATCATACACATAATCAGTTAAATAAATATAATATGATATCATCCATAAAGACAATAAGATAATAAGAATAAGAATTTAGATTCAGAATTTAGAAATACTGTACCAAATAAAATAATGACAATGAAAGGGTATCCAGTATTAGTGTAGGACAAGTTTGTGGGCACTGATGTGATGTGTTGTAATGAGCAAGAGCAAGACACTTTGTGGAAATGTTTCTGCCTTGTGGTGAATTTTATGAGGGTAGATTTATGGTAGACTTAATTAAGGGTGCAGGGAGGAGTCTCTTCCCTCTCTGTACAGTATGTTAACTAAAACAGGTGTTCTCAACATTTTGGGATCCAGACTTTTTCCAAAGGTCCCCCCTCATAATCCTCACAGCACTTAAAGACCAGGGCTTGTTGTCACACTTTTTACACTTTGAGCTACTTCTTGGAATCAATATGTCATATACAGTATGAACAAGGGTCACTGATGGTGTAGTAGTACACACGCCTGAATTATGTGCGAGCAGCATGGGATTGGTTCCGGCTCAGTGACGGTGTCTGTGTGTGTGCCCTGCGACTTGCTGGCGACCAGTTTGGGGTGTAGTCTGCCTTTCGCCCATTGTCAGCTGGGATAGACTCCAGCACCTCCCCGCGACCCTGTACAGGATAAGCGGTTTGGAAGATGAACATGACACATTATAAACAAAATGTGTACCAGATGAAAGACCAAAGTCTCAGGTATATATTTTCTATTCATGTCATTTTCATATTTTCTGTCAGTGCAGATTTGTAAGCAATCATATAGAGAGTGTGAACATGTGACATGTTGTCCCACCATCATGTAAATTGTCTCACGCTATGGGGTCACATGTCACTCCGGATTTCGCAATTTAGGACAAAATGAATGCTGATTTCCTTTTCTTTTTTTTTTTTTTTTTTTTTACTTGAAAGTGAAAATTGAAGTCAGCAAAAGAAAATGGTTACCATTGAGCTTGAAAACTCTATTGAACATGGCTATTGAACTAACTTTTAACAGAAAATAATATTATGCCAAATGCACTGGACTAAATTCCTGACGACCTGATGGTATGTAGGCCATAGCTCTCAGCCTCAAATGCCTGTTTACCTCCATCAAAAGTAACAATTCAAGATTAAATTGAAATACAAAACAGAGAGCATTGGTTCATCATGAAATTTAAACCAGTCCCGGAATGTGGATACAATTCCAACAACAACTTGAAGATCCATTCATAAACACTCAAACAAAATCTGACAAACAAACGTCCTCACTATAGTCATCTAGAGTAAGAAGAAAATGTATGAATTTCTCCTCTAGCAAGTAACACATGTAAAATAAGTAAAATGTATTTACTGTATATGGCGCTTCTCACAGGACCTCACAAAAAGCTTCATATAATTAAAATACAACAATGTAATCAAATATAAGCATAAAATATAAATAAACAACAAAAAAGTGGTAAAATAAAGAAAATGCAATTAAATATGAATTGAATGCACACCTAAAAGATGTGTTTTTAATTGCCTTTTAAAAATATCCAATGAAGGGGCGGTTCTCAGCTCGTATGAAAGTGCATTCCACCATTTAGGAGCAACTGGCTCAAAGGCTCTGTGGCTTTTAGTTTTAAATTTTTTACAAGGTACAACCAGTAGAAGGCGGTCAGCACACCGCAGTGACCTGACATGACAGTGAAAAAACTCAATCACTGCTGAAAAACGCTTGTTATAAAGTATATTACGTTAACGGTTTTTACTTTGGGTGGTGCAAAATGGTTAATGGGCTCTCATCTCAGCTCACAATGTGCTATTGTCTTCTAGTCTGTGGGACCGCAAGGTACACAACACTGTTTTGTATTTTTACTTTTTCCTTACTCGGCTGCATGTCAGTAGTGCGACACCTGCGTGTGACGTGGTACAGGTTAAGTCCACTCTCGACGCTGTTTGACTGACCCGGACCACGTGGTTCATTTAAATATGCAGACGGCAAGTCGGTGGCGGTTAGGCGATGCCCAGCTCTGGTTTTAAATATGACAACTTAGAACCCCAGTGGAAGACGACTTGTCACTATAAACGTCCTCTTACATTTCATAGGAATTATTTGGACGGATAAGGCCATCAGCATTTGACAGCTTAGGCTTCACACTTTAATCAAGCATCACCATTATCATCAAGCACCATGTCCTTGACATTAAAACAGCATTACAAAATGTTTTCATAATTACAAAATTTCTTCAACGGATCGTACAATTTGTGTTATCCATGGCTCAAAACAGGTTCTGTTCTTGATCTGTGGATGACCCGACCTCTGGTGTGGCCAGGGTCGTCTGTCACCCTCGCCCTTTTTACACCACTGACTCTTCTCTAAAACAGCTGTTGTGATAAGAGTTACCGTAATTTGCCCAAAACTAAGGTAGAGAGGAATAATTGGTTTAGCCAATACCCATAGGTTTGAACCTTTTTTTTTTTTTTAGGGATCACCTAAATTTCCCCAATTTAGGAACCACTGAACAAGGACATTGCTTAATATGGCTTCAGTCAAGCAGAGACACACAAGTTCAATAAGCAAGCGGCCAGCAACATGAAAGTGTCGGGCCCTCTAACAGTTCCCTCCCTGTCTTGACTCTTCCCTGACCCCGACCTGCGTCCGTGCATGTGGTGCCAAGCAACACTATCTACAGAGTTGATTTAATTTCCATGAATGTCATTTAGAATTTCTCATAACTCATCGCCGTGGCTGTCAGAAGATTTAATCGGAGGGTGACAAACGGCCTTTCTTCTGGCTCCAGTAACCGCGGCTCCGGCCGTAGCGAAATAGCTCGTTAATTTCCTGACCAAATATCAGCCTCTGCAGTAAAGCCAATACGTGGTGGGATGGAGGAAGATCATAATTCATCATTACATTCATCAAATCTACATGTAGAATGTTACTGAAAATCACGTGAAAAGTAATGTTAATCCCTCCTCAAGTAGTTTATAAATCTCCTAAAAATTGTTCAGGGAGGAGGTGGTTCTGGAAAGAATAAAGTCAATCTACTCCACTTTCTTCTAGCTTCCCTCTTTCAGTGCTCTCAGGTGCTGACTGCTTCTGTTGTAGTATACATTCAGCCTGATCAAGCATCTGTTATGTGCACTCTGTGGATCACTGCTTTAACACCCTGAGTAACTGTGTCTGATTTAGGTCACCCTGCGGTCGGAGCGGCAAACTTGTTCAAGACCTGACCTTAATAAACCATTACACATCATACCTACACACTAAAAACAAACCAGTGTTGTTTTCCTAACCCATGCGCTATAGCTGTGGAATTTTTCTTTTTTTTTACCAGCTTTGGGTAATTTTTACCCAAAGTTAGGGTTGGTGTCTGGGACGGGTCTGGGAGGGGTAGGGGTGGAGGATGCTAGCGGAATTGGTCGAAGTTGGTAGACGGAAACGCTAACGGAAGCCCATTTAAAATGATAGGTGGACCGGCCTGTAGGCGATTACTATTTGGTCCGGACAAAAAGGCGGATAGACAGACGGCAGAAAGCTACACCAGCTGCAGACGGAAGGCAACAAATGGACCGGGAAATTTTAATCAAATGCCCAGCTCTGTTAACAATAACATAGATGGCCAAAAAAAAGTGTGGCACATACATACTAATGATTTTTAACATCTGAACCAATTTTTAGTATGTGAGGGACCCCACAAATGCCTGAGAAAAAAAATCGGCAAATGTGTTCCCACTGCTCTTAGAGTGTACACACTTGAGATAACTAACATATGATGCCTGCACTGACAATGGTGGGGACTACACACAGAACATATTGTGATCGTAAATATAGGTTTAACATTTATGATTGTTGGACCCTGACCAATCGGGGCAGAAAAATTACTCTTTAACACACCCCACACCACAGGATTTCTGACGATAATATTTTAGAGAAATTTGGCACTCTGGCCATTGCTGACTTTTATCTGAAAGGGGGGATATTTTTAAAATTTGGCACGATCATTGGTATGTTTTCCCCACTGTGTGTGTGCTGGTAGGGTGAGTACTCAAAGCAATGAGTTCGAGGCAGCGTTGGAGCTATTTTTTCCTCACAATTTTGTGGAAATCAATCAGTAAATTAAGACTATTTTCTGTAATCCTGCAAAAAACACAACAGAAAATAATAATATCCTTGAGGAAGCATAAAAATCATGAAAAAAAAAGTAGCAATTTTCTCAGCTGTAAGCAAAGAGTGTTTGTACAAACGCTGACTAAATGTTTTCCTTTGAGTTTACAGAAGGGAAAGTGTTGGTTCAAGGAGATTAGAGATCAGGAAGTTGACAACGACATTGAGTATGCTTGACATCATGCGTCCAGTGACTTGGCAAACATTATGTTGTGTAGCAGGAACTGCGTGGCCATTGTTGCAGTGATGTGCGGCATCAATTGTCCTTTAAGTTTGTGTTAATTTCATATACCCAATTTGGTGACCTTTAAAGGAGTTATATTTTGCTATTTTTCCACAAATTGAAATAGTTGTTATAGGTGCCTTTGATAAAATGCGACATACCCTAAGGATGAAAAATACCCTAAGGATAAAAAATTACAGCACACTTTTCAACCTCTCTTAACAGCCCTGTTAAAATCAATAGGTTTTGGGGTCTGTCCAGTCTCATGCAAATGAGCCACTGCTCAGCAGCACCCCATCTCCACTATAAAGAGTGTTAATGGTGCACTGCTTCCCTCTCCTGAGACGCCGGATGGTGGACCAGAATTTTCTCGAAGCCGTCCGGAAGTCATTTTCCATGGCCTCCCCGAACTCCTCCCACACCTGAGTTTTTGCCTCAGCAACCGCCAGAGCTGCATTCCGCTTGGCCAGCCGGTACGACTACAAAGTCGATCATCGAACTGCGGCCTAGGGTATCCTGGTGCCAAGTGTACATATGGACACCCTTATGTTTGAACATGGTGTTTGTTATGGACAATCCGTGATGAGCGCAGAAGTCCAGTAACCGAACACCGCTCGGGTTCAGATTGGGGGGCCCGTTCCTCACAATCACACCTCTCCAGGTCTCACTGTCATTGCCCACGTGAGCATTGAAGTTTCCCAGCAGAACGATGGAGTCCCCAGGTGGAGCGCCCTCCAGCACACCCTCCAAGGACTCCAAAAAGGGTGGGTACTCTACACTGCTGTTTGGTGCATAAGCACAAACAACAGTCTGGAGACTCTGAGGTGGGCTCTCCTATCTCTGGGGTTGAAGTAACCGAGGTAGTCAAAAAGCTCCTCGGTGGCAAAGCCCCGGGGGTGGATGAGATCTGCCCGGAGTCAATAAAGGCTCTGGATGTTGAGGGGCTGTCATGGTTGACACGTCTCTACAACATTGCGTGGGCATCGGGGACAGTGCCCCTGGATTGGCAGGCCGGGGTGGTGGTCCCCCTTTTTAAGAAGGGGGACCGGAGGGTGTGCTCCAATTACAGAGGGATCACACTCCTCAGCCTCCCCGGTAAGGTCTATTCAGGGGTGCTGGAGAGGAGGGAGGTCGAATATCGGATTCAGGAGGAGCAATGTGGTTTTCGTCCCGGCCGTGGAACAGTGGACCAGCTCTACACCCTCAGCGGGGTCCTCGAGGGTGCATGGGAGTTCGCCCAACCAGTCTACGTGTGTTTTGTGGACTTGGAGAAGGCATTCGACCATGTCCCTTGGGGAGTTCTGTGGGGGGTGCTTCGGGAGTACGGGGTACCGAGCCCCCTAATAAGGGCTGTCCGGTCCCTGTACCACCGATGTCAGAGTTTGGTCCGCATTGCCGGCAGTAAGTCGGATTCGTTTCCAGTGAGGGTTGGACTCCGCCAAGGCTACTCTTTGTCACCGATTCTGTTCCTAACTTTTATGGACAGAATTTCTAGGCGCAGCCGATTTGTCGAGGGGGTCCGGTTTGGTGTCCTCAGTATTGCATCTGTGCTTTTTGCAGATGATGTGGTACTGTTGACTTCTGAAAGCCGCGATCTCCAACTCTCACTGGAGCAGTTCGCAGCCGAGTGTGAAACGGTCGGAATGAAAATCAGCACCTCCAAATCTGAGACCATGGTCCTCAGTCGGAAAAGGGTGGCGTGCCCTCTCCGGGTCGGGGATGAGATTCTGCCCCAAGTGGAGGAGTTCAAGTATCTTGGGGTCTTGTTCAGGAGTGAGGGTAAGATGGAACGGGAGATCGACAGGCGGATCGGTGCAGCGTCTGCTGTGATCCGGACCCTGTATCGGTCTGTCGTGGTGAAGAAGGAGCCCAGCCGAAAGGCGAAGTTCTCAATTTACCGGTCGATCTACGTTCCTACTCTCACCTATGGTCATGAGCTGTGGGTCATGACCGAAAGAACAAGATCTCGGATATAAGCGGCCGAAATGGGTTTCCTTCGCAGGGTGTCCGGGCTCTCCCTTAGAGATAGGGTGAGAAGTTCGGCCATCCAGGAGGGACTCAGAGTCGAGCCGCTGCTCCTCCGTGTTGAGAGGAGCCAGTTGAGGTGGCTCGGGCATCTGATTAGGATGTCTCCTGGACGCCTCCCTGGTGAGGTGTTCCAGGCATGTCCCACCTCCAGGAGACCCCGAGGGCGACCGAGAACACGCTGGAGAGACTATGTCTCCCGGCTTGCCTGGGAATGCCTTGGGATCCCTCCGGAAGAGCTGGAAGATGATGATGGGGATAGGAAAGTCTGGGTTTCCCTGCTGAAGCTGCTGCCTCCGCGACCTGACTTCGGATAAGCGGGAGATAATGGATGGATGGATGGATAGGTGGGCTGGCACTCCAGAGACCCACATATGTCGATACAAGTAATGAAAAAGTCAGTTTTCTATAATACGTTGCCTTTACATTAGCTATGCCTGTCAAAAAATTAACAAACC
The DNA here is from genome assembly GCF_054856515.1 of Filicampus tigris. NCBI lineage: Eukaryota > Metazoa > Chordata > Actinopteri > Syngnathiformes > Syngnathidae > Filicampus > Filicampus tigris. The sequence goes on from NC_141223.1 coordinate 19,992,718, forward strand.
AATCAGCATCTTTTAAAAAGTCAACAAGGGGCTCGTGGTTTGGACATCACATAAGTTAAACTAAAAGGTTGCTGTACCGAAAGATAATTATCATGGATGCTGCCGTAGAGGCAATTTTATCAGAAATGGACAACATTTAACGCATATATTATCTAAAAACACGTTAACATTTTTAAAGTTTCACATCATTTTCCATGCAGTTTTATCTTACTTACAGAATATTCGACATATTTACATAATGAACTTGTTAGATAGTTCCAGTCTGTTATTTTGGTGGGTTAATGTGCACCACTCTGTTGTTGTTTGCCATTTGCGACATCTCCAGCTGCGTGGACGTGGCAGTGGGATAGTCTTCCTTGTGGAGGGGCTTTCGTCTGAGTGTGAACGTGAGTCTCTTCCTGAACACGCTGCACAGGAACACGTAAATGAGCGGGTCAAGACACACGTTGGTGGCCGACAGCCACAACGTGGTCTCTTTGGCTATGAAGAGCCCGTTCTTCGTCCGGCACTGACTGATGGCATTGCCGGTCTGCGTCAGTGTGTAGGGAACTCGCGCAAAGTGGAAGGGAGCAAAGCAGACGAAGAAGACGCCAACCACCACGAAGACCTTGGCTTTGGTTTTGCGGCTGGCTTCCTGAGAGCTGCTCTTTGAGGCTTTGTATGACTCATATACCTTCTTGCTAATGAATGTATAGCAGAACACCATCAGGGCCAGAGTTCCCCAGAAGATCACCTGCAGGGAAACATAAAGAAAGAGAAAACATGATGCACCTGCACATGTTAATCTTTTTATATACAGCATATCCTGTTCAGGATCATGAAGGGAACAGAAGTTTTCACCAAATGACTTTGAGGAAAAGCTGGAGTACACCATTGAATAGTCGCCATTCAATTACAGGTCTATTATGAATGAGGCATTGAGTGGGAATTAATCACATATGTGAACCACTGCACTATTAATGGCAACACCTGCACAAATGAATAGTACTTGTACATTAAAGTAATGGTAACAAGTTAACAACAATATCTACATTGCACACAGATGGCCCCAATCAGGACCAAATTGCTAGCAAAAGTGAAGAAGACATTGTGTAATTATGTCATTTTACATTTGTAATAAAGTGTCATTTTGACAGTGGAAAATCAACCAGCTTTCTAGCAAGAGACAATAAACTAGCATGCTAACTAGAAACTTAACTAAGCTTGCTTGTTTAACCATGTAGATCACCATGTTTTGTTGGCCCATACCCCACCCATCTACCAAATTGTCATGGAAAGTTACTACATTAGCCACATTAGCATGCATTAACCTGCATGCTAGCCAATTAAATAGCTAATTAAAGAAGCTTGTGAGGTTAACAATGTCATAGTATTAAATTAATCAATATGTTCTTTGATGTTGTGGAAAGTGACGAGCTTTGCTTGCTAAGTAACTAAGTGTGTTTCATGCTGATACACTGTCTTCTCTGACTCCTGATGCATGGAGGATAAAATAAAACATTATGAATAGATCAATTGTATTGATTCAAATGAAAAAAAAAGTGAAAGAGAATTCCAGTTACCTATCACCTTTGATTGGATCTGCACAACATTTGAATCTTTTCCCCATTCTCTACCTGTTGTCATGGTAATTTACTAGCTAAGATAACCAATTAGCCATCGAACTAACTAAAGATGTTTATGCAACACTCTCAAAACAGTTGAGCGAAAAATAACACAATTTTGGGTAAGAAAAGGACCAATTCACTACTTGGCTCAATTTGTCCCAACTTTTTTTTTTTTTTTTTTTTTTTTTTTTTTTTCAAAAAAATGGGAAGCTTTGTACAAAACAATGCCAGAATGGAGGTCAAATTGGCCCAAAAAATATGTTTGGGTTGACTTCCACTTTAAGCTCACACTCTAAAACAATTGGGTTAAAAAAAAAGGCCAATCCACAAAAATCGACAGATACATTTTTGACCCCAAATTGTGTTATTTTTAACCCAATTGTTTCAGAGTATGAACTTAAAGTGGAAGTCAACCCAAACATATTTTTTTCAAGAATATTTCTATGCAGGCCCACTAGTTGAAACAAGGCTCAGGTAACGACCGATCACAGCTCGCCTGTTTTCTGATGCTGAGAAAGCCGGTCATTATCTGAGCCCTGTAATGTCATTTTTGAGTCGACAGAAGTGACAAAAATGGCTACCCCCTGAGATGGGTAGATTTTGCTGCTTCATATTCCACAAATGCAATATTCATCAGAAAGCTTGTTTCAACTAGTGGTTCTGCATAGAACATATTCTTGAAAATAAGGTCGGTAGTCGGAAACGCTAACAGAAGCCCTTTTAAAATGATAGTCAGACCGGCCTATAGACGATTACTATTTGGTCCAGCCGGACAAAATGGCGGATAAACCGACGGCAGAAGAGTACCCTGGCTGTACGCGGAAGGCAATAAATGGACTATGAATTTTTAGTAAAATGCCCAGCTCTGCACACAGAAAGACAGCCATTTTAGTTAGTGCCTTACCTACATAGGACAGAAAACTTAGCATTATTGTCTTTGTGAAGGCAGAATTTTCAAGCCATTATAATGGGATGGTGTAACAAATGAACTAATGATGAATTATTCCCTCATGATGAATGATGAATTATTCATATCAAGGATACCTGACAGAAGTAGTTGAAACCTTCATGCCAAGCCAGGCCGGCCTGGCTCTTCATGGAGGTGCACTTGACTCGTCCGTTAGAGTAGCGTGGTGGCTGGTCGCTTAGAATCACATTGGGCAGCGCTAAAGACAACATGACCACCCACACAGCAGCACTCAGAGCCTGGCCGACCCAGACCCGCTGCAGGGCGCCCTTGCCGAAGGGCCGGACTATCTTCAGGTAGCGGTCCAGGCTGATGAGGCCCAGCAAGATGATGCTGATGTACATGGTGATGTAGAAGAGAACGGCCGAGTAACGGCAGTGGAAGGCCCGCAGCGGACCCGCACCCACGCCGGCGTCGCTCAGGACCCTCAGGGGGATGGTCAACGTCATTAACAAGTCAGCCACCACCTGTTGTTTTAAAAGATCACATGGTTTGGTTAGAAATAAAAACATATCCAAACATGGACCCAACCATTCAGTCCTCCATCACTATCCTTCTAGCATCCATCTATTCATCCAATTATCCCTACAACCATTAATACATCCATCCAAACATCCATCCATCCAACCATACATGAATCTATCCATCGACCATCCCGCCATCCATCCATTTTCTAACAATTACATGTACCTGTGAGCTGAGGCTTATCTCATCTGGCTTTAGGTGAGAGAGGAGGTACACCCTGGACTGGTCACCAGTCAACACATAGACAAACAACCAAACTCTTCTTCACATCTATGGCTATAATCACTGAATGGCTTAGGTCCTGAATACATTAACGAAATGCTCATGGAATATATAACCTTGTGGGGTTCTGAGGTCAGCAGACTCAAGTCAATTACTGGAACCCAGAATTCAAAGCAAACAGTGCTTCAGCATTGAGCTGTCATGCTGCACGCAAATGGAATAAGCTGTCATCAGAAGTGAAATTAGTGTAAATGTAAATGCTTTTAAATGCAGGTTAAAAAACGTTTCGCCCCATACCTAGAATTAAGGTCTTTTAGAGAAGTTCTATAATCCATTTTTCCCAAATCATGTTCTTGCGCTGTACATTATTTTAGTAATTTTAGTGAACTGCTTATTATTTCCGCGACCCTTGTGAGGATAAGCGGTATCGATAACGTAGGGATGGATGCTTATTATGTATCTACTTTGCTTTTAAATGTCTTAAATCTTTCTGTTCTTTAAATGCGTTAAATCATTTTGCCTTTAAATGTTGTTTTGTAACCATTCAAAACACACTGAGTTATTTTATGTATCAATTGTGCTATATGCAGTAAATCAGGCTGCCTAGCCTTGCCTACGGAAAGTTTTGCGCCACCAATACGTGCAAGCAGAATTAAACTCCACACAGGAACATACAAAGTACACGCAGTGACCCAAACCCAGAAGCTTTAACAGTGAGCCAGACATCCTCATCAAATGTTCCACCATTGACACGGGTTAGAATTTTTGTGCCAATGATAACTATGTCCATAATAACACAATAGAGATACTGATAGATACCCAGGAAGTGTAACTGCCTTGGACTCGACCTTATCTATGCTTACTCTGTAAACAAACACAGTGCAGCTCAGCCTCTGGCTCGCAAACATCATGGCCAGTGGTTTGCTTGGGGCAGTGTTTCGCATCTGTTAACTTATTTGAAATAGTATCATTTGAATGCAGGAAAAAAGTAGTATGGTACAAACATGGCTTCCTGTGGCATTGATACAGACTCTCCAGAGCTCTGAAGATGCAGCCAAAGCAATAATGACATTATTAAAGTTTTTATCATGAAGCCACTCACCACATTCTTTAGAAAGACCATGAATGTGGACTTGCTGGGGATGCTGAAGAAGATCCATGCCGCCATAGAATTGAGCAGCAGGGCAACTATGAAGAGGATGCTGTACAGGCAGGGGAACACCACCGAGGTCACGCTGATATCCCGGACACACTTGACCGAAGCGTTGGCTAGCGAGGTGTTCATTTTGGTTTTCTAGAGATGACAAGGTCGTATGACTAAACAGACATATGCAGTGTTTAAAGGGCCAAAATTGAAAGAGTTCATTCAAAAGGATGAAAGGTCGACTAAATGCAAGAAAGAGATGTTAGAAGTGGAAAGAAGGCAGTCCACAAGGATTTCAGCTCGTGATCATGATTAATTGTTGACAGTTACTTAGTGTACAAACATAGCCATGGCTCAAGGACCACATGCTGCTTCATCATATCTCAAGACATGACCATTACATCCAACATTGTTTGGGGATTTTAGTGCTCTAAACAAGAGTTGGGGTTTTGAAGCAAGGGTTAGGGTTTCAAACCGGGATTACAGTGTCAAATTAAGCTTTCACTCAAGGGTTATAGACTGTATGCATAATAAATCATTCTAAATTAAGTAATGAATCCATTAGAGAGACTACAGAATGTTTTTGCTTATTGAGGGATAAGATGAATAAGATGATTGAAAGATGAAGTTAGTGAAATGATTCAGTCTTACCTTGTGTCCTTCTGTGCTATGTGACTGTGCAGCATGAGAAGAAGATATAAGGCAATAACGGGGGCAAAAAAACCACAATATTTCAGAAGTAGAAAGTAGTGAAATATCCGATTCCGCTTTTTCCGCTCTCATCCACAGGAAGTTAGCCAAAGAAAGGAAACCCAATTGAGCACGTATTGATGTTACTTTAGTTCTTCGGTTGAAATACTGCTGTCTTGAAGAGTGTGCGTGTGAGTGTGTATCTGCGTGTCTGTTTTAGTGTGTTGTCTCTCGAGCTTCTGTCTCCGGCCCCCTGAGGACTTTGCCAGGCTTCCTGTGAGTGAAAGAGACTTTCCTTACTCACTTCCTGTCCCAATTGTTCCCCGAGAGGTTGGCGCTCGTGCGTGCCAGTCAAAGGACAACACCATGGGCTCGTTCCGGCGGACCCTCGTCCGAGGACCAGTTGTACGTTCCTGCCCACCCCCCTAAAAAAGCCCACTTCTCTTTTCTCATGAGACTATGCAGTCAAAAGCAAAAATTGGGTGGGGTTTTTTAGGAGGTTAGAATGCTGTGCTGTGTGTCGATATACAGTACAATATGTGATGAGATATTGGTTCCTAATGCATACTGGCGTAGTGATGCTTTATAGAATTTGACTTCCTTTTGCACCCTTCTATAAATAAAACGAGCGTCCTGTGAGAGCATGACAGGCATAATTTCCTGTGTGGCTTTCCTTGTTGGATCAGGACCAGGAATGACAGCAGATTGGAAGAGAGCGACGAGTAGAAATGCTGCCGTTGAAAAGCGACCCCTGGGCGATCGTTAATTATCTCTCTAGTTTGCTACTTGACCCAGCGGTAAAGTGTGTGGTGTAGCGGCTTCAGAAAAATGATGATAAACCTATATTTTGCTAAACATGTTACAGTATGTATCATAATACGCTGCATTTCTACATTATATTATATATTTTGCCATTTTTAAAGCCGCCTTTACCATGCTCAAAACCTCAACAAATTTTGTAGAAGCTAGTTCAACCTAGCTACCACAAAAATGGCTCGTTAGTGCCTCGTTGAATTAGGGTTTTAAAGTGGAAGTCAACCCAAACATATTTTCTTCAAGACTGTGTTCTATGCAGGTCCACTAGTTGAAACATGGCATTCTGCTTAATATTGCGTTTTTGGAATATGAATTAAAGCAGCAAAATCCATCCGATTTTAGCCATCAGAGGGGCGTCCATTGTGTCACTTCTGTCGCGTGAACATGACATCACAGGCGCTCCGGGCTCAGATAACGACCAATCATTGCTCAATTTCAGAAAACAGGTGGCCTATTAGTGTTTCAGGTTTCAAGTTAAGGTTTAGCCTGGGTTAACCCATTAAAGTCGGGAACACACAAGCGTGTTTCTACCACTAAAGCCAGGAGCGGTGTTATGTTTTTCTCCCTTTAAAGCCGGGAGAGGGTATACCTCATTTTCTATTTTTAATCCAATTCTCAGTCTCTTAGCCAATGAAATGTTTCAGAATATACATGTGACAGTATCGTGAGTCGTCATAGGATATCCAGAATTTTTTCGAGGAGTAATTCATTCGATCGAGGGAGCTCTGATATAAGTCATGGCAGTTATATAGACGACGTGCTTGCTTGCGGACTTTAAAGCCGTGAAACCAGCCAAACGTGATGTATGGTTAAGATATGTGTTTGTAGACAAAAACGATTTCAACGTCTTTGTAAGAGAATACAGCATGGTAATTACCACTCAATGTTTTTTTTTTAAATTAACAATAGTGCTTTGCTTGCATCTTCGATTGAAACAGTAAAGATTAATAAACTCGGGCCTGTGTGAAAGCCACATGTCTAAGCTCTTAAATTTGTTTGGAATTATGCTTCTGCCTGCTATAGGGGCTGAGATTTAATTATTCTGTAGGTGTTGAATTTCTGCAAAAATGTCAGGTTTTCAAGGGTGACTCCAAATAGAGCCATAGGTTTTAGAGAGATGTCTCACGGGAGGCTTCAGGCTTTAATGGGTTAATGGCCCAAACAATGGTTAGGGTTTCAATCCTGTCTTAGGGTCTTGGGTGTTTGGCCGACTTGATGTGATTTACTGTTGTCTGTAGAGCTGCAAAGTGCTGCGTCAAATCTTAAACCCAATGCACTTACACTCTTAAAACTGCTTGCTCAAAAATAGCCCAATTGTGGTCAAAAAATCACGACATGCTAATTGGGTCAGTTTGAGCCAACTTTATGAACCACCTTTTGTATAATGTTAAAAAATGCTTATATAAACAATATAACACTTATATTGTTAAAATAAGCTTTTTTTTTTTTCACAATTTTCAGTGTGCTGCGAGATTTTTTCAATTAAATAAATGTGCCTTGACTCAAAAAAGTTTGAAAAACACTGCTCTAAATCACATTTCCTGTCATACAAACAGAAATTAGTTATCTTTGTCATCTGTGTTGTGTTTACCGCAGTGTCTGCAGTATCTAGTTCACAAGTGCAGCCACCTGTCAGGCAAGAGCCCCACGGTGCTTTCACTGTTGAACGTTAAGCTCGCTGTTAAATCAGCCCCAGACAAACATATGTGCCCCTTGGTTTCATGGCACGCCACAAACTAATGGCTTTGTACTAATAGAAAGAAGTCCATAAAGATGCTACCTTTTTTATGTAAAGATGTTATCTTTATTTTTTTATTTTTACAGTTACCATGGGAGACCTGAAATAAATGAAATGTTGACATTTTCCTGCTTTAACACCTTACATGGAATAAACCCGATTGCATTTATACAGCTCCTTTGGACATTATAAAGTGGTTTACAATGTGTACGGCCTCGTTCACACGCTCACAGAAACATGAGGGAAGGGACATGCAATGTGCCAACCGCTTCATTATCGCACTCAAGGACTCCATGACACATGATAGAGTTCGCCATTTAATTTCTTGACGTTTCACACATCCTCTTTAACCCCTCAAAGTAGGGTTTCAAGCAAACCATAATTACGGTTTCAAATTGGGTTTTAATGCCAATGGATTTCAAGCCAGTATTATGGTTTCAAATCAGGATTAGAGTATAGATTGTTTTCAAGACAGTGTTAGGATTTCAAATTAGGGTTATAAACCAGGGTTAGGCTTATAGACACCAAATAGGGTTTCAAACCAGGTTTGGGTGGAAAATTAGTTTCAAATTAAGGTTTCAAGACATTTTTAGGGTTTTATACAGGGGTAAGGATTTCAAAGTAGAGTTTCAAGCCTGGGTTAGGATTTCAGACAGTTGTTGGTTTTTCAATTTTGAGTTTCCAGCCAAGGCTAGGTGAAACCTCATGGTTTCAATCCATAATTAGAGTTTCAAATGAGGGTTTCAACTTAGTGTTTGATACCAATGATAAGGTTTCAATTCAGAATAGAGGTTTCAAATGGGGTTTAGGTTCCAAGCCAATTAGTGTTAGGGTTTAAAGTAGGGATTCAAGCCAGAATTTGGGTGTCAAACAAGTTTTTTTTTTGCCTGAGTTCTGATTTCAATTTATGGTTTCAAGCCAAAGTTTGGGCTTCAAAGTAATCTTTCAAGCCAGAGTTAGGGTTTGAAAATGGGCAAAAGGTTTTATGCGTTTCTACTGTTCCGCAGTTCCATTAATAAGAAAGAATAGTTTCTTCAGAGGGTGTTTCAGCAAAACGTGAGGAGGGAAAACACATTATTTGCGCAATTCTCAAACGTCACATTGAGCTCATACAAAAGTGTGTATGTATCCTTTTTACTAGTGCACTTGAATGAGACTCCCTTGCAACATATGTGAAAAAGAAACTGCCCCGGGATAACCTCGATCATTCCAAACATTTCAATAACCCGCAGTTGACTTACTGGCACACTCACACACACGCACACAGGCAAGCAATCACAAGGGCACACTTGATTGAGAAACGCAATTTATCCTACGAACAAATCCACAATGTGCAAAAATGAGATCTACAGGAAGAAACTTACGCAAATTCCTTTTAACATAATTTTTTTTTTTTATACATTTTGTTTTCCCCTATTAAAACAGCAATAAGACAACAGTTCTTTCTTCTAAACCTCTATTAAAAGTAAGAAGCCTGACTGAAAACAACAGGAAACTTAACTGAGCTACATCCTTGCTCATCACTTGCATCACGCTGAGGCTGTGTTGAGGTGACCCCTGTTGTGTATTGATTGCTTGTGATTGTTGGCAAAATGCCGCGATGCCCCCTTGGCAATCTGGGTTGATGACGTAACATTGTTGTTGGAAGTGGAACGAAAATACAGAGGTAGGTGCAATAGCTCCCCATCTTCCGTGTCCTTATTCTTTGTTATAACAAACTGGTGATGAGGTACGGCCCCACGTTTATTATTTTCGTCTGGGAGTCCAACATTGCCGAGTTGTTTTTTCCGCGGCTGTGCGATGCGACGTTGTGGCTAACAGTCTAGTCTTCGTTCTTTGACGGCGAGCTTTGTCGCTGCGGGAGGAGGAGTACTTTCCGCGGAGAGAAGGTTTTTGCCGCGACGGGAGGAGGAGACGTCTCGACAGTGAAAAGAGAACATTCTGCAGGGCTAATCGCTCGAGGAATATCATCGAGGATGGCCGCTCTTGTCTGACATATGGGGCCATTTGACGAAAATGCAGAGCAATGGTCTTCATACACCGAGAGGTTTGAGTATTTTATCCTTGCTAACAAGATTGAAGAGGATGTTGTCGTACCAACTTTTCTGAGTATTATGGGAGGAAAGACATTTAACCTCCTGCGTAGTCTTGTTCAACCTGACAGGCCAGGAAACAAGACTTATGTGGAAATTGTGACTATATTAAAATGTCACTATATGCACCAAAGCCACTGGCCATTGCAGAGAGGTTCAGATTCCATAAAAGGAATCAGGAAGAGGGGGAATCGGTTTCACAATTTGTTGCTGTATTAAAACAGTTATCTGAACATTGTGAATTTGGACTTTCACTAAATGATGCTACACGTGGCCGGCTGGTGTGTGGTCTGCGCTCTGAAGCTATTCAAAAAAGACTATAAACACAAGCCAATTCTGCGACTGGAGAAGGCAATTGAAATTAGCACATCAATGGAGAATGGTTGCAAAAGAAGCACAGTTGTTAAGTACATCCACCCAAGTGCATAAGGTGTTTGAGTCCGCCAAGAAAACAGTACCAAGCCAACAATGCTATTGTTATGGAAAAACAGGGCACCAGGCACCAGAGTGCTGGTGTAAGGACTTGGACTGTAGGAACAGTGGTATAAGGGGGCACATTGAACGTGTCAGTGGAAGTAAAAAGAGTCAGTCCCAGAAACAGTATAATGAGAGACAGAGAGGTGGTGTAACCCAAAAGAAATATGTAAATAAGATGGGACATGAAGAGGATGAGCATAGCGATTGTGAGTCAGAGGAAGACACAGTACATATCTTGTCTGATGTTGATGACAATGATGAAGGATACTGGGTCACACCATCACTTAAGAACAAGCCAGTCCAGATGCAGGTGGACACTGGTACTCGTGTGTCCATGGTGTCCGAATTTGTTTATAAAGATAAATTCCAACACCTTGTCCTCCAAAAGATGATACTGAAGTTAAGGACATACACGGGTGCGCCTGTCCCAGTGTTAGGAGTTGTGTACATGACACTGGAACATAATGAACAAAAACGGACTCTTCCCTTCTACGTCGTTTCAGGGAATCATCCAGCTGGGCTGTCAGTGGCTAAAGAAGATCAAATTGAATTGGCAACATGTGTTCATGATCAGAGATGAAGAAACAAACCGCTTACGGGAGATCTTGAAAACGCATCCCAAGGTTTTTGATATTGAGCTTGGCAGCATGAAATACATTACTGTTACACTGACTGTTAAACCTGGGAGCTCCCCAAGGTGTCTAAAAGCTAAGCCTGTCCCATATGCCATCAAACCGAAAGTCGAAGCAGAATTGGACAGATGAGTGAAGAGTTGGGCCCTGCAACCAGTAAGCACCAGTGAGTGGGCTACACCAATTGTCCCCGTCATGAAAAAGGATGGAACTCCAAGAATTTGTGGGGATTTCAAAGTCACTCTGAATCCAATTTTGGCAACTGAAAAGTATACATTACCCCTCATTGCTGATCTTTTCTCATGTCTGGCTGGAGGGAAGAAGTTTATCAAGATTGATTTATCGCAAGCATATCTTCAAATGCATGTGGAACGGAAGTCACAGGAGATGTTGACTATTGTGACTCACAAAGGTCTTTATCGGTATCAGAGGCTCCCCTTTGGAATCACTTCTGCTCCAGCACTTTTCCAAATGGACCGGATCCTGAGTAGCCTTTCCAGGGTTTAGTGCTACCTGGATGACTTGCTTATCACAGGGCCCGATGATCAGTCCCACTTACAAAATCTGGATGCAACACTGCAACGTCTGGAAGAATATAGTTTGAACGTCAGACAAGACAAATGTGAGTTTTTCCGGCCCTCTGTTGAAGACTTGGGAAATGTGATTGACAGCACGGGACTCCACAAGGCACCATCAAAGGTGAGGGCTATCGTAGAGGCTCCGTCGCACAAAAATGTGAGTCAGTTGAGATATTTTCTGGGGTTGTTGACTATGCAAGGTTTGTTGCCTTGCTAACATGTTGAAACCACTACATATACTGCTTAACAAAACAACACCATGGAAGTGGATGGCCAAATGTGAGTCAGTGTTCAAAGATGTGAAGACAGCTCTTGTCTACTCTGTTGCCCTCGCATACTTTGACCCCAAACTACCTCTTTAGCTGGAGTGTGATGCTTTACCGTATGGGGAGGGTGCTGTCGTGTCACATGTCATGCCGTCGGAGGAAGAGAGACCAATCACTTTTGCTTCGAGGACGCTGATTAAGACGGAAAGCAATTATGCGCGGATTGAGCGTAAAGCTCTGTCTATAGTTTTTGGGGTCAAGAAATTTCATCCGTATATATTTGGCAGGAAATTCACAATACTGACAGACCATCGACCCCTGACCTCAATCTTTGGTTCACATATGGGCATTCCATCGCTGGTGGCCAGTTGTATGCAGCGATGGGCCCTGCTGTTGTCTGCTCACCACTATACGATCAAGTATAGAAAGTCGGACCAACATCAGAATGTTGACGGACTCTCAAGGCTCCCCCTGCCAGTCGTACACTCTGAGCCCACGAAGGCGGAAATATTGTACTTTGAGGAGGTGTCTGCTGCTCCGGTCACCTCTGCTCACGTGAAGAAGCACACACGCACTGATCCCATATTGTCTGAGATTGTGGATATCATCACTCGGAGTAGAGGGAGAAAGATGACACCCAACTTCAAGCCTTACTTGGTGAGATGAGATGAGCTTTCAGTCCAGAATGGATGCTTATTGTGGGGCTATCGTTAAGTCATCATTCCACCGCCCCTTAGAGAGAAACTGCTCGCCGAGCTACAAGTCGGGCACTGTGGTGTGGTTAGGATGAAAGAAATTGCACGCAGTTACTTCTGGTGGCCAGGCTTCTTGGATGCAACCATAGAGGAGAAAGCAAAGTCATGCAATGACTGCCAGAAATGGAGGAACCTCCCACAGCTCGCACCTTTACATCCTTGGGACTGGGCTGAGGAACCGTGGCAAAGAGTCCATATTGATTTTGCTGGACCGCTGGAGAACTACATGTTCCTAGTGGTTGTTGATACTCATTGCAAATGGCCAGAAGTAGCTGTCATGAAAAGCACCTCATCGGAGAGAACCATCGAAGAGCTAAGGTCTATTTTCAGCAGGTTTGGTCTCCCTCAACAACTCGTCAGTGATAATGGTCCACAGCTGGTGTCGTGAGAGTTTAGAACATTCATGGAAGAGAATAGTATTGAGCACATCAAGTCTGCACCTTACCATCCTGCTACAAATGGGCTTGCAGAAATATTTATACAAACTATGAAGCAAGCGCTGAAGTCCTCACCAAGCACACAGTCTCTAAATTGACGCCTCAGTGCTTTTCTGTTGTCATACAGGAACACACCCCATGCCACAACAAAGGTGTCTCCTGCTTCATCTATGTTAAAGAAAGCGCTCCGCCCTCGGCTTGACCTTCTAAGACCTCAAAAGACAAAAGACATTGTTCACCGACAACAGGAAGCTCAAAGAGGACAACGGGCAAAAGCAAAATTTCGGTCTTTCACAGCAGGAGGTAAGGTTCTTGCTCGGAACTATGCCCATGGTGCTAAATGGACGCCAGCGACAGTTATTGCACAAACAGGTCCAGTGTCATACACAGTGGAAACCCATGATCATCTCATCTGGAGGAGACATGTTGCTCAATTACTACACTCTTCAGGCCCAGCTGAAGATTCACCTCATGTTACATCCATCAATCCAGAGCCGGAGGTCCATCAAGAGCAACACCAATCCCCAGAGGAGCCTCGTGAGCCACTTTCAAAAATGGACAGTGTCCCAGGCACACCTAACCCTGCTCAGGGGCCTATGCCAGGTACCCCCAACAATTCAGGACTCATTCAATCCTCACCAAAAAACGCTGTGACTGACTTAGTCACTGGTCATACTTACCCTAGAAGAAACAGACGACCCCCTGACATTGTAGGGTAGTGACTCACCGATTCCATCGGGGCAGAATAATCCCCAGGGTTGAGTCCGGATTGAGGTAGTCTACCCTCACTCCATAGTTAGTGCACCGTTCTATAACGTTGCTATAGGTTCATTCTTGTTTGTGTAGTGAAGCCGAGGCCTTGCACACAAATACTAAGTTGTTGTAAAAATGTTGACTTTTATTAAGGGCACCTTAACAGTAAGGGGGAAGGGATATGTTGTGTATTGATTCCTTATGATTGTTGGCAAAATGCCGCGATGCCCCCTGGGTAATCTGTGTTGATGACGTAACATTGTTGTTGGAAGTGGAACGAAAATACAGAGGCAGGTGCGATTGCTCCCCGTCTTCTGTGTCCTTATTCTTTGTTATATCATTCATCCAAGGTTATAACAACCCCGACCCCCAAAATAACTATTGTGTATCGATTTGCAGAGCTGGGCATCGCCTATTTCCTGTCTGTATATTTAATCGACCCACGTGGTCGTAGTCGGTCCGAGTCAGCCAAACGATGTTGAGAACAGACTTAACCTGTACCACGTCACACGCAGGTGCCGCACTCCTGACACACGGCCGAGTAAGGAAAAAAAACGAAAAATTAAACAGTGTTGTGCACCTTGTGGTCACACAGACGCAATGACATGTGTCCCAAACTGCTTTTATTTCACCGATCACCACGTGCATGTGTGTGTGTGTCTGTTGTTTTTGTTTGATATTTTTCTTTATTTGGCTCCTGTGGCGCCTGCTTGTGACGTCAAGATTATTCTTGACGGCAGTTGGCTGTCGCCGACGAGGGACAGGACCATATGGTTGATTAAATATGCAGGATGGAATGCGGTGGCAGTTAGGCGATGCCCATCTATGTCGATTTGTTAATACATAGGATATACTACATTCACGACCCACAATTTTAAGCACACTTGCAGACAAAAGTTCTTGTTTGTAAAGGTTATCAACCAAGACAAATTTTAAAAAAGGATTAAAAAACAGAGCGAAGTCATAATTTTGTTTTTTAAGATAGTTGCTGAAAACGTGCAGACTGAGAAATATGTATCACTGAATTGTGGAGCGTTAAACCCAGGTCGTCCCTCCCCCACAATATAAAAAAAAACGATTGCCTTTGTCATCAGCAACATCTTGCAATGTCGGCCGTTAGTGTTCGCCTGTCACGCAGAGAAAGGCATAGGAGTGGGGAGGGGAAGAAAAATGTCCGACTTGACAGCCAGCGTGGGGACCAGGGCTTCGGGCTGGTGAGGTCGCCTTAAAGCACCTTGTTGTCTGCAATGTGTGCAGCGTGCACGTCCATGACACAAAAACATTTGGAAGAATGAGTAGGGCAGAATTAATTTTCTTGAAAAAGTCTGACTTCACAGTCAGCATGTGGATTGGGGCTTTTGACTGGTGTGACCGCTTTAGAGCATCTCGTTGTCTGCCATGAATGTGTGCACGTCACATCGAGAAGCGGAAGTGCGAGGAGGAAAAATTTGCAAATGCAATTTGACCTATGGAAGTTCCTGTGTAGTCTTCCATCACAAAATGTTTAGAAATGCAAAATCACTTGTCGAGTTTATAACATGTGTCAGACTTGATAATGGTTGGTGGCCATTAGAGGGCAATAGGACACCAAGAAAACATAAACAAAAATTATTTCAAGTGAAATAATTAAGAAGTTTATGTTTTACATCTCATTTACCACTGCAATTTTGAAAGTAAATTTGCTAACATTGGTTGCTATCTTAATCTAATGCTAGGCTATGTGTACTGTAGCTACAAATGGTTTATTGTTGTCCAGAGCAATATTGAAACATATTATTGAAACTACTGACCTATCTTAGTATGGTTTACTGTTTTGTGTCAGAGGATATTCTTTAACTACAATACTTGTCAGTTGTCACGATAACCTGCAGATGTATAAATGACAGATGTTCGAGTTGCACTTTTTTGAATTTTGACACCAAAAACAAGGAGGCAAATTTAGTCACATGTGTGTTGTGCTTTGAGTGGGGCACTCCTATGACTGAGAGGTACCATAAGCTATGATGAGAAGAACAGGTAGGCCGGCTCGACCCTGAGCTTGTCAGGTCCAATTTTATTGCAATTTTAATCCCTCTTACACATTCTTCTGTACATTACAATTTAGCCTCGAAAAGTGACACATTGACTGCCTTGTTTATACAATTAAAAGTTAGCTGTTGAAAGTTATTGTTGAAAGGAACAACAGAAGTCAAATAAAGGAGCATGTGTTTTTTTTCTCCCCCCTCCCTATTGTAAATCTGATAGCAAAAAATAAATAACTAAAATAAAAAATCTAAATGAAAAGTATATAGTGCAATAAGCTTTTACAATAGCATCATAAAATTTCTGCTGTCAGAGTAGAAATTTTATAATCCGGTTTTATGTCCAATTTGTGTCGCTCCCACAAAAAGAAGGACAGAATGCACCAACCAGGATTTTTATTGGACGGAATATAGACTTATAACATATCAATGCCATTTCAAATCCATTCATTTCATTTGGTACAGCTACACGGGCTAATGAGATCGAATACAAGAGGTGTATGAAACAATTCTGCTTTTACAAAGATAATTCTGCTCTTTTTACTAATTTAGCAATGTATTTACTAATGTTGTTGTAGTCAGTATTTGCATATTACTACATCATAGCAATAATAATCATAAGAACTCACCAGGATTATGCTGATACTCCACAATGCAATCTGGGATGATTAGAGACTCTTCAACCAGACAAACGGAAATCTTCAAGCAATGAAAGGGAACCAATTGGTACCGACCCAAATTTCCTTCTAATTTTTCCAGTTTAAAAAAACAAGGGAAAAAACAAACAAAGGGAAATATGAATAAGTAATTCCTCTTTCATTTAACATTAATTATTTTGAATGAAAAAAGAAAGCACACTTTATCATGTTAATGAGTTGTGTTTTGGGGTGAATGGAAATATTCATATATTATATACCATATCATAATAATCATATTGCTACTTTTCATAATAATAATAATCACCATCATCATCATCATAATAGGAAAAAAACAGTTTTTTCTATCCATGAAATACTAGTGATATTAACAGATCTGCTATGTAATCCATTCCTGAGCCACTGGATGGCAGCTGCTACACATCCACTATTAGCAACACAGTATAATGCAAGCAGAAGTAACTAAATTGAACAGCAAGCTGAATAGGTTAAATGCCTTTTAAAACTAATTTTAGGGCACAGCCATTTGTTATCAAAATAGCTGTCAATGTAACATTAGAAACAACCGAACAAACAACCAAACAACCAACCAACCAAACAAACGTGCGTGTGTGTGTGTTGTGTTTATCCACTAGATGGCCTCAAACATGTTCTAATTAATTTTAATGGCATTCCATATTACTACTACTTCTGTATTGCTTGATATAGCATGATCACTTTAAAACATACAATACACTACAGTACAGTAATGGTTGGCATTACTGTACAGACTTCTAGCCAACTCAATACATTTTTAGTTCTCAGTAATATAAATCAATTAGTGAATCAATCTAACTTTATTGACAGTGCTTTTCACACCATAATGTCAACCAAAAGCCTCAATACCAATTAAAGAACAGTTATACAGAAAACTCCAATTCTTTAGAGTCAACATATGACTTTTAAAAATGATTAGACAACTTGTTATAAACATAAAAAAATCAGGCTGTAAAGTACAGAAAATACATGAATTCTCATTTTTAATGTTGAACAGTCAACCCGGTGCAAAAAGACTCTTTATCTACAACATACCAGGTACTTAACTTCTAACAATAGGCATCATAATAATCAATTAATAGTTTGAGCTTCATTAGTGTGTACAGTAATTGATGGTTGATTCATCATTTCTTGGAGGCAAAATCGAGGGCACTCTGGCTGATGGAGAATGTCACTCTGAACTAGTTGCTGTCTAAAGCGGTAACATGATGTGGGTAACTATGGGAAAATGAGGTACTTGCCATGTAAAAATTCTTGTTATTCTCCTCAATACAACATTGGCATGGAGGCAGATCCAGAACATTCAGAGAGTGTACTAATGCAGAGCAAGTCTGACACCCAGTTTTGAGTTTCTGCACTTGAATCTTGGCTGTGGCTGTGCATTTTGTACTAGGGCCATCCAACCACCTCTCACAATTATACAAACCTTCAATACTGTTCAAAAACTTAGTGCAGTACAACAGTTGGCAACTGCGCCACATACGTCACCTGGATACATAAAACCTATCAACAAGATACATCATTCTCACCAGAGATGCGGATTAATAAATGAATGAATGTATGCAGATCACTACAGGTGTGTTTTGCTTGTGAAACTTTACTTGCGGGCGGCACGGTGGTCGACTGGTTAGCACGTCCGCCTCACAGTTCAGAGGTCGAGGGTTCGATCCCGGCTCCGGCCTCCCTGTGTGGAGTTTGCATGTTCTCCCCGTGCCTGCGTAGGTTTCCTCCGGGTACTCCGGTTTCCTCCCACATTCCAAAAACGTGCATGGTTAGTTGATTGGACTGTCTAAATTGCCACTAGGTGTGATTGTGAGTGCGGATGTTTGTCTCTGTGTGCCCTGCGATTGGCTGGCAACCAATTCAGGGTGTCCCCCGCCTACTGCCCAAAGACAGCTGGGATAGGCTCCAGCACGCCCGCGACCCTTGTGAGGATAAGCGGTATGGATAATGTATGAATGAATGAACTTTACTTGCCCCGCGACCCTATATAGGATAAGCGGTTTGGAAGATGACATGACATGACTTTACTTGCTCTGACCAACCAGAGGACGGAAAAATGCTGACGTTATTCAAGGCCCACCAAGGCGAATTTGAAACTGATTAGTGAAAGAAACTGTCACATTCCTAATACAGCATCGTTGCATTAGCTAGCACTACATTCTAAAGGCCCTCGACTTATAACTTGTTTCCACACTATTTCATTTGGTTAAACCACACTGAATGTGCAACTAGTCTTGCCATGTCTCACCCCGTGACATCTGAATTTTGGCATGTTTTATACTGACCTCCCGACCTCGACCTCCCACCAACCAAATCCCTAAACCCCCGGCCCCTACCCTGTCTTGTCTTTACTTGAATGTGCAGTTTAGATTGACATGGCAGCACAAAGAAGCTGACAACTGCTTGGAAAACTAACGTCCACATACACGTACTGGAAGCAGTGCAGCCAAGATAAACTATGGAATGAAGAGAATAGACAAATATTAGAATGTAGGTTGTCAGTGCTTCTGCAGAGAAGGCCTTGTCACCCTGACGGTCCAACACTGGCACACAGAGGTGTTTCAGAGGGTGGTGCTGCTAGAATCAGTGTCTGAGCCACTCTCGAGCAGCCAGCTACAGGTGCCGGGTGGTAGCCTGAGGGTCTTGAATAGGGTGGTCCTGAAAGACTTGCAGAGGAAGAAATAGATGAGCGGGTCCAGGAGGGAGTTGAGAGACGACAGGAAGAGCGTACTTTCTTTGAGCTGGAAGAAGAAGAGCTTGAGTCGGCAGTCGAAGAGGAGGCCCCGTGTCTGGCTCATTGTGTACGGCACACGAGCGAAATGGAACGGCACGAAGCACACGAAGAACACAGCCAGGACCAGGAAGACATTGGTGTTCATCTTCCTCTTGGCTTGCTGCTTCTGCTTGGCCGAAGCCCTGGACCCCACAGGGCCTCGAGCCTTGGTGCGTGAATACGATTTGTACAGCTCTTTGGTGATTAGAGTGTAGCACACAATCACAATTAAGAGGTTCCCCCAGAAAATAACCTGACACACGTGGTTGACCACCTCGTGCCAGTAAAGTCCAGCCTGCTCCTTTAGGTCGCTGCACTTGAAGTACGGCGATCGTGGCATCTTACCGGTCAGTATCACGTTGGGGAGGCAGATCGCCAGAAGGGCGATCCACACTACGGTGGAGAGGAGCTTCCTGTGGGCCAGCCGTTTGGCATTGGTGCCCTTGAATGGCGTCAGGGTCTTCCTGCAGCGGTCAATGCTGATGAGGCCGAAGAAGAGGATGCTGATGTACATGGTGAGGTAGAAGAGCACCGAGGAGACCCGGCACACGAATATTCGCAGGCCAGTGGAGGCCATGTTGGAATCTGATAACACCTGCAGCAACACAGAATTCATAGAGGAAATGGTCAGCCCTTCATTTGGTATACCTACACAATGTCATGTGGATCTCCCATACATCCGTTGAATAGGCAAGGTAAGCTAGTTTTGTTTGGATGCACATTTCATGCACAAGATAAGGCAAAAGCATTTACTTGGGGCTTCACTTCACTTCGGTCGGCAACTTATTCCATTTGCATGCAACATAACAGCTGACCCGAGTTTGCAGACCTCAAAGCCCTACTGGGTTACATTTATATATTCAAAAAACATTTCGTTAATGTCTTCAGGACCCAAACCAGTCGGTGATTTATAAACCAGTGGCAGAATCTTAAATTCTATTCGATACCTGACTGGGAGCAAGTGTAAAGCCTATAGGACTGGAGCAATATGTTCTGATCTCATTGTTTTCGTCAGAACCTGAGCTGCAGCATTCTGAATGAGCTGCAGCTGTTTGATGCCTGAGGGAGTCCAGTCAGAAGACCATTACAATAATCAAGTCAAATGAAGATAATTTAGCATTTATTTTCATTATGTGTGGCGTGTGAGCTGGAACCTATCCCAGTTGTTGAGTGGCAGCCACTCCGATGTATACCCTGCCTCTCAACCAAAATCCGTTTGGATAGACTGGGGTGGAGCTACGACTTTTTTGGTGGGGTGGCTAGGGTGACACAACAACTCACTAAGTGATGGCTATAAGATGACATGCTAACTGTACCTCACAAATCAGCAGTTGTGAGGTCTGTCTTGCCTAGATAATGCACAGCGCCTAAAATCTTATTTTTAATCATACCATCCACAGTCAGGGTTTTAAGTAAATGTACACATACTTATAAGCTTGACCACCACAATAAGCAGCAACTAATTGAAGTGAAATACAACATTTTGCTGAAGTTAATTTACTAGATAATGCCTTTTTCTTTGCTTTTGTATTCTATCTCTTTTGTATTGCATCTCATGCGCTAATTTGCTAGCTAATGGCCAATCAGTGCTGAACACCAGTTTGCATACTGGCGATCAATGACTCATTCATTTAGGAAGCACGATGACATAACGTTCTCTTAATTCTTCAAAATTCTAGACCAAAAAAAATTGGATTGTTTAGCATGGTTGTTTTGTGGGTCATTCAATTGACCCAACTGTTGGGGTTAAATGAATAACCCCAAAAGTTGTGTCGGTGCCTTTTTGACAGAATTTGGGTTATTGTTGACCCAACTATTTTTAAAGTGTTGTTGTTGTTATCCTTTCGGCTTTTCCCCTCAGGGGTCACCACAGCGAATCAAGTGCACGCACGATTCGCATGATTGATTTGGCAACGCATTTTACGCCAGATGCCCTTCCTGACGCAACCCTATTAGCAGGGCACACACACACAGACACCATCACTGAGCTGGAATCGATCCCACGCTGCCTGCACACAACTCTGCGCGTGTACCACTACACTATCAGTGACTGGTAGCTATTTTTAGAGTGTAGATCAGGGGTGGGCAATTCCGGCCCTCGAGGGCCATCCTGCATGTTTTCTATGTCACCCTGGTGCAACCCACCTGATTTAAATGATCAGGATCGTTTTCCAGCTTCTGCGGACCTTGCTGAAGATATGATCATTTGAAT
Source organism: Filicampus tigris (assembly GCF_054856515.1). NCBI lineage: Eukaryota > Metazoa > Chordata > Actinopteri > Syngnathiformes > Syngnathidae > Filicampus > Filicampus tigris. The sequence goes on from NC_141223.1 coordinate 20,014,119, forward strand.
CAGGTGTGTTCCAGCAGGGAGAGATGGAAAACAGGCAGGATACAGGCCCTTGAGGGCCGGAATTGCCCACCCCTGGTGTAGATGGTCAATATAAATTATGGGGGCAGAGCATCAACATGCCTCAGTGTCAAACAACTGCATGGAGATGGCAGCAAGGTTTTTGCACCAAAGAATCACGTTTATGAAAATATTCCTCTAGACGTGGGAGTGGCCAGGGGATAGCGGCTACCATTGGTCACTGCATAGCTCTACCACTGGGGATAAGTCCACCAGCGAGCTTAAAGGGATGGTTGGGCCGGGATGGCTGGGCCGAGATGGCCATGTTTTCACTAACAAGTTCACTTTATATATTTTTTGATCAGGAAAATGAAAAGGGTTGTAATTTTCTATTTTATCAATAAATTTGGGAGAAATTACGAAATAAGTGACTCCGTGAATAACACCTCTTGTTAATGAGGAGAATGGCCGCGCCTCCTACGGTTCTATCCTTGTTCGGTCAGAGTCACTGGACGAACCGATTACAAACTCCCCATCAATCACGGCCGAACATTATTATTTTTGTAAAGGTATAATTTCTTAACAGAGCTCTTGTTTGTGCTGTATCTCATTACATTTGGTCACATGTCTGAAGAACTTTGCAAAGGATTTCACCTTAGTAAAGCTGTTCACAGGCAAATAACTTTTGGAAGTTCAAACTAAAGTGAAAAATGTTTCTGGCTGCCGATTTGATGCCATAAAGTGCTCCATGAATCTTTTAGATGACTATATTCCCATGTGAAATGTCAGACTGCTGTTTACTACCATTTCATTCGCCTCAGTCTATACACAGTATTACATTCAGCAGACTGGATGGCTTATCGTCAACACATTTACAACGTGGCAGCCTCAAGTAGTGCACCTTAGTGGGAAGCGACATATCTATAAATTTGTAATGCAATGGGTGCATATAATTTCTGTATGGTTCTCAGAGGAGCACCAGAGGTTGTTGCATGGTACATTTCTTTCCGACCCACCTCATTGGATGAACTTAAAGAACATATGTGTGTGAAATGTTAAAGATGAATTGATTTACATGACACCAGAATCATCAGACAAATCTTTTTTTTTTAAATTCCAATGTTAAATATAAGTAGCATTTTACTGGAATAAATTGTAAGAAAGTTATGAATCTCTCAGTGTGAAAAAAAATCAATTTCTGGCCAACTTTTTAATACAAAGTCAATGACCTATTTGCTAAATCTCAAGATTCGAACTTCATTCTCAGTATGATACTGCACACTTCTACACCAATGCAAACGTCAAGCACAATCATTAACATACTCACAACCCTGCCGTATTTCAACTAGTGGGCCTGCTGGGAACATATTCTTGTTTGGGTTGACTTCCTCTTTAAATATTCTCGCTATGTCCCCTGGCGGGCTCCGGGCAAGTCACTGTGGTTGTGTTGGCAGCTAAATGCTCTCATGGTTATACAGTTGTAAGCAATTCAATCCACTTGCGATACTCCCAGTCGGTAACAGGCTGTGAATAGGAAATTAGCCAGCTAACGAGCTTTAAATAATTTGTGTGAATCATGAAACCTCTACCGTTAGCATCTCGCCCACAGCATGATGGACTTTTTTTTTGGGTGGCTGGGAGGACGGACTGACGGAATGTAAGGACGGAAGCATTTTAAAAGGATGAGAACGGGCAGGGTCGGAGGACAATTATTTTTATGAATTCGGACAGAGGGACGAGGACGAAAAGGTGCCCAGGTCGCGGACGAAGGACAGACCGGCAAAAAAGGGTTAAGAGTCCATCTCTGTTCATAATTCTTTTCAACTTCTATCTTAAAAAAAACAGCCACCAAACATGATGCTGCCGCCACCATGCTTTATTTTAGGTTTGGTGAGCGTTGTTGTGTTGGGTCAAACACACTTTTTGGAATTATGGACAAAAACTTTAACCTCAGTCTCCAAATTTTGCAAAAGCACTCTTGAAATCTCCCTTCTGCATGTCAGAAACTGAAATCTGCACAAAAGTCAGGTGAACGAATCATTACACCATCAGTGACTGTCATCTATCTTAATCCCACATGAAACAATCTCCTTGGGCCTCACCTTGAAAGGGAACGTGAGGGTCATGACGACGTCGGCGACCACGATGTTCTTGAGGTAGATGACGAAATGGGAGCGAGAGGGGATACGTAGGAACACCCACACCGCCAGGCTGTTGAGCGACAGCCCAGCAAGGAACAGGATGGAGTAGAGGACGGGAAAAATCACCGTCTTCACGACATTGTCACGGGAGCAGGTCAGGTTGCTACGATTGCCTTGGAAGACAGTCGCGTTTGTGTCCATGAGGAGAGTTGTCTGAAAAATTCAATACAATTTTATTTATGTAGCACCAATCACAACAGAAATTGTCTCCGGGCATTTTACACACAGATAAAGAGAAACACTCCTTACTGAATGGAAAGAAACATTAACACAAGGCTGATTTTGCTCTTATATTGGCCGTAACTTTTGGGTTCACAAATTAACAGCGAATTTTAATCAGAGAAGGCTATATGTATACTGTATTTGATGCTGATTTAAAAAATGTCTTTACTGCCTTTCTAGCATCGGGTTTTTGAGATATTTTCATTTTTTATTTTTAAATTCGACCAATAAAACCTTTTGCAGCACAGATTTTACAATGTGCTGTAATTTATAGCTATGATGTCTGTTGCTGACCCTCTCCCATTATCCATAAACAAATAATAAATAAATAAAAACAGAAATATTTTCTATATATTACTTCATAACATATTATATTATTGTTATTATATTATTAGTAGTATGAAAACCTGATGTACGTCTCCTAGAAATTAGGGAAAATTTGAAATCAGCACAGAAAAATGAATCTAGAATAATGTACATGCATCTCTGATTAAAAAAACGAGTAGAATTTGTTGAGGTTTAACTTGCATTAAACTGTTGCATAATTTTAAAAGGTGCATACCTATAAAATAAACGTACCAATTTCTCCTCTATATCTAATCTTTGGGCCAATTAAATGCTCCGTTTACTACATTTTAATCATGTGCAACCGATGTACATGTTCAAATTAAGACTTGCTTTTCCAGGGTACGGGACATCTTTCAAGCAATGCTTTCAGCCAGTAAAATGTCAGTGAAACAAAAATTAATCCACATTAATCCTGAGATTTGAAGGAAGGCAATGCTTCTTCAAATTTTCCCTCTCAAATCCTCCACTCATGCCGGTAGTTTTATGTTTTTATTGCATTTTACCGAATACCATCTGTCCCATCCCTATTACCTAAAATGGGGGGATCCTTGGAAAAGTTTCTCTCCGGTTCCCTGGACCCCCAAAAGTTTGAAAACCCCTAGAGTATTGAGGTTATTCACTGACCAGCTGGCTTTGTCCCATGAAGATCTCTGTGAACAGACTGATGTTTGACCGCTGAAGTCCAGTTTAGATGCCTCCAGTCTAATGTCACATTGAGTGTCTGACTGCAGACTTTTGCTTTTCCTTCTGCTTTCTCTTTTCTGTCTTGCGGAAAGGCTGATGACGATTGAAAAGCCTAATCAAGTGGCACCAAAAGGCGACGCCAACCGGAAGAAATGGTTAGGAAGCATCGCAACATGTTACATTGCTTTCTTTAATAATTCGTCTTGTCTCTGTTGATGACCACAATGAGTGTACATGGTCGTCTGTCCGGATGTCCTTTCTGTTGACTGGTTGTCTTGCCCAAAATCACCAGAGGTAGGCCCCACACTTCATGCAATTTACTGAATAGGCAGTAGCAATGTATGTGGAGGGAAGTCATGAGATCTTATGATACATGCCAACATGGACATGCACATCATATCCATCCATGTATTTTCTATAGCACTTGTTAGAGGGGAACTCAATTAGGAATAGGCTCCAGCAGCTGAACTGGAGAATATTCCAGCTGATTTTGGGACGGAGTGGTGTACACCCGGACTGTTCTCCTGCCAATCAGACAGTACATATAGAACAACAACCATTCTTTCTCACATTCACACCTATGGACAATTTAGAGTATTCGATGAACCAATGAATGCATGTCTTTGCATTAGGAGCATAGGGAGAACATGCAAACTCCAAAAAGGAAGGCCAAAGATCAGATTCAAACCATGAACATCAGAGCTGTAATGCGGAGTTGCTGACCACTATTACACCATGATGCCCTCTGAACAAATTATTTGCTTGAAACGGAACCATTTTTCTGAGGAACTGAAAACAAGCTCCGTGTGGGTTGCTTTCCATTTTGCATCACATGACCTTGAGATTTCTTTCCCCCCGGTCATGTGCCAACTGAGATTAATGCTGAAACTTCCTCTGTCTGCGACCGAACTGAAATGTCAGCATCATTCAGTTCCTTAATTTGTACTCATGCACGAACACCTACAATATATACATACTGTAAATGCTGTACATGCAATCAAGGCTGAACTTTCTTGCCAATGCAAAATGCCTTCAAAAGATGAATACCTTTAGCACTGCCAAATTGTTAAATTTAAAAACAAAGCAAATGACACACATGGTTGAAAATGCTGATTTTTAACTACGAACAGATAAAAGTTAAGTTATGTGTTTGAAGTCAAAATTAAGTCAAGCCAACTTTAGTCAAACGAGTCCCAAGCCGAGCCCCCCAAAATAATGATCACAGCATTAATGCTTGTCTTTCAGAATTTCCACAATATTTTGACACATAATCTTTGTGTGAATGCTTGTTTAAGCATTTCCTCTTTTTGAATATAAAGTTGCATTAGTAATGACCTTCTCTCGGAAGTAGCCTAATAGTTTTTGATGCACATGAATTACATTGCAAGTGCATGTCTCTTAGCAACCAATCATTCATGCATTTGCAAAGCATCATCACAAGGGTCGCCAGCGCTGGAGCCAATCCCTGCTGATTTTCTGCAACAGAAAGTGAACACCCTTGACTGACCGCCAACCAATCGCAGGCCTGTCTAACAACATTCACAAAATGGAATGTGAACAAACAGCCACGGAGACAAACCTGCACACATGGAAATCCCCATCGGCTACTTATCATACAGAGAGGAAGAGAGGAATGAGGTGAGAAACACACAGCTGGCCCGAATATCCATTTAGAGTCAGCTCCCCTCTGCACACATATAATGATTTTTCCTCACTGCAACACTTTCCCCAAGCTACCACACTACCCTCTGAGTCACCACTGTCACTTGACAAATCACAAGTCTATTGTTGCCGCTCAAGATAAACAAGCACTGCAAACAGGAAGCTGAAACAGGGAGGTCTAATCTTCCCCTTAACAACGCTCGTAAGAGATCGTAGAAAAGGTGATGGCAAGAGGACTCTGGTCAAACAAATACAAGTGCAAGAGCTGCAGCATCTGTGTGCTGACAAACTGCGACCTCTCACCGTTAGAAACAACAGTCGACAGTCGATCATGTTGTCATTGTGGCAGGTCGACGTAACCTTTAACCGCACAGACGGTGGTCCATGTCTTTTGCGTTCATGCATCTCCTTGGTCAGGTCATAAACGTAGGCCAGTTGAAATGCGTAGGTCGCACTTTGTTTGGACAGTATAAGGTTACTTTGAGCTAGCGCTGCTGGCCCACTATGGAGGGCTGGTGCCAGGGTCTGTCTTCCACATGGCTTTCTCAAACATGGTATTATCTGCACGTTTATATTGTACATGGTTTATGCCCAGAATGTTGAAAATCGTGTATTTGGGAGAAATACAACATGCATTTTCTATCTTGCAGCAGACACGTTTTTTCTATACAATGCAAGTGTGATGACCTATTCCCGCCCTCTCTGGTACTCACAAACAAAACACTTTTACTTTGTTATTATTTAAAAGCTAAATAGTCGCATCAAAAAAAGAACATGTTTTGCTGCCCCAAAACTGCTTACATGAAGGAAAACTTAATTATAGACATAATTGACCAAGGAAGTAAGGCAAGTGAGTGCTTTTGTGCCGCCTGACAACGTATAGTATCCTTGCACAGCTGCACAAAGTAGTTCATTGCGTGGTATTGGTAACCTCAAAATGCCATATGCCTGGACCGTGGATCCGCTGCCGTGTTTTATTCCCGATTGAGAATGCTACACAATGACTGGTTTCTGATCTCATGAGCCCCATGTGTCTACTTTGATCCAGGTTCTAAAGCTGACTGTCTGGAATGATTTGGCACCTGGGCCTTCCTGTCGACCAGTGAATGCGTCGCCAGTTCCATTTCGAACACATAAGTGCTTTGTTTTCATCTTGATGATGACTCATGGCTCTGGTCTGGATTTTGCATCAGTGCACAACCTACTTGTGCGGAGGAAACAGCATGACAGTGCAAGTCATGCAACATATTATTAACTCCCCTAAAGAGGTTGTTGTTTTACTTTCTTTTCTCTTAGCAGGGGTTGCAGGCGGTTTCAACCTCCATTACCACCGACCACCAATAAAAGCCATCTTTCCAAAATGTTTGAATTCCAAATTGCAAACTCCATTCTTGCAGAACAACACTTCCTGGCAAAGCCATCTGCCCCTTCAAGTCACTTTTAAAATGAGCATGTTGTCGTTTTCTGGGAAGTTTGATCCTTGAATGTATTTACTGTAAGGTGAAGGCAGTGATTCATTTGTCCATATACCAATACATTTCCAAGCGGATTTATGGAAGCAAGATTACACCATGAACTGGTGGCAAGTCAATCAGGGTGATTGTTAATGCATTTGTGGGGCAGTGTTCCTACTGTGTCATTATCGCTAGCCAATCACAGAGCTGCCAACTGTTACGGATAGTCCGCATTTTGTTACGCAAATCTCTGAATACAACCTCATTACAGCCAAAGCATGTGTGCAAAACAAAAACAAAACATGGGTCACATGCTAAAACAGGTTGAAAATGAATAAAAATACTTAGAAGATTATTGCGATTTTGTTCGACAACATGCCGCCGGTGGCTCCACTGATGTAATGCGTTGCTGTGGAAGCTTGCAGACGAGTCCAAAGTTAGCTGAAAGCTAACAACTTCAGGCTCATCCCAATCGCTGCTGGTTTTAATAGTTTCATTTCAGCGGCGACAAACAAGGGCAGCCACACAAAGTGAAGCTTTATTGGCAAATTACAAGTATTATGTCCATTGACATGCAAATAACTGTGTGCTAATGACAACTTTATCCATCATAGAATAACACACGCCACATGCATATAATAGTGTCAGTTTCATAATACGTAATTGGTCGAATAGGCCAAACAGCCACGGGACGGTGAAGCATATCTAACGGTGACTGACATTTTTAATCGTTTGCTTTTACAAAGTATGTCTTCACATGATAAGGCTTTTATCCAAAAAGAAAATAAAGTAAGTGCTTTTCAAAACTGGTAATATAAGGCAAAACAACCCCCTAGCTCCTGCCTTTAGTGTTGGTGGATTTCCCGCCAAGTCAACTACTGTATGTGAACTACAACACTACACTACAGTACCAATTGCCCTGAGTGCCCGTGACAGGAAAGTGTTCCCTTGGCCAGTCGGACAGTTATAATTGAGATCTATAAACTCTGCCCAGCAACATCAAGCTGATCAAAGAATCCACAATCCAAGTAATTATTTTTGTAAAATGTTGTAATGACTCACAAATAATACCTGTTGGGTGTACAATACATAGCTAGAGAGTAATGTAATTTTCCTGCTATGTAGTCTCCCCCACCATACAGTAAAAACACTCTTTGTGTGTACCTCGCAGCGGTGAGGAATGTCATTGGTCTTTGACTATTTGTCCGATCCCTCTGCCTGTGTGCCTGTGATAGCAGGATGTGGAGATGTGGCTCGTGAGCAGACAAAAAGGACAACAGCTCCCTTTGAGAGGCTGGCCAGGCCGGGATAGCTCACATATTTGACACCGTGTCTCTGTGTGCTCAGCAGAAGCTTGTGTGTGCGCACACAAGACATCAGATGTCAACTTACGCATACAGAGTCATTCACACTCACTGGTCACTTCAATAGGTACACCTGTACAATCTAATGAGATCCAATACAGTTAGCTGTATCATCCCCCTATTCAGTGGTGGTATGTAGAAATAGTTTATTACTGTATTAAAGTACGAGTAGATTTTCGGGTACCTCTACTTTACATAATGTATTTTTCTGTTGACATTATTACTACCTAAATATGAAGCTTTTTTTTCTGCCTCTTCTCTGTGACCCTTGCACACTCTATGATGGCTACTCAGTCATACTTAAATAAATAAATAGTTGCCCCCTACTTGCTACTCTGCCTTTCTCTGCATGACGTGCATGCACTCATGGCACTCAACGAACACTCTAGAGCGACCACGACAGCGGACTATCGCAAGGGAAGGTGCATTTTTGCTAGCTAAATGCATGCCACAATTGCGCCGGATAATCACTGATGCAACAAAGGCACTCAAGTTCTTTTACGGTGGGGGAAGGGCAACTCATGCTAGACTCTAAAGTGCATGAAGCAGTGTCGTCATAGCCCCAAAAAATCAGGGAAACTGAAATGCTGTATCTCCACAAATTAGTGCTATATATTTCTCAGTATTTGCATGTCATGTCATGTCATGTCATCTTCCAAACCGCTTATCCTATACAGGGTCGCGGGGAGTTGCTGGAGCCTATCCCAGCCGTCAATGGGCGAAGGCAGACTACACCCCGAACTGGTCGCCAGCCAGTCGCAGGGCACACACAGACACCGTCACTGAGCGGGAATCGATCCCACGCTGCCCGCACACAACTCAGGCGTGTGTACCACTACACTATCAGCGGACTAGTATTTGCATATATATTCAGCAATTATATTCCAACATGTATCATGTATGTAGAAAGAAATCTCTGAATTCACTTTCCAGGATACATACGTAAAGTGTTGAATCAGTACTACTACTTCTTCCTTCTTCTTTTTGTGTTTGCAAAGTATTTGTACTTACTTCTCCTCGTGTACAGAGTGTGAGTACTTAGCCACCTGTGCTACTAGTCTATAAATATGAGGTTACACCCAATAAAAGGATGCTTTGTTTTCATGAAATCATTGGCACCACATTAAAACAGGACTAATCACGGTTTCTCCTGTTATGTCACTGACGGTGCAGTTTCTCCTGTTATGTCACTGAGGTATGTGCAAAGTGCTGCTAAGACAGATGCAATGCAGCAGGTGGTCATGTAATGTGTCTCAGCCTTGTCAAACTTAACCTGTGAAACTGTTTACTGGTTTTGTAGGTGCCATTTTGTTTTATTAGTCCGGTTTTCTCAGATCCTTTGCATTTAAATGCCGAGCCTATTTTAATTTGTACACAAGCATCGGCTTCTGTTGTAAAAAAGCACGTCAACATTCTTAATTAGGTGAGCTGGTCAGATTAAAAGCTTGAGCTCTTTGGTACACCGTAATCTGGGGATGCTTTGATGTCTTTAGAATAATGATTGTGCCTATGCCGTGTGGAACATGAGGTTTACAGTAGTGGGCCCCACTGATTCACATGGTTATTCTCTGAGGGGCTCAAAGACCACATCTGCAGACAATCAGAATGAAAACCTCCCACTGAAGTGTTTCCACTGTCCTCAGGCCATACAAAGAATACGGGAAAATTAAAATCTATAACACATTTCTTAATGAAAAGCTAAATATGGTAACCAAAATATTAGAAACAGCTGTCCGTATAATTCAGCTCAGTTCGACACCATGCTAAAATACAATAATAAGCATGTTAAATTAAAACTTTGTAAAGGCAGCATTTTGTATCACTTTAGATCAAGAGTGGCATTTCCGGTCCTCGAGGGATGGTATGGTAAATGGTAAATGGGCTGTCACTTGTATAGCGCTTTTCTACCTTTGGTACTCAAAGCGCTTCACACTGTACCTCATCTATCTACTGATGACGCAGCATCAGAAGCAACTGGGGGTTCAGTATCTTGCCCAAGGATACTTCGACATGGTTACAATGGCCGGGGTTCCATCCCACAACCTCTGGGTGGGGAAATGACCACCTTAGCACTGAGCCATGCCGCTCCGGTATCCGGGATGCTTTATGTGTTCCTCCTACAACACACCTGATTCAAACGATCAGCTCATCAACAAGCTCTGCAGAAACTGCATAATATTCCTGATTATTTGAATCGGGTGTGTTGGAGCAGTGAGACATATAAAACATCCCGGAAGCCGGCCCCCGAGGACCGGAGTTGCACACCAATGGCATAATGGTAAGTATGATGGATCATCATCATACTCAAGGTGACTTTGGCGAATTAGAGGTATTCCAACAGAATATCAAAGACGTAACAGGGTGAAGTTGAACACCTATTTTTTGATGGGTGGATGGATGTTTATATGATTGAACAAAATTCCTTTTTCTTAAAGACACACATTTTCACTGCTACACAGGGCCGCTGTTGTGTAAATGAATGGAAACAAACATCTGTTCATATATATCAGTACATGAAGATTATATTAGAATCTTTGGCATTTAAAACTGTGTTCTATAGTGTATACTGTATTAGTGAGAGTAAGAAAGGCAAATGACAAGTTAAAAAAAAAAAAGGCCTGCAGAATGAACGGCCTTCGGATGTTTGAGGTGACCACAGCATGACACAGCTTCCCTGAAAACGACGTGCAAAGATCTTACTTGTGGCTAAAAGAGCGAAGTGAGGATTGTACAACAGTGGTGTGAAATAATATCGCCGACGCAGAGCAGTACGCACTCGCTACTCTACTGTATGTTTGTCGGCGTATCAGCAAGAGTGAACTGCGTGTATCCAATGTGTTGAAAAGGATTTTGCACTTATACGCTTGGCTTGCAGTAACATGAGGCAACCGATCCTTTACGGCCTTTTACAGAATTTGTTGCCAAGGTTAGCATCAAAACTAAAGAACGGAAAAGTCCTGTCGAGATTTCCATGTTCAGGCCTCTAACAGAGCGGTTTAAGCGTGGAATTCCAGACCATGAGCTAAAAACATGTCACACCTTTCATTTTTTTGCCATGACTGTCAAATGCGCCTTTGTTGGCCCCTTTTTTCTCACCTCATTCCAGGCTATCAGTAGGTTGTGAGTATGGCCCTGGAGACGGTGAAACATTTTCTAATGACAATATGAGCAACGAGTCACTGGAGATCAGTTTTTCCACATTCTGCAAGGTGGCCAAGGAAACCCTCCTATCCAGCTCATACCAAGCAAAAACACTTTGTGTTTATCCGACTGGAAGCCAGCCTAACTCTATCCAGTGTCTCACTTTAGCAGCTGCGGTCCCACCGCCAGACAAAACACACACTTCCTTTCAGTAGCCACATATTAACCATATCTCAAATAATACAATTTCCCTTTAAACACCCAATGGGAAGGATTAAACTGGCAAAAGCCATCATCATTAGGATTCAAGGTACTGTAGTAGAAAATGCTGTTATTCCTGCAAAAGCTGAACAAATACATTTAAAACTTCACTACCCACACAGGGTATGTGGTGTGAATGATGAGCTGTTTGCGGAGCGTGACATAATGATGATGTGGATCTTTTAAACTGTGCAGCCATACAAAAGCATTTTTAAAGTCATCTACATTCCAACACTTAAGGAATCCACTCACAATTCTCAGCAGTTTTTGACTAGTATCTTTCCGTTCCACGGTTTAATGTACCAAACACAACCTCATGATGCAAAACAAAATTAACCGAGAATGGTAAAGGTACATTTATTTGCCTTTGTTAAAATTTGTGATTCATTAAAACCACAATTGAGGTAATTTAAAATGAAATTGGTTCCAGTTACTCTTCAAGCAATCAAGCTCATGAAAAAAAAACAAGTGAGGGTTAGAGTTGTATTATTTTAGAGAACAATAAAAAAATATCTATTCTAGCCTTTTTCCCTCCAATTATTTTAATTTTGGAAATATGACAATTTTACAATTTAATATTTTCTTTCTAGGCCGCTCACTCTTTAATATAGCAGAACATCAAAAGAAAAAAGTATACTAAAATCACCCCTTGTGGTTGTTACTGTACATATTGGAGCAGCATTTTTTTAGCATTTGTCTTTTTATATTAGGATCACAGAATAAAAAGCAACTTTCGCCTGCATTCCTAATAATTAACCACAGGATTACAACAACTGATCTCATAGATCCAAAATACTAAAAATCCACAATGGTGGATTTAGTAGTGATTTAGTTCACAAATTAAATTCACTAAGCTGTGATTTCCACTTCAAAGCACATTAATCAAAGGCAAACCTACAAACAACATGAAATGTTGGATTTATTTTTCTCCCATACATTAGTAGGTATTACACAAATATATACTGTATTATTACAGATAAACATAATGTATAACATTACTGTAAATTATTGTGTACAACACAATCAATCACAAGTCTTTGAAATTGTTTTAACTATACACTGAAAAGAAATTAATGCATCTGCTTCAAAACAGAATTATGCAATTGTGTATTGTAGCAAATATGTTACCTATCCAGTGTAAAACAATCTTCATAACTACTGTATAGTTTCATAAAACAACAAATATACAACATTCTATGGTTTGTCTTTGCAAGGCATGTACAACATAGTCACCTACAGTATCTCCTTAATTTGCTTCTAAAAAACAAGCTGCTGACAAGACTGTATGTGCTGTAATTGAATCCATATGTGTGGCCAGCGTTAGACCCTCAATGGAATCACTTTGGATTAGAATGTATGAACACTTTCTGCTCTTAGAGAATGCCCCCACATGAATGAGTACCAGCTATGATTTTCCAGACATTCAGTTCCAAGTCACAATAACAATTTACATCCATCCCACCAGATGTGTGTTTTTTAGTTAGTTTTTCTTTTCTGAATTCCATTCAATTTCTTCTGTCTCCTAATGTCCTTTCCTCATATTTAAATAAATGTCACACATTTTTCACAAAAATATATTGTTGTCATTCTCTTAAATTCACATACAGATTGGTCCATTACCCTACAGATCAAAATGTTGGTGAAAGTCTGTTTCCTTTGCCATGATTTTTAGAGTACACGCACATAAACAGCCTTTAGGTCTGTACCCAGATGGTTCTTGGCTACACACTTGTACGTGCCTGAGTCAAAGGCTGAGAGCCTCTGGACTACAAGTGTGCCTTGAGGGTGAAGCATTTCACTTCCCAATCTCCTCCCTTGTTGTGCCATTGACAGAATGGAATGATCTGGCAGCTCCCAGGTAATCTCTGGCTTGGGTACACCAATGGCAGCGCATTTGAGCTGAATAGGGGTTCCTGCCATTAACCTCAAGGTTGGAGGTGGCATTGTAGTGATGCGTGGAGGATAGGCAATGATAACAACAGGGACTGTTAGCAAAGCCTCCCCAGCATCATTCAGAGCTCTGCAGACATAGTTCCCTCGGTCATAAAGAGTGGTGTCCTGAACAACTAGAGTACCGTTCTCTAGCAACTTGTAGCGCCCCAGGACTTGAGGCTGGTTAAGAGTGTGGCCCCCAGGGAGGGTCCAGTAGATCCTAGGTTTTGGACTTCCATCAGACAGACAGTGAAGGAACAGAGGATCTCCGAACATACTGCGTATTATGCCCCTTGGCCTTGTAAGAATGTAAGGCTTTTGCCCCACATCCAAAACGATGAGTTTTTCAATATAGCCCATGGTGTTTTTGGCACCACAGCGGTATTTCCCAGCATCCTCAATGCGAGAATTATAGATGACTAAAGTCCCATCATTATCTACCCGTCTGTGGGAGTTACGCCCACCAGCAAGCCGTGTTCCATCAGGTAGAATCCAGATGATATCTGGCTTTGGGTGTCCATCAGCAGAGCAATTCAGAACATTAGTTTTCCCCAAAGGAGAGACAATCCGTTCATTGAAAGGGTTCTTAAAAATGGGCCTTCTCAGCGTACTGGTCACCTCGAGCTGTACCACTAATACGGACTCTCCTCCATCGTTTGTCGCCATGCAAATAAACTCTCCCGTATCAGTAGGACGTACATTACGAATTTCTAAAGTCCCATTATGATGGACATTAATCCTACCACCGAAGTATGGCGCCTTAAGAAATATGTTATCTGGCATTATCCAGGTGATAGTTGGAGTTGGATTGCCTTCAGTTTTACAGTCTATGAGTTTCCTAGAATATTTAGTAGAGAATTCTTTTAATACAGTCCTGTTCTGATGGTAGCCATTGATCACAGGTGGTTTACCACCAATTTCAAGTTTGTAAACTCTTCTGTTTTCACCACCTGGGTTGCGAGCCATACAAACATACTCTCCACCATCGATTGGCTTTGCACTCCTAATATCCAAAGAACCATTGACGTGCAACAAGTAGCGTTCATTAGATGCGGCTATAATGTCATTGGTAGGCAGCATCCACAGGATCCTCGGTTTGGGTTCACCAAGTGCTTCGCAGTCAAAGCGGATGTTACCTCCAGGTTTCAATCTGGCATAAGTCTCACTGTTTTGGCGTATCTTGGGAGCAGCAGTCACAACAGTGATATGTACGTGCATTTCATCTTTTCCCATTTGGTTTTCAGCAATACAAGTGTAGTCTCCTTCCTCTGACATACCAACCTGGACAAAAACATACATAGATATAAACCATTACACCAGATTTTTCTTAATAAATCCTGGAGTTTGATCATAATGGTGTTCTGTAGTTCACGCACTTGATTTACATAGAGTGTTCCATTGTCAAACAGAGTGTAGCGACGTATTCTCCTTCCTCCACTGAAGGAATCAGCTTGCAGAGCACTGTTAACAACAGTTCCATCTGGAAGGCCCCAGGAGATCTCTGGCTTTGGAGCCCCCAAGGCTTTACAATCGACCTTGAAGTCATTACCATACAGAACTTTCTTCCTGGCATGCGGCTTGTGCACTATTTTAGCTGGCTTCATTGACACCTTGACCTTCATGAGTTGGGCATCATCACCAGTTATGCTTTTAGCCATACAGAGATAGTCTCCTGCATCTTTATCAATCGCAGAATCGATGACCAAAGTACCATTTTTCAGAACCTGGAATCTGCTATCCATCCTAAGGAAAGGAACAGAAATTAGAAAGAGGATGGAAAAGCGGTTAGCTAAATGAACAACGTAAACAATCCCATCATTTGTGTTTCATATTGCCCTCAATGCATGTGATAAACATTTTCTGCATGTATTAGTTTTACTGCACCAAAAATCTACAGAAAGCAGACAAAGTTTACATGATTGAGAATAAATCCAGTTAACTATTACCTTGAGTATTTAGTCAATAATATTTTGTACATTCCCATGATTGGTGATGGAATCTTACCTATGTGATTGGTCTACCACTATGTTAGATGGCATCCTCCACATAATCGTGGGTTCGGGCTCTCCAGTCGCTGAGCAGTTTAGATTAAGCTGATCCCCAAAATACAACTCAGTTACATGCTGGGATGTCACCACTATTTTTGGTGCAAATTCTCTTCTCTCGACGATCAAAGTCACCACCCTTCGCTCCGAGCCTGTGGAGCTGGTTGCAATACATTCATATTTGCCATTGTCAATTGGAGCCAGCTCCTTGATAAGGAGGGTTCCATTATCATAAACAGATATCCTCTTGTCCCAGGCAAATCTATGTGAATTGACCAACACGCCGTCGTGCAGCACCCAGTGAATCGTCGGTTGTGGGCTACCTTGACCTGTGCAGGGCAGCCATAGGGTTTGTTTTGAAACAGCTTTCACCTGCTGTCTTTTCTCCTCTAAGATACCTGGTGGAGCAGCAACCACATGCAAGCCGACTGTAACAGTCTCAGCTCCAGCTGGGTTGCTAGCAATGCACTTGTAATGACCTCTGTCAAAAACAGACACCTTTCTAATGACCAGAGTTCCGCCAGCAGTCACTGACACCCTTCCATTTGGTTTGTGGTGCTCGCTTACTTGTGTCCGGTTTGCCAGAATCCAGGATATCGTCGGTGTGGGCCGACCATCTGCCTTACATTGAATCTCCACAGTATTTCCTGCATGAGACTTTATCTCTCTAATTTTTGGCTCTAGTATACGTGAAGGGTAAGCCACGACGGAGAGAGTGACTACAAGTTTATCTGATCCATGATCATTCTCAGCAATACAGATATACTGGCCACGGTCCTTAGTATTGGCATTCTGTATTGACAATGTGCCATTGCGCAACAACTCGAATTTGCCCATCCTCCCCTTGATGGTAACTGTGTTTCCTGGATGGGAGAGAGAAAAAACAAAGAAAAATTCCCCTTAAAACAGCGCACCAACACATTAACTTAGAGTGATGGTTGGTGGTCTTTGCAAATTCACGTATACAGACTTTAAATTGACAAGTTGCCAGTTTCTTTCAGTTACCTTATCAACTTAAAGAGTGTGCACTCGCTTTGTAACTTCTCATTTATGATGATGCCAAGATGTTAAAAATGGCACGGTGACAATCATTCATAAACATATTACAATATACAATATATCCCATCTAATACCTGCGCTTGAGGAGAAGTGTTTCCAGGATATCACTGGCTGTGGGTCTCCAACAGCTTCACATGGTAAAAAGGCATCGGAATTGGTCAAAACTGTAAAGCTAGCTGCATTGCCACCGAGTATTTTGGGTTTTCTTGTCATGAGCATAGTAGTTGGTTGAGTGCTTGCAACATCGGGGCTCGTTGTGAAAAGTACATTGTTTACATTGTTTTTGTTGTATGTGTAGATGTAGTCTTGATCAGCTGTGTATATGGTCATTGTCCCAAAAGAAATAGCTTTCTCTGTACTCTCTTTGGCGGCAGTTTGTACTGTTGGTCTAGTTCTCCTTGTCGTTGTTGTGTGACCATTATACATCTGTGTTGGGGATCTGACACTATTGTGGACTCTGTTTTGAGGAGTTGTGTAAGGTTTCTCTAATGTAGGCATTGTGTTAGAGTGGACAAAAGGTTTTCTTGTTGTAAGGGAAATGCCCCAGTCGATTTCTTTGTAGGCATATGTCTGCTGCTCTGATGTTCCTGTGGTTCTGTCGATTTGCCTTGATGGTGTATACAGTGGATATTTGGAAGCACTATTTTGTGGCAGTAAAGTTGTCTGTATAGTGGTTTCCATGGTTGTTTTCTTGTCAAAGATCTTAGTTGTGCTTATCGGATAAGATTGAGTATTTTTAAGTTTCTTTGACGGTCTGTGTCCCTTAAATGGCCTCCTTCTTCGTCCTTGGCGCCCTTTCCCTCCAACAGATCTCGGCCTGGTTGTAGGAAACTCATCTGGAATTCCACCTGACCCATATGACAAGTCTGTCTCAAGATTTTCTCCTGGGAGTAATTTGACTGTAGGTGGGGAGGCAAGAGTTTGTGTTTGTAATGGTGTTTCAACGGTGGTGAAGGACTTTGAGTAATACGTTGGGCTCATTGTAGTTAGAGGCTGAGCACTGGGCTTCAGATTTGATAATTCAAAATCTGCAGAGAATAAATCGTCATAGTCATCATCAAACAAACTGACTTTTGTTTCTGTTTTTCTGGTTGGGGATAGAGCCTTAGATTCTTTGGGTAAGTGTGTAGTGATGGCGGGCAGAGTAGTAGGGGATGTAGTTAAGGTTACAGCTGAAGTCTGAGGTATAGTTAATGTTTCAGCGGAGATTGGCTTTCTTTGCCTTCCGCGTAACTTTTTGTTCCCAGCTTTGTCTCTTGTCCCAAATTGTGCAGTGGGAGTGGATAGCTCCATATCTGTGGTTGAAAACAACAACATTTTATTAATTGTTGGCTCAGTCTTAAAACAACACAGAAGTTCAAAAGTTAAAAAAGATGCTTACCGGCTGTCACTTCTATACTATATGGTACTGTAGTATTCCGTTCAGATGGCTGTATAAGTTTATTGATAATGGATTGTATGTCAGTAATCTTGTTGGGTTTAATGATTCTTCTGCGACTGTGGAACATTCTTCTGCGCCCCCCTCCTCGACTGTTCTTGTGTGGGATGATATGGATCTGCTGCTTTGAGATGATGGTGGATCCAAAAGGTGGGGATTTTATTGTTTGGGTGGTATGGAAGGTTATTTGATCTTCTCGCCTCTGTGTGGTTGTGACAGCTGTGATTGTGGATTGGCTTTCAGGATCGGAGTGGACAAAATGCTCCATGGGGTCTGTGCCATCCCTCATTGGAGTAACATTAGGATCAGTGGTAAACGAGAACACCTCAGTGGACGTCTCTGGTTCTGAAGGATGCTCTCCAGAGAACTGGAGCTGAGTTTCTTGTGAAGAATCTGAAACAGTTTTAGGGTTGGTAATTCTTTTGAGGGAATGAAGTTCAGTCGTTTCATCAAAACTAAAGATGCTTGAGTTGACTGAAATCAGGTCATACAGTGTGACACCTCTCTCACTTTTGAATGGAGTGTTTGTATATATATTTTTGTGGATTGGCATATAATCAGTTGTTAGTTTTTCTCTCTCTTGATTGAAAGTGAAGCCATCACTGGTTTTTTTTACTTCTATTGTGTCTGTGTTTTCCATTTCAAATACACTTCCTTTTTGAGAGTTATGTCTAGTAGGCAAAACAGTAACAAGTAAAATTCGATCATCACGTACCTCACCAGAGCCAATTTCATTATCATTTGGCAAAACAGTCTTTGAGTCTTTTACTGTCTTTCTTTCTTTAGTGTTTTCTCTTGCTCCATCTTGGACCCTCTTCATAAATTCTGCAAATTTCCTTGGATCAACTTTCCTAATTGTTTTATCAAAAACCCTATTTCTAAATCGACGTCTATTGCTGGCTGAATAACCTCTCTGTCCTATTCGAACTTGTGAACTACTTTTGCTCTGTGACCTCAGTCTGGGATGACGTCGATCAGAAACAGGAGTTTTGGCTTCCTGGGTAGCTCTATCAGTTGGTTGGTAAGAAGGGATGTCATTGTCACTGATCTCACTTGTGTTATCAGTTAAAGTTAGGTCCCCCTGGCTCTCCATCGCCATACCTGATCCGTCATTATCAAAGTCTGTCAATACTTGAGAGCTGTCACTTGCTGTCACCTGAGCAATCAACAGGTCAACTCCCAAGTGATTAGCAGCCAAACATCTATAAAATCCTTGGTCCCTCTTAGTAAGGCCCTCAATCAATAGAGTGCCGTTCTCATATACCTTCTTTTGTCCTTGGGACCTGTCCAATATTGAGTGGTCTGGGAGTACCCATTGTATTGAAGCCTTTGGACTTCCTGAGCTGCTACAATCAATACGGAGATGTTCCCCCTGTTTCCGGGATATATGGACACCGTTGACATCTGCCTCCACCACATCAGGAGCCAAAACTGTCACTCGAAAAACCAGAATGTCGGCATCCAAGTAGTTGGTGGCCATGCAGCGATAAAGGCCCGTGTCTGAGGCGTCTGCACCTCGAAGAGTGAGCTTTCCTCCAGCAGTGATAATGATCCTATTGTCCACACTGACATAAGGGGCTCGCACCTTAATTCCATCTGGTAAAATCCACTCCAACAAAGGCTTTGGCTCTCCTCGGACTTGACAGCTCAACTGAACCACCCCACCTGCATTAAAAAAATGTAAGCATTGCAATCATTTTGAAAAATATGTGTTCTGTAATACAATGTTGCACACAAGCTTTTGAATAAAGGCAATCCACCACTCACCTGTTAATATAGTTTGCTCACGTTTGGTTTCATTGTCTTTCTTTATCATTGTCCAGGAATAATGGTCTTTCTTAGGGACGGTGTTTTCTACCCGTAGGTTGACGACAGACTGGTACTTGATATGCAGAGTAGAGAAAGTAGTTGTAGTGCGGTCGAGCTGCAAACTAACCTCATCTTGCATCAGCCAAGCAGGAATGGCTTTGATTTCAGCATCAATGTTTGTGTGTAGCTCATCCTCACTCATTTTCTTCTGACTATATTGGTACATCATTTTGGGACTTTTAGTCAACAACAAGCCTCTCTCAAGTCTCATGGGGAATTCACTGTAGGCTGCCAGGATTTGCCACAAATGTTGGATATGTTCATTGTCAATATTGCATACCAAATATGTAGTTATGTTAGTAGTGAGCATAGTGATATTGTGACCCCCCTCCTCCTCCACGGGAAGTAAGTGATTTTCAAGATTAGATGGCCTCTGGACAGTGCATGACAGGCTGGCATCATTATGAAACTGATCCGCCAGGTTCAATTGTATAGAGCCTAGTGGGGCAATAAAGTCCTTTGGGGAAACTGGAGTGAACTCCCCTTCATCCAAGCTGATGTTTTTCTGCTTTAGATGGGGCTGGATCCAAGGTCTGGTACAAGTGAAGGCATCACTAGGAAGAAGGGTGAGGCGTCTCTTCTGGTAAAGGGTTGGATTTTCACAAACGGGACACAGCTGACCTCGAGGATATCTCCTATCCCGCTTACATTTCAGCACCCCTGGAAACAATCAAGTACAAATTTTAGAGACCAACTATTCTACATACGGGAATGTAAAATCATAAAAATACATAATTCATACAGTATATAGAAGTGTAATTTATGGTTTGCTTTAACGCAAGCCAAGTCATAAATTGTAACATAGTCTTTGGCTCTCAAACAGTTTTTTCCCCATCTTGCATGATTGCTCTTCTCACTGCTACTATTAGGTTAAATGTTGATTTAACAAGTCTGAAATTCAGAAAAGGGAATTGTGTTTTTCACAAACGGGGTACAGCCGACCTCGAGGATATCTCCTATCCCGCTTACATTTTAGCACCCCTTGAAACATTCAAATACATATTTTAGACTGTTTTAGAGACCAACTATTCTACATATGGGAATGTAAAATCATAAAAATACATCATGCATACAGTTTATAGAAGTGTATTTTATGGTTTTCTTTTATGCAAGCCATCATAAATTGTGAGATTGTCTTTGGCTCTTAAACTATTTTTCACCATCTTGCATGCTTGCTCTTCTCACTGCCACTATTAGGTCAAATGTTGATTTAACAAATCTGAAATTCAGAAAATGGAAATGTGTCTTTGACAAAACCACAGAAAAGGGAATTGTATGACATCATGGGCATTTGACTTCAGCGGTAGGTTAGTAGTCAGGATAGGTATTGGGTGGATTGGCAGTTAGGTATCTATGACGGATTTTGGGTGACATTTTAGATTGAGCTTTTACTGGAGACCTTAAGTTGACTTTCTCTCAACCTTTGAATATAATCATCCATCCATCCATCCATTATCGATACGGCTTATCCTCACAAGGGTCGCGGGGCGTACTGGAGCCTATCCCAGCTGTCTTCGGGCAGTAGGCAGGGGACACACTGAATTAGTTGCCAGTCAATTGCAGGGCTGAATACAATCAGTGTTACAGTAATTTTTGCAGAACGTTCTGTTCTCTAAAAAGTAGATGAACAGCGAAATTCACAACATATGTTTGATCCATGAATTGACCAATGTTAAAAAAACAAAACAGACCAACTTCTGTACCTTTCTGTGACACTTACTGTCTCTCTGTATCTCTGTTGCAACCTGCTGATGGCACTTCATGACACTCTAAGCACTTTGTCCACATCCCGCAGGGAATACAGTGTTAGAAGCCTTACAATGGTGAGGTATTGTTGATCAATTGCTCAATTGCTCTCATTATATCAAAATATCAATAAACAGAGTTGGGCATTTTACACAATTTTGCTGGTCCGTCATTGATCATCTCTCAGTTAGTTTGTTATAAGTCCGTCGGTCCGTCAATCTGTTTAACACCAAACCCACCCAAAAAAAACGTAAGCAAAACGGGCATTTGTCGTGATCCGTAATTGTTGGATGCCATTTCTGATGATTGCGGTGATGGACAAAAACTCACTTCCATCAGCGCTTAGTCCCTCGTTTTTAAAAAGTGTTTCATCAATCATCAGGAAAACAGGCATCCATCAGTGATGGAATGAGGATCTAGTCCACAGGTGTCAAACTCAAGATCCGGGTGCCCGATCCAGCCCGCAACATCATTTTATGTGGCAAACGAAGACAAATCATGTGTGTTGACTTGACATGTTTTTTTGAAATTGTCTTCACTGTTAACACAACATATTCAATATTTCAACCATTTGTTACCAATCCTTCCTTTAAAATACACTGAAAAATAGTTGAACAAACAATTTACTGGCTTTACTGATTTCAAAACTAGTGATCCATCAATTAGTCATAAGGCGATCATATATTTACACGGTTTAACAGTTGTAACGGTGCTCCGAGTGAAATCAGAACTATGCTGTGGCCTGCGACAAAAAAAGAGTTTGACACTCCTGGTCTAGTCTGTCAGTCTGACGGAATGCGCACCTCTGTCAATAGCATTATTGGGCTGTTTGAATGCCAATTCTATTTAGATTGGAACATGTAACTTGTAACAGTTATTCATGGACACCTGTTGTGACTTTTGCATTTCAGCTCTTTGTTAGAGAACTGCAAGTTGAGCAAAAAGTAATGAAACATTCACCAGTTCAACAAAAGTTTAGAGACGGTCAATTTAAGTTCACCTGTAAAAGTTAGAGTACATTTAGTTCATCCTGAAATTTGAGCCATAAGCCAAATATCCCTAACTAGAAAAGATGCATCACACAAACTATTCTACTCACCAGTGTGCTTCTGTGTCCATAGTGGGAACCAGTTCATACGACAATCACATGCCCATTGGTTGCCATGGAGAAAGAGGTTCTCCAGGTGACTGCACCCAGAGAAAATGTCTGCTGGCAGGCTGGTGAGGAGGTTGTCTGACAGGTGGATGGTCCTCACCGAGGACAACTTGAACACCTGGCTGTGTCTCAGGGTAATGAAGGTGTCTGAGTGGAGCTGTTGCAGGTGGTTTCCCTCCAAATGGACCAACTGTAGCTTGGTTAGGCCGTAGAAAGCCTCTGGGCTGATGAAGTCAATGTAGTTGTGGTCCATGTGGAGTCGCTGCAGACTTTCCAGGCCTTCGAATGTCTGTTTGTTGAGTTCCTTGACTTTGTTATAGGACATCTTGAGGACCTGGGAGAAGATATATACATCCATCCATTATCGATACCGCTTATCCTCACAAGGGTCGCGGGGCGTGCTGGAACCTATCCCAGCTGTCTTCGGGCAGTAGGCGGGGGACACCCAATTTAGAGAGTCCAATCAACTTACCATGCATGTTTTTGGAATGTGGGAGGAAACCAGAGTACCCGGAGAAAACCCACACAGGCACAAGGAGAACATGCAAACTCCACACAGGGAGGCCGGGGCCGGGATCGAACCCACGACCTCTGAACTGTGAGGCTGACGTGCCAACCAGTCGACCACCGTGCCGCCAAATATATATATATATATATATATATATATATATACGCACACACACTATATATTTTATTCTGGCCAAGGTACACCTATTCTTTTTCTGGTGAGGCACACCTATTGTCTTTCTGAGGATATTCACCTGTAATGATTGAAGATCCTGAAATGCTCCGTCCTCAATGCTGTGAATAAGATTGCTGTGCAGCATCAGTATTTCCAATTTCTCCAGTCCCAAAAGAGCATCCCCCCGCAAGACGGTTATACTGTTGTACCTGCAAATGGAAAATTTATGTTCAATGAGGATAATAGGGGGAACACATTGTCTATGGAAGGTCAGAAGACAAATCCCTCTCAGTCTAAAGCAACACATTTCTTTTAATCAGTAAATTTGAAAATGACAATTGACAAATGTCAACATAACAGTGTTTTTCAATAAATGTTACTTCTATGAAAGAAACAAGGAGGTGTTGAATAGGACTTTAGGTTCAGACAGAAAAATGAACAATTCTGTGGGTTAGCAGGCCTATAATTTACTTAAAAGGACCTTCTATGCAAGAAGATCATACATACAGACACAGGTGCTTTCAGTTGGTTGAATAGATGTCTACTCAGGTTTAGTCTTGCCTCACTTGCATTGATCGCAGTTGGTAGAGGTCATCACGGTCAACATATTGAGGAATTTATCTATGGAATTTTACCTATATTTAACTATAATTGCAAAACGAATTATTGTAACTATATTGACAACCCACTTGTTGCATATACTATTTCAAGCATAATTAACTGTTCTATGTCCAACATGATGTACAGGGCAACACATTTGTATGAAAAGAATAAGTTTCAGCCTCAGTGTTCCTGTGACCTGCCCAAGAAAATTAGATGATGCTAGCTTTACAGCAATGCAAAATTGCCATGTGATCATGTGATCAGTATATGTCAGTATATATGCCACCGCATTAAAAATGTGTCTACTTTTTAGCTATCATTTTAGCATTTCTGAGAAGACTGTGCATTTGTTCTGATATTAAATGATTATTATTATACTGAAAAAAACAGATGAAAAAGAACAGGAGTAGGCCTACATTACTAATCTTCTGTTTGAAGCTTATCTTATCTTATTCTCAAACTCCATTATGGTGGACAAACATAGAGATCACCTACAGTCATTTGTCAATCTGCATCTTTATCCGTTCTTATGTCCTTGTGAATTTGTGAAATGTCTGCAATCGCGGCCCAAATGTTGTTCCAAATGAAAATATGTATAAATCCAGAATGCTCAGAATGGCCTGACATTATTCTTATCTGCTAACTTAAACTGAGGATCCAGCGGTTTGATAGTTGTGAATGCTTGGGTGTGAAAAGATCCCACATATGGGTGCCGGGGCGGGGGGTGGGGGGGCCGGTGGGGTTGGTCTTGGGGGTTAACAAGGACAAAGCCCTTCCAATTTACAAAGAGACTCGTGTTCTTAGGAAGAACGTTATCGCATACGTGCTTTGGGAGACCATGCTTGACGAGTTCATGAGACCGTATTCTGCGTTCTTCATATTAAGAAATCATAAATGCCTATCTGTAGCAGGTGGGTCTGGCACATATCCCCCACAGTAAACGGAGGTTCGCTGTTGTACAAAAAAGAAATGGGTGGGTGGAAAATTAAAAAGTTTATAACATACATCTACTTAAATGTAGTTTAACTAGCTATAGTATGAAATGCACATACAACAGGGTTCTTTTCCAAGAAGGAGATCATTAGCTAATGAACAGATGAGACACAGCTGAGTACACCTCTTACCTGTTCCTCAAAGAAGAAAATGAGAAGGCAAAGGCCAATTTTGCCATGACATTTTAGAAATGCATTTAATTAGAGAGTAACATACTAGTTTAAAAGGCCATTACTGTTTTCAAAGCCATTTTGTTGTGATGTCAGCAAATTGAAGCATCCCTTAGGTGAACTAAAGCACAGGCATGTCCCACAATAATAAAGCACATTTCGAAGCATTTAGTGGATGTAACAACCCCCCGTTTTAGTTGGCCAAACGTCACAGAGAAAAATGGGATCTCACCCGAGATTAATTCTTTCCACAGCTGGCTGGATCTGGGAAGGCACTGCGTTCAGGTAACGAAAGGTGCAGTGCACTTCAACGGGCACGGAGCACACGCACGATGTGGGACAGAAGCCCCAAACCGGGGACACAGCAGCCAAGAGCACTAACAGAGACCCCAGGGGGAGCAGACACCTCCGCAGGTAAGAGCCTCTGCAGGCAATCATTGTGCACGGAAAACTCATTTGGCTCTGGATCGTAAATTACAACCCACCTAGAGACAGGAAAGCACACTGTAGTCAGGATAACAGAGATGACTAATTCTTCCCAAATAGCAGCAACATTGATGCAGTAACATTTTTAAGGTTAAGCCTTAATTAAGGAACTATTTAACTTCAAGTGCTGCACTAGGAAGAAACAGAGGCATGATGTGAATTTCAAAATGGAAAAGTCAATTTTGGCTAATCAAAAAATGATCTACAATTGTAGTGAAAATTAGTCAGCCGAATTCTAACTAATGTTTGGAAAAATATACAAATAAAATAATGTGTGCTTTTATTGGCAAAAACAGAGATCGATGTGTAAGTTTTTCACGGGTGAGTAAAGCGGCAATTAAATAGCAACAGTAATATCTACTTTTAATTACCAGAATGAGACTGAGGCTTATGTATTTAAAACTGATCTAAATGTGATCAAATATGACCTACAGTTGCACAAATCAGTGGCAACTTTGCAAAAATCTCAAC
The DNA here is from genome assembly GCF_054856515.1 of Filicampus tigris. Classification (NCBI taxonomy): domain Eukaryota; kingdom Metazoa; phylum Chordata; class Actinopteri; order Syngnathiformes; family Syngnathidae; genus Filicampus; species Filicampus tigris. Next base: position 20,040,103 of record NC_141223.1, read on the forward strand.
AAGTAATGGTCATTTCTAATATTTTTTTATTTATATCAAGAAATCTAAATTGCTCTTATTTGACATGTTTGTTACCTTTGCAAATATGATTTGCTGTAGTGGTTGAATAATTTTGAGGGAAACTACAAGTCTTAAAGCGGAGAAATATACATAAAAATGGTGCACACCTTGATCATATGTGATAAAAAGGCATAAGTCTTTCTCCCAACACTTTCTTTGATGTTCTGTCATGAATACTGTAAATATTATGGAGACTATGATATGATCCGGCCTGAAATCTTCTTATCATAGTTTTGCTCTAGTACATGAAAACAATAATATGATGGAAATGCCAACTAGAATAATGTTATTTCACCCTCACCTGTAAAATGAACACGGTTGCCACAATTCAAACCAAATTAGAGATCCAGTAAAAGAAAGCGGTCCACTCTCAGTCCCAATAAGCCTCCAGATAGAATCCCCAGATGGGCCAGCTGCGTGTGGAGAGCATGTCTAAGGAGCGCCTGAAGCAGAAACCTCTTTTTGGTCTTCTCCGCCCCCCTCTTGCTTTCCCTCCTCTTTGCAACCTGCCTGAATGTAATCCTGGAGTAGCTGTGAAATATAAGGCCCGCTGGAAAAACACACATCTGTTGGGAGTGCTAAACCTTGCCAAAATAGTGGAGCTACTCATCGCTGCCAAGATAATAGTATTTCACAGATCTGTTTAGATTTCAGGGGAGGACTCTGCAATGAAAAGCAAAAGTTTCAAATGAATTAAACGGTATTTCACACAGCTCTTCTGTGTTTGAACACTTTTTCTTGATACTGTTTTTATTTTCTTCCAACAAAATAGCACAGGCAGGCACCCTCTTTCCCCTTGTGAAATATACGTTAGACATCTCAAATATTACATTGAACTTAGGGATGTTCAATACAGCATTTTTTTTTCAGACCGATACAAGTACGAGGGTTCAACTCTCGAATAGTCACCGATTCCGATACCGTGTAACCGATGCTAGTTCTTTTGTTACATAAAATTTATATTAAAGGGAAGGTCAACCCAATCATATTTTTTTCAGGAATATGCTCTATGCAGGCCCACTAGTTGAAAAAATGCATTCAGGTTAATATTGTGTTTGTGGAATATGAGTTAAGCAGCAAAGTCTAGCCATCTCGGGGGCAGCCATTTTGTCACTTCTGCCAGCTGAAAATGACATCACAGTTGCTCAGGGCTCAGATAACAACCAATCATGGCGTAGCCTGAGAGAACAGTTGAGCCTCAGGGCCCAGAATCCTCAGGCGCGGTCAACGGGAAACCTCGCCGCGGCCATTGAAGCTTAACCGCGAAAATAGACGGTAGATGACAACTATGCTTAATCCATTTATTTTTTCTATCTACCATCGATCATTTATCGTCTACAAAATGGGCGTCCGTCATAGGCGGATAGACGGACCGGTCCGTCACTTTGGCGGAATATCCAGCTCTGGAGAATACGTAGCTGGAACGATGCATGTTTTTCATTGTACAGTAACAATATGTATGGACAGCGATGCTCTGGAATTCATTTCCATTGTACTGTAGATTTCATTTTCCTCAGCTGCTGTCACACTATGGCTATAAATCCTTTTTTTTGTTTTTTTGTTCTTTTCAAGCAGAAAGCTAAACATATGGTGTGTTATATATTTATTTATTCATCTAACTAAACCTGCTTGTGGGTAACTTGTTGCTTTAATTCAGAAAAGTCCAATGATTGACCTAATTCAAACGTAGAAAAATTGCTCAGCTTTGCAAATGATTGTTGCTTAAATTTGTCCACAAGAAACAGTTTATCAGTAAAGCTAATGGCTGTATACAGTACAAGTAGGAAACATAAATTATTGGACCATATTGTAATGGAAAGTGGTCATGTAGTCCAATGGATATATACTAACCTTTTTTCTGGAGTGATGGGTACATCAGGACAAGAGGAGAGATGGATACCGAGCATAGTGCCTACCGTACAAGCCTGTAGGGACAATGTTGTGGTTTTTGGACTTGGAAAATACATTGGTTACATTGGTTCATACAAGAATGTAGTTTTTCTTCTCTGGTGGCATGGACATATTCCAAGATAACGATGACAAAATTCATTTACGACAGTACTGTGTATAGTAAAAAGGTTTCAAAGCATTTCTTTTTACTCATGGATTACTCACCACAGAGTAACCTTTTTGAGAATCTTAATATGTCTGCCTAGACTCAGTCTTTGCTAGCAATTAGTGGAACTTTGGTCATAAGTATTGTTGTGGTTGGATTCTAAGCCGCAATGACAATCCACTAATCATAACCTTGTTGTTGTCTTAAACTAATAACTAAATGATAGTCCCTCAAGATGAATGTCTGTAGGCATTTTAAGCATCATCTGTGCCTTAATAGGTCCAACGGCTTGACTCAATGAAACGCCACTAAATGTTTAACATGCTCTCTCTTTGTGGTTTGTGACCTCGCCTAATCCTGTAAACTGAACTCAATATATTAAAGGGGAAACATCAGTTCCTCATTCTTTAATAATAAGCATGCATGTTTTGCCTTCCTAATAACACGTCCATGAGTCTCTTAATGTGCCCACATCATCAATGTTGAATTTCGGCCAATGAAGCAAATTGAGCTCAACTTTGGACAGACCTGTTCAGGCAGCTCAGCCTCTTCAATCTGTACCAGAGGCTCTTTTCCTTGGTTGAAAGGGACACAAGAGTCTATTTATGGACAGTATGAACTTTCAGTCACAATTCAACCACAGATGAGTAAGCAAGGAGATCAGATAGCCTTCTCAGAAACGTGTGGATGGATGATTCATGTGCATGGAATCAGGGGATAATGGGGATCTTTCATCTGTTGCTTCAGATCACTGGGAAGATTGGAAAGCTTGTTTGTTTGTGTCTCCACTGTTGTTTATTCCCACATTTGGATGCCACGCAGTTTGGACAGCAGTCTTCTTTTCTTGGCACCTTGAAGTATTCTTCCTTTTTGGTTCAAAATATGACAGGAACCGATGAAGTGCTTAAGGTCAAACGTCTTCTCCTCTTCTTCTTACTTTTACTAGAGCTCTCACCTGCTAATGCAAACACTCTCATCTCCCTCGTTCTCTTCCCTTGCAGTCAATTGTGATACAAGCATGAATAAATTCAATTATACAGGACTCTGGGCTTATCCCCTCTAGCCAAAGTGAATTTAATCTGCTAAGAGAGCTGATTTTCCTCCTTGCCAATGTTAATCATGTTCTGGCCTCAGTGGCGTCTTTAAATGAAAAGTTAAGCCTATTCTTGAGTAGAAATAAGAAGCTTAGAATGCTGAGGAGAGAGGATGAATAGGGAATCACATAGATTTGCGATATTTTGTGTCTGGGTGTGTGTTGGATTGGGGAACACTATGAAGCATGGATGCAATGATGTTTTTTGTGATTCTCCTGATCACGTTGCTGATTCTGGTTCAGCATATTGTTGAGCCAAGGACACTTATTAACTTTGACTTAGATTGTAAATTGGAAAAAACAACTCAGCTGTATTGTTCTTTGACCAACAATACTTAAAATGTGGTCCAACTTGTAATTTTCCGTGTTTGCTTTTTATGACTCATTGCAGGAAAATAATTGCTCCCTTTGCCTCTTGCGCAGTCAGTTTAAAGGCCAAAGGGATGACTCAGCAAAAAGTCACAGCAAGCTGATAGGCTTTTAGTATACACGAGGACTCATTCACTGAAGTCAGTGTAGAGGTGTAGTAATGCGCTACATCCTACTGAGGGGTGATCCCGGTACTTTGTAAGATGGTCACCAAAATATTAGTATTCTCGCTCGTGCTACACCACTGACTTCTGGACACAAGCTCTTGGACTGGATTGTGTAGAACGTTGTGGCAGGTGAGTGTGAAATATTGTTCTCACTGCTTGGTACATAGACTTTAATTGAGGGCCCCCCACTGTGGGAGAGGAATAACCGTAATAGTGTGGCTCCGCGACATAGCGAATTACATCAGCATCCTCTGTCTTTTTCCAAATGTGTTGGAATACACATGTGGTAAGGCTCACAGTAGCTGATTTCAGTTTTCTACATTGTCTATCCAAACCCAGCTGAAAGCCATTTAAAAAGAGGGAGGTTGCAAACAGATGTTGAGGATCCGAATTCTGTAGCCACCTCAGATGAATATCACATGGCCGATTTTATTCATTCATCTTTGTTGTCTGTCATTAAAGTGGAAGTCAACCCAAAAAATGTCTTTCTAATGACAGACATGGGCACTTTAGCCTTTTTTGACGGTCCGTCATCCGTCCTCTGTCCGCAACCTGGGCAACCTTGCGGCCTCGTCCCTCCATCATCATTCATAAAAATAATTGTCGTCCGCCTCCGTCCGTCCTCGTCCTTTTAAAGCACTTCCGTCCTTACATTCCGTCATTCTTCTTCAAGAAAATCCCGATTATTTTCTCTCAAACCCGATTTTACGATTATGATTTCTTTGTAAAATAAAAAATAATGAAAAATGAAGTATTTTTAATGTCTTTTATTTCATCTTAATATTTCTTTATTTGAACTCAAAATGCCAGTCAAACCAATAATGAAAGAAGAAAGTGCATATCCCATCTGAAACGAAATCATCAACATGAGAGAAGGTAGAGAGTCAAATCTGTAAACCAAACAGTCGGTCAGCAAGTCATTTTGCCAACCAGCTAGTGACTAGCCTTTCACCTTTCTCCCTGGTCTTACTTAAACATAAATCAATGATTAGTTTAAAACTGTCACTCAGTAATACAATGCACTGTCAAGCTTATACAGATGCATAGTCATGACCAGAGGTCCGTTATTGAGGAGAAAAAAAGTAACGCCTTTCAGACGTTGAGTTACTTGCTCACGGGTTGTATTGTACATGCGGGGCACACACTAAACTACAGATCTATTTGTGCCCGATTTATTAACTAAACGCTCTGAGCAAATAGCTGAATCGCCGGTAGCGCCGGTGTTGTTGTAGTTTTTCCGGACTGCACGCTCGTGGGAGGAAGCGGAAATGCAGAGGAAACTACGGTGGCTTAGATACACCAAAAAAAAAAAAAATCGACCGTGCCGATTTGAACGTTTTTAACATCGTTTTATCCAGAGAATTCGGTTTCGGTTCAAAATCGCATAATCGAGCAGCCCTAATCCATGTCTTTGCTGTTCATCATGCATAGGACGCCTTTACAGCGAACCTAATGATCAGCTAAGGGACTTCTGCTGGGCCACAGTTAGGCTGAGAGGTTCCGACTAGATATAGTCGGGCTCACCTCCACACACAGCTTGGGTTCTGGTACCAGTCCTCTCGAGAGGGGTTGGACACTCTTCCACTCTGGAGTTGCCCAGGGTGAGAGGCGCCGAGCAGGTGTGGGCATGCTTATTGCCCCCCGGCTTGGCGCCTGTACATTGGGGTTTACCCCGGTGGACGAGAGGGTAGCCTCCCTCCGCCTGAGGGTGGGGGGATGGGTCCTGACTGTTGTTAGTGCTTATGCACCAAACGGCAGTGCAGAGTACCCACCCTTTTTGGAGTCCTTGGAGGGTGTGCTGGAGGGCGCTCCACCTGGGGACTCCATCGTTCTGAACCCGAGCTGTGTTCAGTTACTGGACTTCTGTGCCCATCACGGATTGTCCATGACGAACACCATGTTCAAACATAAGGGTGTCCATATGTGCACTTGGCACCAGGATACCGTAGGCCGCAGTTCGATGATCGACTTTGTAGTCGTATCATCGGACTTGCGGCCGCATGTTTTGGACACTCAGGTGAAGAGAGGGGCGGAGCTGTCAGCTGATCACCATCTGGTGGTGAGTTGCGGTCAAATATTAAGAGGATGAATTTAGCCGTATAGTTTGTACCAAAAGACAGACGAAAAGCTATTGAAGGCCGCCGAGTGGTAAAGCCCGCTGCCGCTTGATATGACATCATAAGTAGGCATTATCTTACTTCTCCTACCTGGTGGCACACTGTCATCTGTGTGCGCGCTCAAACTTCGAACACACATAAATCGAAGTTTACGGCGGCATGCCATGACAGACACTTCCTCACATACACGTTGCGACATACGACGGCAGTTGAAACATCACGTACATTGTCCATCCATCCATTATCTGTACCGCTTCTCCTCACAAGGGCCGCGGGGCGTGCTGGAGCCTATCCCAGCTGTCTTTGGGCAGTAGGCGGGGGACACCCTGAACTGGTTGCCAGCCAATCGCAGGGCACACAGAGACAAACATCCGCACTCACAATCACACCTAGGGGCAATTTAGAGTATCCAATCAACTTACCATGCATGTTTTTGGAATGTGGGAGGAAACCGGAGTGCCCGGAGAAAACCCACGCAGGCACGGGGAGAACATGCAAACTCCACACAGGGAGGCCGGAGCCGGGATCGAACCCACGACCTCTGAACTGTGAGGCGGACGTGCTAACCAGTCGACCACCGTGCCGCCCTCACGTACATTGTATTTTATTTTATTTTTTTCCACACACGGGAAGTTTTAACCATGCGAGGTGAAAAGGATCAAGCATGCCGTAGCTGTGGCAGCATTAGCTTAGCATCCGGTGAATCCAGCAGAAATGGACAACCTGACCCCAAATTTACCAGTAAATCCACCACAAATTGGTTGAAAACTACCGAGTGGAGACTCCCGGAATGGCCCAATCAAAGTTGTAAAGTGACTCGAGACAAGTCACTTGAGTCAGTCCAAATTGTAATACTAAAGCAAGAAACCCCTTTAGACATCACACAGGTTAAAAGCATTCGCATTGAGGACTTGGGCAAAATGTTCCCCAGTTAAAATATGTTTATGTTGAGTTTGGTTTAGTATGTAAAACAACGTTTCTGTTGTTTGTCGGAAATTAGATTGCTTTCTCTTCTAAAGACAAATAAAAATGTGAACATTATTAATTGATAATACTGTATATTATTGACTATGGTGACATGACGTTTGCTCATTTCGGTGATCTAACAAACTGAGTCTGGCTATAAAACCATTACTACTTCCGGGGCTGCCCTACTAAATAAACTCTCATGTGACCAATTCAGTATGTTGCTGATATGTGTTGATGACGATTACTGATGACAAACTGACAAGATTCACCATTATATAACATTGGTGGGACCAGACCTTTATATCCTATTAAAACTCAGATGATCTGCACAGGTTTCATTGGGACTGTAGGCCCGCGATGACCACTCAGCATGAATTTATAGTGGCAAATATGAAGTTAGCAGAGAACAGCTTAGTGCTCATGGTGTAGGATCCCCCAAGGCCATCAGAAACATACTGTATGTTGTCCAAATGTTCAAAGTGATGGAAGCCCCTGGCTTTGCAGTAAGCTATGGATTGACTATTAGCTATTGCCACGCAGCATGGCAGGAAGTTCTGAGCACAGCATTACGTTTGGCGCTTTTGCTCATACATCAGAAAGCTCAGTAAAACCAGACTGGTAATATATAACAGTAGAGCAAAACATGCGTAAGAGGCTAAGATAAATAAAGAGCATATGAATCATGTGAGGGTAGTCTTGCGAGCATAACAAAATGCAGCACCACATTTGCTACGCTTGAAAATTGTAATACTAAAGCCAACAGTACTGATGAATGTGTGTATTATAGGTCTTTCAACACAGCAGCAACTATGTAAAATAATTTAATTGCTGCCTGTGCAGCAACTCAATAACTGCTATTAATCACAACCTGCATGGTCCTTGACTCACATCTATCTATCCATCTATCTATCTGTCTATCTATCTGTCTGTCTGTCTGTCTGTACAGTCTATATCATGATTGGTCGCGGTTCATCACATTTCTCAATTACGATTTTCCAAAGAGCTGAGAACAGATATTTACTTGAGTAAAATCTTGGAATTAATGTGGGGAGAAAATAGTATATTTCTATTCAAAGACTGTTCTAATGGCTTTCTTTGATCCTTGAATACGATTATTTTCCTGTAAATTACAACTGTTGAATGACAAGCCAAAGACTAAAGACAACGAATATGGTATTTGAATTTGGCTTCGCAAAGTGTGAAAATGATTTTAGATTTCTCAAATGAGCCGTTGAGCAACTTTTAAAAGTAAAACTACACAAATGACCGTCTTTGTCTTTGCGCCAGTGACTCTCTTCTAAGTTTGGCTGCAAAGTGAGCAGAGGTCAGCTGACACAGGAAGTAAATAAAACTGAGTTAACCAAGTTAATTTTTTCGCACTTTATTTTTCACGCTTTATGAAATTTAAATGAATCTCCAAAATTAACTCCTTAACTTTGACAGCCCTAATTACAACAAGCTTCACTTATGTCAACCACAGGTATATTAACATTTATAACTATGGTTATAAATATATAACATTTTAACTATGGTTAAGTATTGTTGTAAAGCACAATATACGTGTACTGTAGAAACAATATCTTTATGAATTGGCGGTGGAGGCTCTGTCTCGCTTGCTTAAAACCAGGAAATGGTCACGTCATGGCCCACACCGGTGGTTTTAGAACCAAATTGGAAAAGGTTTTGAGGAAGCGTTACACTGTAACCGCATGCCCCCAAAAAAGTTAAATGGAAAAGTGACCATAGGGTGGAACCAGGCTGTGAAAAAAAGGGCCTTATGAGTTTCAAGGACAGACGCAAGACACCCCCCCCAGAGCCACCCAATACAAAAAGTAAGTGAGTAAGTGTAGCCAATTCTTTACCCTACTCTAGACTTAATAACAACTTGAACTGGATCAGACATGAGCAAAAAAAAAATGCTGAAAGAAGTGAGATCAAATTGTCAAACAGGAGATAAACTCCAGGTGTTATACTCCCGTCTTTGTGTTCCATGTTGTCACGGCATACCACCAGCACATGGGAAAAAGCAGCCAATGGTATTGTTAAGAAGATACTAAAGGCAATGCTATTGAGTTCAATTTTCTCTAGAAGCCTTGGAAAAAGGATGAACATCACTGTGATTTGTCAAAATGCAAAGGAGCCTGCGCTCAACTGGGTACAACATTGGTTCACAATGTTTCTGGCATGATGAGAGGTACCACGGACAATCTGTCAAACACTTGACAACCATCTGGTTTTAGTGAGCAGTGTAGAAGAGTACAATCGACAATATTCCAAATATCTCAAACCACGAAACTATTACATTTAGCAGAAGGCTGCAGATCCCACATAAACTCGTTGAACATGTCACTAAGAAAAGCTTAAAGATCTCATTCAACACCAAAGATATATTTATGCCTTTTCAGACTCCACATTAAATCCCAGGTACTTATATATGTTTTTTAATTTTTGTCTTAGCTTAAAATGTCTGGCACTGAATACGTTTTAATGTAACAAAACAAATTTCATTGTTTCAGGCATATTCGCAACACTTTGGATTTTTACCTGTCAGGGTCTGTGAAGCCAAGTTGTCAACCTAAAGGGCCTTGAATGAGCATTGTACACTAAGTACTGTTAGTGAAGTACAAGGTAAGAAAATTGTTCACGCTTTCCCTCCACATCTTGAACAGCAAATCATTCCCATAGACCCAAGGTGTGTTAGCATATAATGTTGCCATTAATAGTGGAACACACTCCCCCAGTGCATCTGAAAATGTCAATTTTAAAATGAAAACGTTCAAATTTATATTTATAGCAAGTCTATTTAGATTTCCAATAACAATACCTTTAGTCGTTTTATAGAAGGATGCACAGCACAGTTAGGTCATCGCAGAGTTAGGTTATGGCGCCATCTGCTGGGCACTGAACGACACAGTAATTCATAGCAACATATTGAATCGTTTTTGATCAAATATCGAGTTTATTTGGGTATCCTAAAAGCCTTTTTGTGAGATTGAATAGAAATTTGCATTATTATTATTATTATTATTAGTAGTAGTAGTAGTAGTAGTAGTAGTAGTAGTAGTACTAGTAGTAGTAGTAGTAGTCATTGTTGTCATAGTAGTATGTCGCTTTTGTGACAATTATCTTTTATTTCAGTTCAACTTATTCATCAGCGTTAATATTTACTTACTGTTTTGATAAATTAGAATAATAAATCATCATGAATCACTACCGATGTTCTGTCAAATGTGAAAAATACTTTTGAGTATTTCTATCCACACACGTTTCTATTACATTTATCGCACCACAGCAATTCAACTGTCCTGTCTAAGTGTATACACCGTGACCTACTCTTTGTGGAATCAATGACTGCTGATAGCAAAGTTCATGTAGAATGGGGTGAAAGACTCCAACATTCCTTATCACACGAGTGTTGCACAGCCGTCTACTGATAGAGCGCTAATCCCCTGCTGTTTCTTAGTAGCAGTCCCATGATCATGAGGCAGTGCACTCTGCAGGAAAAAAAATGTATTTTGAGGTCCATGCTGCTGCTGTGGTCCCTGGCCATGTAATAAAATCTGTCAGTGTTGTGTATTCTACTTGGAAAATGTAGCGAGCTACGCTACAACTTATTTTACATTAAATGAAGCTTCGCTACACTGAAGCATATAGCAAGTTAAGCTACCATAAATCGACAAAAATAGCCAAATCACATGAAATTTTTGTTTTTGTCTTTTGTTTAATGTTAAACCAACTTCATTGCAAATCATTACCATGTAGTGATCAATGAAACAGTCACTGTACCATAGATAAACAATGAATTCTAAAATCGTTGGATACTCATGCATCTCATGACCAGTGACCACTGCATTTCAGCAGAGGTGGGTAGAGTAGCCAATAAATGTACTCAAGTAAGAGTACTCTTAGAATAATAAGAACTCAAATAAAAGTAAAAAGCAGTCTTCCTAATAATTTCTTGTGAAAGAGTATAGATGTCCATCTATTATCTGAACCACTCAGTGAATAGACTACTCAAGTACTGAGTAACTAGTGAGTAACTTTAGATGTTTATTTAGAGCAAAAAAATAAAATAAAATATTTGTGCAAATTCAGACATTGTCCACCATGACTGTAACTACAATAATAAAATAAAATTGTTATACTATACAAAATAATAATAATAAATGTTTATTTTTGCATTCTTCAAGGAGGCTCATCAAGGAAGGACAACTTCTTTCTGTGTGATTCTGTTAAGTCAGTGTACTCCTTCAGCTTGTTACGATGGGTCCTCTGTTGACAGCAAAGTATCAATGAACAGGAAAGTTATTCATCCAAATAGTCATCACCACATCAGGATTGCGGCAATATTCTGTGACCTAGATATTTGAAACGACAACAATACATGCATAGTGTATAACAGAAGAAACATTTTCTTTCTTTAATAAAATGTAAATGACTGAATGAAGAAAATCCCTGTTGACCAGGTTTATTGAATAATTAAGTCAGTCAGGCTGCATATCAGCAGATGTGGTTAGAGTAGCCAAGGGGTGTTGAACTCGTTTTTGTAGTGGGCCACATTGTTGATACAGTTTGCCTCAGAGGGCTGTTCAGCCGCTATGACTATGAAACCATATAAATGTACCGTATTTTCCAGACTATAAGTTGCAGATTTTTTCATAGTTTGGCCGGGGGTGCGACTTATACTCTGGAGCGACTTATGTGTGAAATTATTAACACATTATATTGTATCTCTTTCCTTTTCAACATCAGCAAACAATACACCAAACAACCACAGGAGAGCGTTCTAAGGCTGCATATAAACCTGTATTACATATTGACTTTACAAGGGGCAGAATAACATCCATTCATCCATTATGGATACCGCTTATCCTCACAAGGGTCGCGGGGCGTGCTGGAGCCTATCCCAGCTGTCTTTGGGCAGTAGGCGGGGAACACCCTGAATTGGTTGCCAGCCAATCGCAGGGCACAGAGACAAACATCCGCACTCACATTCACACCTAGGGGCAATTTAGAGAGTCCAATCAACTTATCATGCATGTTTCTGGAATGTGAGAGGAAACTGGAGTACCCGGAGAAAACCCACACAGGCACGGCGAGAACATGCAAACTCCACACAGGGAGCCGGGATCGAACCCACGACCTCTGAACTGTGAGGTGGACATGCTAACCAGTCGACCACCGTGCCGCCCGCAGAATAACATGTATAGTGTATGTCATTTCACATCTTATTGTAACCCACATAAAGAAACATTAAGATAAATCCTAAAAGCTATTAAAATGCATGAATAATTAAATAACATTTTGATGAATAAGTAATTAAAATAGTATGATAAAGTGATACTTTTGGAGATTTGGAAACATTCTACACGGTCGGGGATAAATAAAAGCCTTATTTAATCGATCTACAACCGTTTTGGTAAGTTTAAAGTTATCTTACTGTAACTTTCTTGTATGCTACATGTGTGAATGTTAGCTAAATGTTACCATCGTAGCTCGGTGGAAATGACGTGTACTAAGAGCACAATTAATTCCCTCAAAAAATGCGACTTATACTCCAGTGCGACTTATATATGTTTTTTTCTAATTTATTATGCATTTTATGGCTGGTGCGACTTGTACTCTGGAGCGACCGAAAAATATGGTATTGTCTCCTAATCATAGTATTGCAGTTACACGACAAATTCATGAATAACTTGTTCTGAAATCAGAAGTCAATGATAAGAGTTTGTTCAACAATTGTTCAAGTTATTGTAAGAAGGGGTTTCTTAACAACAACAAAAACTTGCAATATCCAGACATTATTATCCATTACATGTGACAATTTGAAATTTTTGCACAGATTTTAGCAAGAATCATGCAATTTAATGATTTGCTTTCACAGGCCACATAAAATGATGTGGCGGGACAGATTTGGCCCACGGGCCTTGAGTTTGACACATTGGCCTACATTTACTCCAAATGTTTAACAGTTTGGCTCCATATTTAACAGTTTAACAGTTTGGCTACGTATGACAGTAAAACTGTTGGCATATGTGCAGCCAAAACAAGAAAACAAACAACAATCGATATATAATAGAAATATATATCTACATCTTACCGCAACGTTCTTTCTCAAGTTAGATGTCGAGCTTTTCTAGGCTGAAATTTCTACATTTGGGCAGACACATCCTGCGTCGAAATTTACAGGCCAAATTTGAAAGCCACATGACCCAACTCCTAGTGCACCTGGAGCGCACAATGGTGTCCACACTCATGTGGCCTTTGAATCTAGCCTTCAAATCTGGCCTTTGTTTCCATGGAGATGGGCCCTGAACAAAGGCTGCTTCTGAGCACACTTTCATAGCCTGTTGCCCCGCTCTTCTCCTGCGCCACACTTCTTCTCCACTTTGTTTCTTTTACTAGCCGAGCACTTTGCCGCCATTTTGAGGCAGTGTAGAAGACAGTCAAGTAAGAGTCACTATAGGCCTGTCCAAATTGGCCAGTTGCCATGGTTTATGTGGCCCACGGAAACTACATGAGCAAGAGTTTGCCGAGGGTCTTTCAGAGGACGCAGGCTACGAATTTGGACACAGCTAATGTTGACAGCTCTATTTTGAAACTTGTATTTTTCAAACACTTTCATGTAAAAATTGTCTTAATGTGAGGCCAGGGGTATAAACTGAGATTTGCATGCTGATGTATCCATCACTTTCTCGGCCATTCTTAATGGAAATGAGTTACTTCGACGAGCCCACGAAGACTGTGAAGCGATGTGGCTGCCTGACTCTGTCTGATTGGTGAAATGGAGTCACCCATGCTTTCTAATCAGCGTCTTGATATGGCATACCTATGAAGTGAATGATTATCTTGGAAAGGAGACGTGCTAACTATAGCACAGATTCAGTAAGATTTGTGAACAATATTTGAGTGAAGTCTGCCTTTTGGTGTACATAGAAAAAGTCTTACGTCTTTGTTTAGCTTGTGAAAAAAGGGAGCAAAAATAGTACTGTAGTAAAAAAACAGTAACAAAAAAAAAAGTACTGTCATGTCAAACCGTTTGCACAGGAATGAGCGGTGCATGACGTTCCCTGACATTATAAGAGTTGAGTCAGTCACGCATGCTGAATCACTGTAAGTAAACAACATTTGTGGTTTAGAAGATGGGTGGATGTCAATCATTTCATTGGGCATTGACTGTGTAACGTTTAAGATGCTATTTCCTTAATCCATAGCAAATGCTGATAAAAGGTTTTTACTATTGATCCTGACATATGAAATTGCAGTCTGTCAGGGAAATGCAAGACAATAACAATGCTAGACAAGGCGTGGAACACGGTGAGAGTGGGGAAGCGCAAAGTATAATATTTTGGCAGTACAAGTGACAAATGTTTGGAACATCCCATAGGTGAACAGGCTAACTGGAAACAGGTGGGTACCGATTGGGTATGAAAGGAGCTTCCCTGAATTGCTCAGTCATCCACAATAAAAGATGGAGCGAGGTTCACCTCTGTGTGAACAACTACGTGAGAAAATAGTTGAACAGTTTAAGGCCAATGTTCCTCAACGTACAATTGTAAGGAATTTATTGATTTTATCATCTACGGTCCATGATAACATCAGAAGGTTCAGAGAATCTGGAGAAATTACTGCATTTAAGCGGCTAGGCCGAAAAACAACATTCAGTGCCCGTGACCTTCGATCCCTGCGGCGACACTGCATCAAAAAATGATATCAATGTCTAAAGGATATCACCATATGGGATCAGGAACACTTCAGAAAACGAATGTCAGTAAATACAGTTTGGCACTATACCCGCAATTTAAAACACTACTATGCAAAGCAAAAGCCATTCATCAACAACACCCAGAAACGCCGCCGGCATCTCTGGGCCCGAGCTCATGTAAGATGGACTGATGCAAAGTTGAAAAAGGGTCTGTGGTCTGATGAGTCCACATTTCAAATTGTTTTGGGAAATTGTGAAAGTCGTGTCCTGAAATAATCCTGACTGTTATGGACGCGAAGTTCAAAAGCCAGCATCTGTGATTGTGTGTGGGCTGTGTTAGTGCCAATGGCATGGGTAACTTACACATCTTTAAAGGCACCATTAATGCTGAAAGGTACATACAATTTTTTGGAGAAACATATGCTGCCATCCAAACAAGGTCTTTTTCATGGATGCCCCTGCTTATTTCCACAAGACAATGCCAATACACATCCTGTATGTCATGCAACAGTGTGGCTTCGTAGCAAAAGAGTGTGGGAACTAGAGCGGATTGCTTGCAGTCCAGACCTGTCTCCCATTGAAAATGTGCGGAGCATTATGAAGCAGACTGTTGAATAGCTGAAGCTGTACATCAAGCAAGAATGGTTAAAGAGTTCCACCTACAAAGCTTCAACAATTGGTGTCCTCAGTTCCCAAACATTTACTGAATGTTGTGAAAAGAAAAGGAGTTGCAGCCATAAAATTCAAAGTTTGTGATTATTTGCTAAAAAACAATAACGTTTACCAGTTTGAACATTAAATATTAATATTAAATATACTGTTGGTTGAACATGATTTGCAAATCAATGTATTCTGTTTTTAATCTATGTATAACACAACGCCCCAACGTCATTGGAATTGGGCTTGTAGTTAAAATCATCGTAGGCATGTTAATTGCTTTATGTGTTTGTATAATCATCAACAAGTGCCATAAAAGAATCTTGCATAAGACGCCACATTGGCTCGGGTAGGCTAATTGCTAATGGACAGGTTTGGTTATGTTTCAAGCCTGTGGCTTCAAATCAAATTCAGTTGCTTTGCTCACGGAGAAATGCTTCAAATATACTGTGGGGCCTCAATTGAAAGCCCTAAAGGATTTTACTTTGTAAGACCACATTAGTCAGTCAGTCGTCAGTCTTTTTTGGAGTGGGGGAGATGTGGTCAAGAGAAGTTCTTGTATGACTCCATTAACTCTATCCATTATATTAAAATTCTGAGGTTAAGTGACAACCAACTGCTGGGAAAAAATGGTTATAAACAGCCATTTAAAAGTAGCTCCAACGCTAGGCGTCAAGGTGAAAAGTATAACAAGTGTTTGCAAACAATATATCACTTTTATAATTTTCCAAGAACTTCATTTGGCCTTTTGTTTTGAAATGTCATTTATTAAGAAATAATTTAAACGTATTTCATCGAAGCCAGAGTTTTCAACCACAACTGTTTCTCATCTGTCATGTCAAAAAAATGTTCTGATGTTCTGTTCTGGCCCTTCAACTTGGAACAGAGTAGCCCCTCCTTGACATACTGCTTAGCATCGCCTCTGCGGGAGTTCTGCAAATTCAAAAGTTTGAAACAGGCTTGCAGAAGGACTTTTGCCGTGGGTTTCGTAATTCTTGAGATGTTACATATGGCTCCAGTGATGGTTAACTAGTAAAATGCCGGTAAAATATGAGTTAATCGTGCATATTAATTAATGCAAGAGCACACTTTCCCTCATGCCCAGCAGGGTGTTCGTTGTCGACGTGGCATTGCACAGCATGGCTCAACACAGATGAAGACATCCACACACGCTCCGTGACATGCTTGATGAAAGATTTATCAACCAAACGAGGTGGTCGCCTCAGAAGTGTGTAGTGAAGGATGATGGTTGAGGAGTAGGGGGACATCTCAGTGTCTTTGAAGTATAGTTTTGTATTCAGAGAATTCATTTACTATTCAACCACTTACCACAGCAGCGAGTTGGAAGCTGAAGTTCCTCATACGATCTGCATTTGCCAATTTAACTGGCTAATTTCAAATTCTAAGCTGCCATTACCAGGAATTTTGAAATAATATGACCCATAAATCAACAAAAAGTTGCATATGTGCTGATAGTTTCGAAAACAAAGTGGAATCATGGCTCAGCTTCAGAAAATAGGTGAGCTGTGATTGGCCGTTAACTGAGCCCTGAGCAACTGTGATGTCATTTTCAGTCGATAGAAGTGACAAAATGGCCACCACCCGAGCTAAAAAAAGGTGGAGTTTGCTGCTTAACTCATATTCCACAAACGCAATCTTAATCAGAATGCCATGTTTAGACTAGTGAGGGTGCATAGAACATATTATTGCAAATAATATTGGGGGGTTGACTTCCCCTAAACCATATTTTCTTTGGCTTTTTTTTGCAACATTTGCTGATGTTCAGAGCTGGTAAAAGAAAATACATCCACCGTTTTACATTGACGAAAGCGTCATTTCAAACAGAGACTCTGTGGGAGTCTGTTGTAATGAGTATTCCAGCTAATGAGAGACGATAGCCTGAAGCCAGGTGAATGACTGAGTGGAAGTGTTGATTGCTAGCTCCTATTTCTGTTGCCCCTTCTTATTGGCTAGATAGGTACAGCGTAAAATGTTTATGTTAGCAATTTCTTTCTGGTCGCTAGGTATCTAGCTCTGCTGCATGCTTGTCACTTGGTGTTTTTGTGAGAGTTGACCCCCGCTATTCACAGAGTACCTTGGCAACCCGCAAATAGTGACAATTAATAATTGACATGCCCATTTGAATACATTGGTGTACAAAAGAAAAGCAAATGAAGCCCCCCCCAATTTTTTTTTAAATGCTGATAAACATTCAATACTGTATACGTTTTCCATGAAAAATGTGGGGAAATTAGGGAGGGGGGGAAAAAATCCCATCTAACGCACTTTGCCTGCCTTTTCTGCCGTGCCTTCATGCACTCTTTACAAGATTCTTCCCTGATCTTGATCATGGCCATCTCGATGTTTTCCTTTTGTCAAAAAATGTGCCCTTGGTCACCTTCTTGAGTTTGGGGAAAAAGAGGGAAAAATTCTCCGCGAGACAGGTGGGGTGAGTTTAGCAATGGTCTTCTCGGATAAGAAGTGTCAGATGCTCACGACATTGTGAGTTATGCAGGTGCATTTGCATGGTGAAGCAGCCACAAGTTGTTCTGCCACAACTGAAATGGAGTGTGGGCCTGAAAAATACCGTTGCACACGCTCCTTACGCCACTCTTTCCAAACATAAAAATAGAAATGTAAATTTAACTCACAAGAACTTCTCTGTAAAACTGTGTCAGTATTCCAAGCTACTGGTACTTTATTATTCTTTAGATACGCGTTTTGGATAATGGATGTTGGATGGATTACTTCTAGTCAGCCTGAGAAACTAATGATTCTCTTTTTGGTGTATCCCACCACCTGCCATCCATATAGCGAGGGTTGAATAAGGTTGGTAAAATTCTCACTTTTATTTCAGAATTCTGAATTTATTCTCAGAATTCTCACTTTAAAGTGAGAATTCTGACTTTATTCTCAGAATTCCGATCGGAATTCTGAGAATAAAGTGAGAATTCTCACTTTAAAAAACAATTCTGACTTTAAATTCAGAATTCTGAGAATACAGTGAGAATTCTCACTTCGAAGTGAGAATTCTGAGGATAAAGTGAGAATTCTCACTTTAAAGAACAATTCTGACTTTAAAATCAGGATTCTGAGATAAAACTGAGAATCCACTGGCCCTAATCCTCTTCCGTACGTTATAGTACCTGGCAAAACAATAAAAACAAAAATTATACCGTGAGATTTTTTTCCGATGTAACATATGTGCCTTGGCTCACTAAAGGTTGAGAAACACTGGTCTAACGTCGGCAAAACGGGCGTCCGCCAGTGATGGATAGACGGACCAGTCCGTGGTCAGACGGAATGTCCACCTCTGCACAATTTCAGCCATTTTTTTTTTGTCGATGGTTATTTGGTGCCTATACTCCCCTTGAATAGCAAGGTTTCACCGCAATATTCATAGGAAAAAGAATATTTGTACAAATAAAACATATTTGTAAATTATATATGTCATCCTCTGCATGAGATTTAATAAACGCCCCTGTTTAACATAAGAAGAAAAACGTTGCTCGAGAAACATTATGATGAGACTCGATTGTTTACCCGATTGATTTTCTTTTTTTTTTCTCCATAGCGCGTGCCATAGGCGGGATCTAGTGTGACACTAATTACAACACTTTGGACTCTTCACAAGTTCTGTGGATCACCCCCAATGTAAGAACTGCATTTGATCCTGAGGCACCTGAAGAATTCGCGGCCCGGGCCAAGGTGGGACGGTTCCTGCCTCGTGAGCACGCTCCTCATTTTTTTTTTTAGCTGCCACTTGACCACTCAAACGGCGGCTCCACGCGCACAGAGAGGTCTGACGCACGCATGCTGAAAAGCACTAAATGACACCGAGCGCGTGAAGCGCAAAAAGGAGGGGAGAGGAAAAAGTTGATTTGATTTGTTCTTTTTTTTTTTTTTTTTTTTTTTTTTAAGCGTGATTGAGCCTCGCCTTGCAGTAAGTGGGTAAATAATCTTGACTGGTGCCGTCTCTCGCGCGCTGCACGATGAGGCTGGGAAGCATCATTTTATTCGTAGCTCTCTGCTCCTTCAGTGCTTATTATGTTTATGAGCCCATTCCCGAGGATATTGACGAGAGATGGAAACTCATGCTGACCAACACTTTCTTCAGAAGTCTCAGCCACCTGGTAAGCACGCAAGTAGTTTGCATTTCTACGCTTTTAGTCACACTTTCAAGCATCTTTCTATCATTTCTGTCATGTGGATGAAATGTAAACTATACAGGGCGTGCAAGAGTAAGTGCACAATTGTAAACGTTTTTGAGTTCTTTATTCAAAATGTCTTCTATTCTATTTCATATATGTGTGCTTGTGAGTAGGAACACAACTACAGGTGTAAAGGTCCGTAATTTGAGTACATAAGAGATTGTAATTAATAGTATTTGTATGTTGTTCTGACTGTGTTTTGTAGAAAAATAGCAAAAGCGTTTTAATTAAAAATGTATATAGTACCGATTTTTGCACCATCAACATCCATGTCAATTAAGTGTATTCATGCTTTATTTTAGTTCCTAACATAATACAACCATGAAAGATTCTGCATTGTTGATCAGTTCTTATAGGTATTGCACTGTATTGTGTTTCGCTGATGTGTTTATACATAGCAGTTGCACCAGATTATGTCAAATGCTAATCCATTTGTAGTATAGTCCTTCTCACACCTTCTAATAATAGAGCCTATTAAGGAAACTGCATGTGGTATACTGTTTCTTATCCCTGCCGGGGGTTGGGGGGGGGGGGGGGTTATTATTAATATGACTGTTTTTGAATTCAAATGCCAAATGTATTTGTTACTAAATGAATCTGCGAAGGGTTTGGATCTGACTGTAATCTGTTGGTTGATTATTGTTGTAATATTTTTCTACTTGTATGATAGCTAGGTTTCTATTGGCTATCCTCTATTTAAAAAAAATCCCAAATGTGCATTTACAAGTGGCACCAACACAATCCCTCTACATAGTTTGATCATTCTTTTCAATGTCCAGTGCTTAGACAATTCACTAACCTTACGTTAAATCTATGTTTTATATCAAAATTAGTGAAATTAGTGATATTGTTCTCACAGTTTGTAGTGTCGTTTTATATCCAATGTCATCAAATGGCCAACATTGTTTGTTAAAACAATTTTATTTTACAACAATTTAAAGCTTGGATTTGTTGTCATGCTGAAGTCGAGGTTACAGTAGCATACCACCTGATCAGCCTCAAATCAGCTGCCTCAACTTCCTAGTCATCAATTGCAGTTGCATTTGAGGCATACTCTAAAGAATTGATGTTCCTGTTCCAAACACATGACTGCAGGAACATGCAATCTCTCCTTCTGTAGCTTGTAGTCTTAAGCGTCATTCTTGTACAAGCCTTTTCTTCCAAACAAATTGGATATAAATGGATGCACTGTACTTTATTGTGGGAGTAATACTTAATTATAGGTTTTTGAAAACTGATTTTAGTTTAAAAAAAAAAAAAAAAAAAAAAAACATTAAAGAGGAAACTGAGTGAACTCATCTGTTGTAGATTATGGGGAACATATTTAATTTTGAGGGTTGTATTAAGCCTGTTTAGCAGATTGTATTAACCAGTCATGAAAGTAATATGCTCAAACTCTAAATAAAGTGTTCTTTTTTGTCATGTTCATTGCTGTTTGGTTGCCTAAATTTAGGAATAGATCCAAATGTCATTTTGCCTTGCAGGCGGACTTCTGTGAATTAGTAGGACTGAAGGACTACATGGGAGTGATGTATGTCATCACTCTGATTGAAAGCATTGTACCGGCGTCTGACGAACACATCACTGTGACTGTGGAGAATTTCGACGGGGTGGAGGTAGTCCTTTACCAACCCAAGCAGCAAAGTGGGGACACAGAGCTCAGGAGGGCTCTCATATACCTGCACGGTGGAGGATGGTGCCTGGGGAGCTCTCGTAAGTAGATGAGCACACTCTCAAATTATTATTATTATTTTTATTTTATTTTTTTAGGACAGTTTACATTGTAGTGATATTTCAACATGTGATGATTACAAAGCTGTCAAACACATTACTTCAATTCCTGAGAAAATAACATGCCGTCTGTTGGAGCGGTGGGTACCTCAAAGGGGTGTCCGGCCTAGCTAATCCAGAACCCTGAAGACACACCGTTCAGTTTGACATATGTCATGCTGTTCTTGCAATCTGTTTGTCCTGGGTGTTTGAATACACGTATTTGAGCTACATTATGATTACAAGGGGGAAATTAGTCATTTTAATTTGTTTTGAATATTTCTGCAGGATTGGATGAAATTCCTGACACTTCTCTTTGGATGCCCATGTGGTATTAACTAAAACAATGCTGCCCAAACTGAGTTTCTTTCGCAAAGGACTTGAGGATGTAGCCAAGCTTCCCGTCACTGACGTAATCTTCTTTAGATGTCAAACTAGTATAGACTAAATCAACAGCGCCCCTGTTGGTTGCAGCCAAGTAGTGCACTACATAGTTAGTCTTGTCTTGGTCACTTCAATAAGATATCACTAATTTGATAAATTCCCATCCCTTAAGTTCAATGTAACTTCTAAATTCAAATGCCATTAATATCATGTACTTTGTATGATGTCACAAGAGTTCAGTTAATTGAATATAAAATTAACTGTGTGAGATTTTCTTATTCTTTGGTGTTTTTGTTATTTACACTAAAAGGATCAGCGTCAACAAGGAATGTTGAGAGAAAAAAAGTGTACACTGGAAGTGACAAAAAACAAGCACTAAAAAGAGCTCTGTTTCATTATTTTCCATGGGAATAAAAATTCGGAACCACTGTAACATTGACTGGAATGTTGGAATGGATAGTATTTGACCTTAAGAGTTTCCACTGGAGGAGCACTACTTAACAGGTTCAGCTCTTTGCAGCAAGCCGGGGTGAGCGACTGTCAGTTACGGCAGTGGTTTATGTTGTTCTCTGAAGTGTAGTCTGTGTTCTGTCTCTCTTCACAGACATGAGTCCTTATGATCTCCTCGCCAGAAAAGTAGCCACTGAGCTGAATGCAGTGATTCTCTCTGCAGAGTAAGTAGAGAAAAGTGGTACCATAGGTATATATATATATATATATATATATATATATATATATATATATATATATATATATATATATATATATGCTATCTAGGATGCAGGATGTCTTTAAAAAAATAAATAAATAAAAGTCCCATCATTGTTCCTTAAATGGCATATTTAAAGATTTTAATTAGTATGAATAAAATATTTCCCCTTCATCACTCTTGGTTTTATTGGAAATTTTTAAAAAGTTCCCGTTTTTTGGGGTCACGCTATATATAGTATGTTCTTATCTCTCGGTATGTTCAGTATGTTCTTGTCTCTCGGCAATATATATATATATATATATATATATATATATATATATATATATATATATATATATATATATATATATATATATATATATAAATGTGTGTGTGTGTGTATTTGTATAAATGTATG
The DNA here is from genome assembly GCF_054856515.1 of Filicampus tigris. Taxonomy (NCBI): domain Eukaryota; kingdom Metazoa; phylum Chordata; class Actinopteri; order Syngnathiformes; family Syngnathidae; genus Filicampus; species Filicampus tigris. The sequence continues at coordinate 20,062,770 of NC_141223.1, forward strand.
TATATATAATACACTATATTATAATATAAATATCCCTCCAAAGCTGGTGTAAATGAGGGAAGAATCGCCCAAAAACAAACAAAACCCCCCAGAAATAATGAAAAAAATTATTGAAAAAAAGGTCAGCGAATATGCGAACCTGCGAGTGCCAAACCGCGAGTATCAACTGTAAGATTAAGGGACTATAATGCCCTTGCATGTGGGCAAGGAGAGTCACAGTCTCCAATGCACTTTCAGATGTTTATTGAACGGGACCGTCAAACACAAACACAAAATGTGAGCACTCAGATGGTAGACCACCAACTCACACTCAGATAACCTGACTAAGCTCCTAAAATCACTCTCTCAGCCACGCCCCTTAAAGGCACACCACCATCACAGATACTACAGTATGCACAGTGGGGCTAGGTGATATAACCTAAATTTCACAGTATAAATTGGATCACTTTAGTGTATTTGTGTATATCGCAATAGAGTCCTTTTAGCAAAGTTTAATTGATTTAAAAATAAATACAAATGTACTGTTTTATCTCAGTTTGTTTCTGGATGTGTCGTGTTTTCCGTAGTTTTTTGTTTATAGTTGGTTTCTCTCCACTTTAACATAGTTGCAACTAGACTTCTGTGAAAAGTGTACTCTATAACCAAACACTTATTCTGGTGTTTCGAGACTACATTTCACGATAGATTAGCGGTTAGCGTGGCTTCACCATTTCCGCCTGGTGTGTCGTATCCTCCTGTAGCAATAACAATACTTGTGTTGCTTCTTTCTGCAATGAAGGTGATGGTTAATGACTGAGAGGAGCGGCTCTGTACCATGGAAGGACATTGTTTGACTGTACTAGCTATCAAACCGCACCTCATAGCTTGCTATTGTGTGGCAAGATAATGTAGAGTTGAACATTCCCACAGTAGTTCCGAACAGTGGGTAAAGCAAGGAGGATTTGGTTATATAAAACAGTACTAGCAGCTCTTCTAGCTCTGTGGACTGATGTGCTTGCAGCCATTTTTCCACTGAGGCAAATACAATGACATCATCAACCATTGTGACTAGACAGTAGAGTCCAAATTTATGGCATGCTAGTTAGTGAATATTATGTGTATACCGTGTGTTCCGAATGTCCAGTAATTATACAGGTACTATAATATAAAGCCAATTTTCTTTAGGTTTCACACTTCATAGTTAAGTACATTGATTGTCGTTGTTCAAACAAGTTGGCACATTGAATGTGCTGTTCAGTACATTTTAATATATAAAGTGGAGATTTCAGCCTTTTGCCTCAGTCTTATTTCTCCAAAAACGTGTTGTTGTCACACAGTGTGTGCCTGTCTTGTCTCGTTAGTCACAAGCTGAATGGAAGTGTGGATGCAGCAGAGTGAGGCTAAACGGTTTTCATTTTGGTCTAGCCGGACTTTCCCTGTACAAGCTTTGACCTTTCATTGGTGCGCACTATTTGCATTGTGATACTTGCCACATATACAGTAGCTTTTGCCTTTTCTGATGATTATCATCATTACGGTACTCGGTATCAAATATCTAATTCAATCAATAAATCAAATTTTATTTACATAGCACTTTTCATACAAACAAATGCAACCCAAAGTGCTGTGCAATAAATACATCCAAAATACAACATAAAAAGAAGACCCGCTACCTCCCAACATAGACAAACAAAGACACAGAGCCACAAGCACAACTGCACTCAGACACACATACACACAACCTGATAAACTATGCTAAAGAAGACATGACAAGGCACTGAGAAACCGTATGAGGAAAGAGTACACAAGGGGAGCTCATCTACGCTGAGAGGAATGACAGTCCACGGCCACAGCGAGCGCCACCATCACAGAGACCCCCGGCCCAGATTAACCGGGGTAGACCCTACACATTGTGCAGATGTCACCCGGGCCTAAGGAAATTCCAGTTGGACGCCCCCCATGGGAAGGCCAGCTACACCTCCCAGCGTGGAGGCCATCTCAGTGCGATGAGGAAACACTGGAACTAAAAGCTAAAAAAAAAAAAAAACAACTAAAAACAGCAGAAAACAATGAAGCTAAAAGGCAAAACAATAAAAGAAGCTAAGAACTAAAAAACTGTACGATTGGATAAAAAGATAAAATAATAATAATAATTGTTCCATTATGAACTGTCGCTGATATTTCTGTATAAATGCAGACACTCTACACTTCCAAATTCATAATTTCTCTAATGAGGAACAGTTCTGTGGCTCATTCCAAAATGTCAAAATTTGAAGGTCATTCATGTGTGTTGCTTGAAGTTTTAAAGAATGAAGAACTTATTGATGTAACAAAATGAAAGGCTGACATCATTTTCCCGAATGGAACGCTTACAACTTCAGTAATGTGGGAACTGGTTTGAACCTTTGGATCGGCTTTCTCACAGGAGTTTGTGGGGTCATTTGAGTTGGAGCTGTGAACTTACATGAGCCCGGAAGATGGGGGAGGAATACATTTAATAGAAAGTACTTGGCTATGATAGAAACAATTAATGAAGTTACTTTCTTCAACATTCAGCCTGCTTTTCCATCCTTACAGGTACCGCCTTGCCCCTGCTCACCACTTCCCTGTTCCGTATGAGGATGTCTATCGTGTTGTCAAGCACTTTCTCCAAATTGAGGTGCTCACCCAGTATTCTGTGGACCCAGGACGAATTGCAGTGTCCGGGGATAGTGCTGGGGGGAACCTGGCAGCCGCTGTGTCCCAACAGGTACATGAAATCTTCAGATGGGCACTTTACACTATTTTGTCGGTCCTCTGTCTGCAACCTGGGCAGCCTTCCGTAATTGTCCCACAGTCTTCATAAAAGAGACGAAAACCAACTTCCGTTCTTGCTTAGTCCGTCCTTTTGAGAAAAAAAATCTTGTCCTCCGTCTTCCTTCCCCAAAATGGGTGTCTGTCCGGGACGGACGGACAGACCGTTCCGTCTCTAGGATGGAATGCCCATCTCTGGAAATCTTTATTTGTTGCTTCACATAATGAAGGCGAATTGATGATGAGGGAGTACTGTAAGTTTAACTTCAAAGCAAAGCAAAATCTGACACCATGCTTCACAAATCAATTCTTAAGTGCGTGCCATACCTGTATACTTTTACACAGGTGGTTAACTTTTATTTTTGAGCAGTCATGTTCATTCACGTTCTGCTATCTCTATAGTCAACTTTGGAGTTCTCTAAAATGCTTCTTGGAGGTCATATGTGTGAACGGCATAGTGACAAGCATGTTGGTTTTGGCTCAGGGATTCATGGATTATGTTGGCTTTTAATAACTGGTGATGTGAAAACACTGTACTGCAAATAAACAAGGGGTGAGGTGAAGTAAGGCATTTATATCATCAGATGCTGTTGGTGATTTCAATAAGATACCAGCCCTTATTTTTCTCTCTTTTTCCAACTCTTTCCAGTTACTGAAGGATCCGACACAAAAGGTTCAGTTGAAAGCCCAAGCCCTCATCTACCCTGTGCTTCAGGCACTGGACCTCAACACACCATCTTATCAGCAAAATCAAGACATGCCCATATTGCCACGTACCCTTATGGTACGATTTTGGAGTGAGTACTTCACTAGCGACAAGGCATTTTTCAGAGCTATGATGGCCAATGCCCACAACAACCCTGAGTCTTCCAGCCTGCTGAAGTTCGTCAACTGGAGCGCCTTCCTGCCTGAAAAGTATCACCGAAAATACAATTACAGTGCCCCCGCCGTGGCGCAGGGAGAGGCAGGGAAGTCGTTAGGAACCGGTGGACCGTCTCGATCTTTAGCTGACCCGAGGGCATCCCCTCTGCTGGTTCCGGACGCAGCCTTGCACTCTCTACCAAAAGCCTACATCCTGACATGCGAGTACGACGTCCTTCGAGATGACGGGCTCATGTATGTCACGCGTCTCCGTGCCGCTGGCGTGGAAGTGACGCACGAACACTACGACTCGGGATTTCACGGAGCCATGATGTTCACAGTGTGGCCGATGGACTTCCTTATTGCTCACCGCATGATGGACAACTACGTGAAATGGCTCAAGGAAAACTTGTAACAAGAACACTTGACAAACATTTGCATAAGGGTTGTTGAGCCTGAATTTTCTGTTCAGCATCCATCTTTGTAAATACAGTAGGAAATATAGTATATTTGTCACATCATTGATGTTGTAAGATTATAAAAAAAACATACTGTAGTTGTTTTCTTTTTATCCCTCAGAGTGGACTCAGAAGAATCTTGGTAATTATACGCACAGGAAGTAAAAGTAGAGTTGGTTGCCCCTTTGCATCTGTAACACCTTCCAGTCATTGAGTCACATTTACCAAATGTGAGAATTTGTGTCCATTGATCCAGAAGAGTGAGGTCAATACAACACTGACGTTGGACCAGAGACAGGCCAACGGGCTCAGAATCTCTGTTCTAATTTAACCTAAATGTGTTTGATGGGGTTTTTCATTACCAAACTCATCCGAGTATACGTTTAGGGACTTTGTACACAGGGTGAAACATGTAAAGGTGTAGTATTCTTGAGAATGTCATAGCCAGATGTTCATTTAATATTCCCAAAGGCCTAATTGGTTCATTGATTAGGACTCAGAGTATGTCTATATATAATTGTCGTCAACAAATGTACCTTATGTAGGATTTGTGGAATGTTTTTGTGAAACTTATAATATAGTTGCTCACTTGAAATGTGATTAAAGCTGAAGTTGTTATATGGGTGCAAATGAGAAGTTATTGGCTTTTTCCTTGAATAAATCAATGCTATTTTTCCAGGAACACAATACTCCCTGTGTTCTGTAACCAGGGAAAAAAAGACATTAGTTTTTTCGTTTTTTTAAAGAAGCACACCTTTTTTGTTTTGTTTCTGATCAATTTGATGCAACCCCCCAAAATTCTTGACAGTAATATGTTCGATGTGCCTCCACTAGTCTAAGCATGGCATTCTGTTTGATATTGCATTTGTGGAATATGAGTTAAGCAGCGTGCCCTGCGATTGGCTGGCAACCTGTTCAGGGTGTCCCCCGCCTACTGCCCAAAGACAGCTGGGATAGGCTCCAGCACGCCCCGCGACCCTTGTGAGGAGAAGCGGTACAGATAATGGATGGATGGATGGATGGAGTTAAGCAGCAAAATCCACTGTTTTTTTTAATCCATCTCAGAGGGTGGTCATGTTGCCACTTTCTGTCAACTAAAAATGACATCACAATTGCTCAGGTAACAACCAAACGTGGTTCAACAGTGTTCTGAAGCCAAGCCATGAGTTACCGTATGCAGTAAAATCCACCCGTTTTTCTCCATCTCAGGGGCCAACCATGTTGCCACTTTCACAATTGCTCAGGTAACAACTAATCATGGCTCAGCTTCAGAACACTGTTGAGCCATGATTGGTTGTTACCTGAGCAATTGTGATGTCATTTTCAGTTGACAGAAAGTGGCAACATGGCTCAGCTTCAGAATACTATTGAGCCATGATTGGTTGTTACCTGAGCAATTGTGATGTCATTTTCAGTTGACAGAAAGTGGCAACATGGCTCAGCTTCAGAACACTGTTGAGCCATGATTGGTTGTTACCTGAACAATTGTGATGTCATTTTCAGTTGACAGAAAGTGGCATTATAGTTGGCCCCTGAGATGGAGAAAAACGGGTGGATTTTACTTTACACAAACGTAATATTAGTTAGAATGCCGTTTTTAGACTATTAGAGTTACATAGAACATAATATTGTAAATAATTTTGGGGGGTTGACTTTAATCAATGGATTCGTCCATGCATCATTTCCCATCATTGGCTTTGTCCATGCATCATTTTCCTGTACCACTTACATTGCTTCACTTTTGCTGTTGATCAATACATGGTACACCAAGTGGCCTTATAAGTGGTCAATGGTAATTCAGTTTCAGGAAAGAACAAAGCCTTGAAGTCATGTTACTGTTGTTTTTTTTACTGCACAGTCATGTGGTTTTTATAGGATCCCTCTAAGTTGCATTATATTTCCCAAACATAATGACATGATTTGCTACTCTAAAAATATCCTTGTTTCGTTTGTGTCCATTTTGCCTATGGATACTAGTAACTTGGCCTGCATGTTACTTTTTGTGTACCCATTTTTTCTTTCTTTGCTGTTCAAAAGGTGACCCAAAGCTTGGATAAGAAACAGCTGAGAGCCCAGCATTGGATAAGTATGCCTCAAGAGTCACAAAAATTGCAGGATGAATATCATGCAACTTGAGCTCAGTTGGCAAATGTAGTGGTGTAATTGTTGTTGTTTTTTTTTTAATTACATATATGGATATTCCACCACAGTTCCAGCAAGCGCTCCTAAAAAGGGCAACAATATATATATTTTTTAAAGTACAAAATAAAATACATGAATTGACATTTATCTGTTGAAAGTAATGATGCTAGATTATTATTCATATTTAATTCATGAGTGTACCTTCCACAGGTTTTGTCTTTGGGGAAACAATACATCTAGATGCCATGTCTAGGATGAGTGGAACAGCCTAAAGCCGTTTTACGCAAAATCTACTGAAAGTCCAAAAACTGACCAAGGCTAACACGAGGCAATGCCAGGACTGGGGACCCAGGTTGACGACATTGCATCCATAAACCATGTGACATGGGTTTAACCAAAGGCAAAGCAGTGTGGTGAGTTCAAAGAGTGTTCTTACCTATGGCTTTGCCGCTATGAGTTTGTCCGCAAGTCCATGGCAAATAACACTTTGTCAGTTATGCCTTCTGTCGACGATTGGTTGTTTTTCAACGGGTATGGTAGTTTCTTGCAAATCTTATAAACGACACGTTGTTGGGCTCGAAAGGGCTGATAAACCTGTAAAGCAGGAAGTTTTGAGAATTGTTTCCATGGAAAGAATATCACAAAAAATGCTTGTAAAAATGATTTTTTTTTAAATCGTTTTTTTCAATAGTTGTATTTTACAGGAGAACATTTGTATTCAAGGATACTTTTCTTCCTTTATATGATCGGGTTCGTGTCCTGCCTGAGAATAGCACATTTTGAGCTGACACGAGTGCCAATCAACAATTTTGTACAACCTAAAGTAAAAAATAGTAACTTCATATATTTTGAAACAAGCATTTTCAAGAAAATTCCAGCAGTGATATATATGGACTTGTTAGAGAAGAGTTTTTGGCATCTTGACATACCTCAGTCATGTTATGTTTTAAAATACTGTAACTTTAAACGACAGCTAGTATTAGCAAACATGGCAACATGTCTCAGCCATTTGGGGGTTAGGTGTCACATGAGATATGCAAAGAATGGTCCAATGAAAAATGCCCCCCTGGCTAATTGGTTTCCATATGACAGAATTGCCATTTGGTTTATGAGTTTATGTGTTTTTCTGATTTGTCTGAGTAGTTATAATTGGATCTTCCAGCTGTTGTTGTAGTTGGAACTATGTCAGCATTTCAGGACCGGTTTAAGTTTCATGATCACGCAATACTTTCTTTTTTACATTTCATTTCCATGTTGAATGTTCAGTTTATAGAAAGGTAAAACAGGCATTTGAAGCTGAGAGTCATGGCCTACCTGCCAGCAGTTTCCAAGGACTTTAATCCAGTCAATGTTGCATAATATTTCATGTTTAAAGTTTGTTCAATGGCTATGTTTAATGAAATTTTCAAACTCAATGATAAACATGTTCTGTGGTTAATTTCAATGTTCACTTATATGTAAAAACAGAAGATCATCAATAATTGTACCTTGACTATACCTTCATTCCGACAAGGTTCCTTTATTTCCTAAAGATATTTTGTAAACTGTATCTCCCAGGCTTGTAAAGTATTATTCACCTGTTAAAAGTGTTTGAACTAACAATAATAACACTTTCTGCCTTTGATGTGATACAAGTGCTTAAGATCCAGCATATTCTTGGCAATCATTGGTAGTCTCAGCAAGTTCTTAGCTATGAAAACAATGTGTGGGAATGTGGTGTCCTTGAATGAAACATTTCTTTGGCTGTTTAAGATTTCACAGTGCGATCTCTAAGTGTACCAATTATTTGCACATTGTTGCTCAAAGCCCAATCGTTACACCTTAACATGTTCTTAACGGGGATAATGTACAAGTGCATTTATCATAAAGGATGATTTAAATAAGTAAGCTCTGTTTGTGTAAATATGAAGTGGGCAGTTTATGTGCTACATTAATCTTGTTTATTTTTTCTGTATTGTATGCAGATGTGCTTACATGCGCTGTGTGTGCTACTCAATCCCCCTTTGGAGATCCCCTCCTGAATTCCTTTACCACTACAAAGGGATAATAACAGTAACGTGAAATGGATTATAAGCACTGATTCCTGGGGGAGGAAAAAAACATACAGTGCAGTTTGAATGGATTATACTTATACAATGCATAGAATGTGGTCAAGACTTTTCTGTTTGCCTGTAGTATTTTGAGTATGGACACCAAATAAAACTACAAAGCTCTATATTCCCTTTCAGCGTTGGCAGATGTTTTCCGGCAAGTATGATGTTCACCACGTGTTAAACACCTCAAGATGGGTGCTGTTTTCATGTTTTTATATTTGGAATCTCAGAGTAATAGTAATAACTCATAACCCATGTTCCTGTCAGATGGTCACTACTGAGAATAAGGACACTGCATTAAGAAAAAGCATATGCTTGACTTTACTCAGAAGAATGATTGTGCAGCTTAGTAGCCTTGTTTGCCAATACAGCTACAAGAACTGCATATTCTCTTTTTAGAAGAGACAAATCAACGATAGCTTTATTAGTTATGGCATCACGGATGGAGCAGGAATTGGACCCAAAAGCAGACAGGAGACAAACATGGAAAAGTAAAATTCTTTATATGCAAAAATTCAAAGTCATAGCAGGGCATGAAAGGCAAAACGTTCTGACAACGTGTAAGTGAGTAACACCAGTTTACATACCGGAATAACACACCCAACACTTTGTGACCAAATAAAGGACAAAGCGACTAGCAACATAAAAGAGGGAATGACCCAAACCCATACACAGTATCATAACCCAGACACAGTATCATAACAGTAGATATCCCCCACACACACCCGGAATTGTGGGCATACTCGACCCATGGAAGGTGTAGGCTCCAGGAGGCTGGATGACGGGCCGAGACACATCGAAGGGCTGACTCCAGGTCCTGATTGACTCTCTCTGACTGTCTATTGGTCTGACCAGAAGACAGGCTAGAGGAGGCCCCCAGAGCTCTGCAGAAAGCCTGCCACACCTGGGATATGAACTGGGGACCCCGGTCATAAACAATGTCAATGGGGATGCCATGAAGCTTGAAGACGTGGTTTGCTAAGATGTCTGCAGTCTCAAGGGCGGAGGGAAGTTTAGGCAGTGGAATGAAGTGAACCATCTTGGAGAATCGGTCAACTACGGTCAATATGACCGTGTTTCCATCGGAGGGTGGCAGACCAGAGACGACTGGGGATGGGCAGAGGTTGACGGAGACCCATGGGGCGATGGTGAGAGGACTTCCCTCGAGAGCAGACGACACAAGCCGCGCCAAAGTCCCTGACATCTTGGATCATTCGGGGCCACCAGAAGCGTTGCCGCAGGAACTGGAGAGTTCGATTCACCCCAGGAGGACAAGCTAGCTTGGAGGACTGTCCCCATTCCAGGAAGTGAGAGCGGACAGAATCTGGGACAAAGAGCCGATCCTCAGGGCCAGAGCCAGGATCTGGTTGCTGTTGTTGAGCCTCCACGACCGCCCGCTCAATGTCCCACACAGCCGCACCAATGAAGCATGAAGAGGGGAGAATGGTCCCCAGAACTTGCCTGTCTGAAGGTGGATCATGCATACAAGACAGAGCATCGGGTTTAACATTACGGGAGCCTGGACGATAGGATAGAGAAATTATAGCGTGCTAGGAACAAGGCCCAACGAGCCTGCCGGGAATTCAGGCGCTTGGCAGATTGCAGATACGTGAGGTTCTTGTGATCTGTTAGTATCAGAAAGGGGGTCTTAGCTCCCTCCAGCCAATGTCTCCACTCCTGAAGTGCAGCCACCACAGCCAACAATTCACGATTACCAACATCATAGTTTATCTCGGTGGGGGACAACTTCAAATTTAGAAACATCCACTTCGACGATGAATTGGAGAGCAGGTGAAGAGAAAGGGTGGGCAGGTCTCGCACTCCGACGGCGTTCTCTGATGCGATTGTCAATCCGAATCGCTAAGGATATTCGCTGCTCAAGAGACTCTGGCTCATCCCAAGTAGACAGCTGATCTTGAAGCTCCTCGGACAATCCACATACAAAAGCTGTTTTTTGTCCAGCCTCATTCCATCCACTTTCAGAGGCTAAAATCCTGAACTCGATGGCATAATCTGCAGCTGACTGAGAGCCCTGCTTTAATGACATCAGCCATTTGCCTGCTGACTGATTAATGAAGGGCTGATCAAAGACTCTGCGCATCTCCTCAGAAAAAGAAGCAAATTATTCCAGTGTCTCTACTCCCACAAGGAATGGGCCCACTGCCCTGCTCTTCCCTGAAGCAAGTTAACCACACAGGCCATCTTGGCGCGATCGTCCGAATATGCGCTAGGTTGTCGCTCAAAAACCAAGGAACATTTCAACAGGAATATGCCACAAGCTCCTACCTTTCCTGAGTAATGTTCAGGTGAGGTAAGGTTGGGATCCCGGTGAGAAGACACTGCATTAGTCGGTGAGTCCATCGCTCCCTTGTTGGAGGTGTGAGGCTGAGCCGGAGTAGGTGATGAAATCCTTAGTTGAGCGCTGGATGTCAACTGAGCGGCCATTGAGTTGACGGTCGTGGAAAGGTTCGGAATAGAGTCCATAACCCCCCTCAGGAGGGTATCATGTGCGCCGAGCAGAGCACCCTGTGCCCTCAAGGCTTGTTGGAATGCGTCATTTGAGTCTGCTGAGTCCCTGACTGGTCAGAACGTACTGTCACGGATGGAGCAGGAATTGGACCCAAAAGCAGACAGGAGACAAAAATGGAAAAGTAAAATTCTTTATATGCAAAAATTCAGAGTAAGGCATAAGGCATGGAAGGCAAAACGTTCTGACGTGTAAGTGAGTAACTCCAGCTTACATACCGGAATAACACACCCAACACTTTGTGACCAAATAAAGGACAAAGCGACTAGCAACATAAAAGAGGGAATGACCCAAACCCATACACAGTATCATAACCCAGACAGAGTATCATAACATATGGTTCAGAGCAGGTGTCTGACCTTTTTGAAAGAAAGCTATTAGGTGGGCATCCAATTTGAGACACACTTCGAATGTATCGCATTTGATCATAATTCATTTGATTCTGTTGATAATGATAATCACCACTGTGAAGACACTGATAATGTTAATGATTCATCACAATTAATAATTAAACAGGGTAGAAAACAGATCATGATCAATTAGCAATTTTCTATTTCTATAAATCTCTACAAATGTGCACATTTTCAAATGATCACATCTACAATATTCCTGGCAAATCGCAATCATCCTATCACGGGTGAGCTACTGGTACACACTCGGACCATGATGGTAATTCCTGGTTTAGAGGAAGTACTTATTTACTTTGCTGTTAATAACAACAAAAAAACATTTATGGTGTTCAGTGTGTCAAGTGGCTTAGCATTAACAGCTTCTGTCATGTCACGTGGCTTCAGTATGAGAGAACAACATGTGGACATTAGAACAATATATATGTACAGGTCATGTGTGTGTTTTTAAATAATGTTAAATTGAGTCAGGGCTATCTCGACTTTGGACATCATTCACCAAAACAGGGAAGACATTGAAGTTGGCTTTAAAGGATAAGGCCATTGATATTAACATAAATTAAAGATAACAGTGAAACCGGGAAACATAATTGTTATTTTTAGGATTGGCATGTTATTGTGAGCTGTGTCAAATGGGAAAAGAAATTTTGTTCCTCCATGGGACGGAAAAAATGCAAAACAGCCAACAAATCCAAAGGCCTTTTATGGTCAATTAAAAAAAATAGCTTTAGAATATTTTTCTATAGCAACGATGTTCTATGGCCAACATGAGGAGAATGAAGATGGAAAGGTTGACATGCTTGACTATTTTCACCAACTCTTTTCAGCTTTTCATGTTTTGTTGGGACTTCTTCAACCTTCTGTTTTGGATTTTAGTCTATTTTCTTCCCACCATAGCCAGGACCTCCCAGATTTTCTCCCAACAACTGCCTCACATTAGAGCTGGTCTTTCCCTTCTTTTGTATTTGCCATCAGAGCAGCTTTCCTACTCTCCTACTACATGCTCTTTCACCGGCTTCATGTTGAGTCATACCTTTTCCTACTATACTACTACTACTCGACCATATTTTTTCTATGCATACGTAAAAGTAAGAATAGAAATGTATTTTTCTACTATCTATGTACCCAAACTCTAAGAAGTGGTGATTTTTAGTGCGGGCCTCCCTCTACTGTAGTTCTACTCAAAAGAGTCACTGCCTTAGTAAAGTTTAGTTGCATTTAACAACCACTGGCATGCAGTCAGGGAGTTCTAGGCGTTCTCAGCTGGCCCAAACACCAGCAGAAGCTCAGACATACATTTACAACTTACATGAAATGGTAATCAATTACTGTATTTCCAACGGTCTTCCATCTTCATTTTATAGTGTGTGTCTTGGCTGTGCAACGTCCAGTCATTTGAGTTTTTTTTTTGGTCCAATCAGAATTCAGCTTTCATATGTTGCCAACTTGCCAAATAGTTTGCGATCTGCCCAAGGCCTTCAGAATACAGAGTGCCAGCGTTGAGCGCACACACACACACACACATACATGCACACGCACGCACACACACACACACACGCACAAATACACACACACACTATTGAAATCGCTGCTTTCATCCATCCATTATCCTAACCACTCGTCCTCACAAGGGTCGCGGGCGTGCTGGAGCCTATCCCAGCTGTCATCAGGCAGTAGGCGGGGTACACCCTGAACTGCTTGCCAGACAATCGCAGAGCACAAAATGACAAACAAACACACACACTCACAATCACACCTAGGGGCAATTTAGAGTGATCAATTAACCTACCATGCATGTTTTTGGAATGTGGGAGGAAACCGGAGTACCCGGAGAAAACACACACAGGCATGGGGAGAACAAGCAAACTCCAAACAGAAGGCCGGGGCCGCAATCAAACCCACGACCTCTGAACTGTGCCTCATGGTCTTTTACTTGATGGCAGAAGGTAACAGGAAAAAAAACAAAACAGTTCACCTGTTGGCATTCATACAATAGAATAAGTCATAGCTTCCTGCATAACAGCTTTTTATTCAACTAAACTGGTCAACTGATATAGTAAATGTGTCACGAAATTGATACAGCATCATCATTGAGTATTTCGTACTTTTTGTGACATTTTGGTTTGGTTCAAACGTCTACACATCAGTTTGATTTCCCATGATGCTACAAAAGCCTCATTTTTATTTTAAGTTTAGAATAAATTTTCTCCTAAGTAAAAATGTAATTGATCTGCGTGTGTATCAAACTCTCCAAATAATGCTTTTATTAACTACACAGAATGTTTTTTAATGTCTGGACATTAAAGGGAAAGATAACCCCAAAATGTTCTTTACAATAATATTTTCTATGCGTTTTCCCTTGTCTAAAAACAGAATTCTGAGTAATATTGTGTTTGTGGAATGAGAGTTAATCTACTTGTTTTAAGCCATCTGTGGTGGCAGCCATTTTGTCACTTTCTGTCGACTGAAAACAACACCGTATGTGATAAACTGTGATGTCATTTTCGCATCTCGAGCGCAACCCGGAACTTTTTTTTCCATGGGGAAATTACAGAGCTGGGCAATCTGTCCCAGGGACAGAACGGTCTGTCCCGGACTAATACCCATTTTGTGGATGGACGGACGAAGGATGAGAAGTCTTTTAAAACGGACAAAGCAAGGACAAAAGTGGGTTTTCATCTGTCCCTCTATTCGTCTCTAATCGGGTCAAGTACCTGTCAGGATTTGGCATGGAGGTGGACCCAAATGCAGGGAGGCGAGGCAGGAGGACTGTTTATGATATTTTAATGAACATGAAATGAAATAAACTTGACCGGTTACTGAGGCTTGGCGTGGTTATGAGGCTTGGCTTAGAGGTGGTGACGAGGCTTGATTTGGCGAGGTGACGACAACCGGTAACTCTGTCACCATGACAGCTTCAACAACTCAGACTAAAACAATAAACGCAAGGACAACTATGACAACAGCGACTACACGACAATGACCCGACAAGAACTGAACAAAACCTAGCAACTTAAATACAAACACACTGACGAGACAACGAGAAACACCTGGACAAGAGACACAAGGTAGGAGGGAGCTGATTGGCCAACACTAGGGAGTGGAAGGCACACAGGTGGACACAATAATCATGACGAGACAGACACAGAACACTGAGCAAAACATGAAACTAAAGCAAGCCCAAAACCAAAACAACACAAACATGACAGTACAGACTCAATGTGTTTCATTGGGTTCTTTTAAAAAGCAAAACCACTGCATGTTCTCTTCTACGGAGCCGCCTTCATTAATTGCCTGCACAATGTTTTCATGTGCTTCCCAGTAGTCACAAGTGTGTAAAATATATAAGTAACTTGTTGACTGCGACTTCTGGCCGTCTGTTGGACCCAAATAATTATATAATATGACAAAACCAACCCCGGGGCAATGGAAGAAAGCACACGCAGTTGCGTAAGTAGTAAAGTACTATGGCACATTTTGAAGTGTGTCCACAGCGGGTTTGAATAGTAAATTAGCCAGCTAATGATCCTTATAAAGCCTCTGCCGTTAGCATCTCTGCCGCGGCGGCGTCAATCACAGACACTTTTTTTTGGGGGGGGGAGGGGCGTAATGGGTCGGGGGGGGGTATTTTTTATGAATAAGGGCGGGGGGTTGTGGCCGGATGGGTACCCTGGTCAAGGGTGGAGGGTCGCGGCCGGACCAGCAAAAAAGGGTCAAGTGCCCAGCTCTGCATAATAGTATTGCATTCTCACTCGATCTAATATCCCCTGGCTTGATCCAGTCAGCATCATCATCTTCATCACATCACGACGGTCTTGTGTTGCAGCTAAATGCTATCTTGGTTAAACAGTTGTAAACAATCAAATACACTCACAATACTCCCAGCCGGTAAGTAATTAGACAGCTAATGATCTTTAAATAATGCTTGAGTGCACAGAGGTGTTTTTTTTTTTTTTTTTCATTGTGTTTTTTGACGGAATGTAAGGACAGAAGCAGTTTAAAAGGACGAGGACGGACATGGGCGGAGGACGATCATTTTTACGAATAAATACAGAGGGACAAGGACGGAAGGGTACCCAGGTCGAGGACGAAGGACGGACCGGCAAAAAAGGGTCAAGTGCCCAGCTTTGGGAAATTATGTCAACAGACACCACATGAGCTCATCATTATTGATTTCGACTGTCTGGCATGTACTGCCGACAATCTCATGACTATCACACATCTAACAAACTATTTTACCACACGCGACACAGCTCCTCTTGGACAGGACAGGGTGACTTTTTTTTACTCAGACTCGTTGTGTGTCAGTCAACCAACTCATCCTCAGACTCGTCAATATTTTGAAGATGTCATGCCTTTTCAACTCTATAAGAATTCATATAGAATATGGTGACTAGCAGCGTTTCTCAATGCAGCCGCTGGTTGCTATGGAAACCCGGCAGCGCCATCCCAGCGCAACACAACTAAGTAGAGCTGCCAAATTGATGGGCATGCCGTAGTTAAAGGAGTAATGACTCATACCTATTTTTATATATTTTTAATACCATAAAATTGCACCATGGGAATGAAATATATACAGAATCAGGAAAAGTCAAGAGGCAGAAGCATCTTCAATCTCTATACGCAGATTAATAAAACATCAACGTTTGAAAACAGTCAAAATGATGGCTCTCGTAGTACTAATGTTAATGGAGGTCATAATGAAGTCAACGCCTGTAAAATGTAAAAACAGCACAACACTACTTCAGTGTTTATGTTATGGTGAAGTCTTACAGCTTTGAATGGGTGACTTCTTACTTCACATACGATAACTTGAGTATATTTTTCTTTACTTTCATTCGTCTCTTAACATTCCTATTGGAGGCTGTGAAAGACAAGCTAAACACTCAGGCAGATATGAATCACTGCTGAATTAATCTCACGTGAGGAACTCTGAGAAGTCATTACATGATGTCATGCATGTTGACTTCCATCATCTGAAAAGTTCTGTGAAATTAAGAAACAGAAAAAAATAAATAATTAACCCTTAGCTGCTGAACTCACACTTTGCAAGATTTGCTTAAGTCTTGTCTTGCCTGACGTCATGCAGTGGGGCAGTTAACGGGTTAAACTGTTTTGTGCCAATTTAGAGGCATATGTACCTAATAAAGTGGACAGTAAAGTAACAAATCATGTCCTTTATGCAGTTTTCACACAGGTTCTCTTGGCTGCTTTGTCTTTCTGGCCAGCTTTCGAACTTTTGCGACTAGAAACTTTCTGAACTTGTCCCCCATGAGGAAGTAGAACACTGGGTTGATGACGCTGTGCAAGAAGGCCAACGGTCTGGTCAAAATGTAGAGGCCCTCTATGTACATCCTCGTACACAACTGCACCTCTGCCCAGGCCTGCCGTGATGCTATCCTGACGTTTCTCATCACGTGGTATGGAGTGTACAGTACCAGAAACATGACTGATGCGGAAGCCACAACCCTGAGAGTGTGCTTGTACTGTGCCGTCCTGCGATGAAAAGCCGTTTCCTGGGTCCGCAGTAGCTGTGCAATCTGTTTGGAGAAACCACAGAGTCCAAGCAGAGGTAGAATGTAACCAGTTAAGGTGAGCCCCATGCTGTAGCCCAAAGCACTGACATCACCCTGGAGGCTGGCAAAGTCATTGCAGCGAGTCCAGTTTCCACTTTGCAGGTCCTGAAGCATGAGCGCTATCATGGGAATCACTTCCACGTTGACGGCAAGCCAGCTTAACCCGGTCACGACCAGCGCCGCCCGCGGCCTCAGCAGGAAGTGGTTCCGCGCCGGGTGGCGGATGAGCAAAAAGCGATCCATGCTCAACCACACCATAAACAGAATGGATGAGTAGAGGTTGACATGCAGGACGTAGCGGTTGATGACGCAAGCGTAGTAGCTGGTTTCTTTCTGGTGGTTGGCATAGAGGTAGGAGAGGCGTGGCAGCGTGCAGAGGAAGATGAGGTCAGAGATTGCCAGGTTGAAGAGGTAAACATTGCAGCTCTGCCACTTGGGCAGACAAAATAGGTAGCCAAGTACAACCATAAGATTCCCAGGGAAACCGATGCAGAACTCGAGTCCATAAGATGGTGAAAGGTAGAACCTCTCCAGCACATCATCTATTTCTGTACAGTTCAACACCTGGTAAGTAGATGGGAGACATGGGAAGATAAATCTGTGGTCAAAATCCCCCAAGGATCAAGAGTCTCACACAATGTACTAGTTTGTAAAGTGGTGTAGGAATACATTGTCACGCTTCACAAGAACGCACGCCCAATTACCGCCATACTGACTGTCATGTTACTGTAATTTGGTTGTTTTGTATTAATGGCCTGCAAGTGTTTTTCATGCAAATACTGTATTTACTGTAAATAGGACTGTACTACTGCGTAAGTGTAGGCTGGTGATCGACTACGATCGACGTGTTCCTACTTGTATACTAATTTGTGTCATATCCAGTGCTTTAAGTGGGCTGGTACGCAGCCCTATGGAGCACCAGCAGAGCCGGGCATTTTACTAAAAATTGACCGTCCGTTATTCGTCATCCGTCTGCAGCATGACTACCCTTACGTCGTCCATCATTCGCCTTATTTTCCGGGGGAGAAAAATAGTAGCCGCCAGTCCGCCTCTAATTTTAAACGGCCACCCCTAAACTTTCACTAGCATACCTCAGTATCGGCATAATTGGTAGAACGTCTCGACGGCTAGGAAGAGATTTCAAGACACCGTCTTTTAGACATATCAACGAAGCTGCAAACATCATGTTGTAGCACGCAACCAGTGAAAAAGCTAACTTCAAAATAAAAGCATAACAACATTCAATACATTGAAGCCAATACTATAGCCTTAGTAGGCTTTTATTTTTGAAGATGGCCCATGTGGGGGCATGACGGCTAATTTGATTTGTCTTTTTGACATTTGGGCTTGCCTTATCACAGTTTTTATTGCCATTACATAGTTGCTACCAACATCAACACAACCCCATCTCGAAATCATATTCAATCGCTAATTGTGGGTGCTAAAAAAAAAAAGCAAATTAATTACTCCATCATTGTGTGATACAGCACAAGTCCCCATCGTTATTTATTCTTATTTATTCATTTATTTATTAACTTATTTATTAATTAATTTAATGATCTGCTGTTACCCTCCACCTAATTTACCAGACAACAGTCGAGTAAGGGGAGTAATAGTACTTTTATTTTTCCACTTAAAGCACTGGTCAAGTCGCCGCTGTAGGATCAGTACTCGTTGTAAACCGAGGACACCCTATCGTGTGTTAATATACCAATTATCAACTTGTTGGTGTACAAGAAATTAAAATGACAAAACATGCCTAACACATCTATGTCACCATTAAACACCAGAAACAAATATGTCTCTTTTGTAACACAAATGATTTACTGCAATTAAAATTGAGTATGTTTAAAGCGGACTCACCATTCCGCGGTCTGGAGTTGGTGAAAGATCAAATAGGTTGTGCCCAAAGAAGTGCACTGTAGACTGCAGCCTACTAACTGCAAAGTGGAAACGGTAAACACAAAGTGCTGCAGGTACTGCTGACTTTTATATGACTCTTTTGGAAAACCAAAAAAAACACCGATCCCACAACGATGAAGGCACGCAGAAACTGTGTCATATTTCCGAGCACCAAACACAACCCCATGTTTAGTGTAGACACAGAGAATAATAGCAAGGTGTTGACTTTAATTTGAAAGGGCTGGTGTCAAGTGCTTTTCACGGCAATTGCACAACTCCTGAGGTTGATTTGGACTTGCAGCCCACTGCATATTTTGGCAACAACGCCTACAATGTTGGTCTGCCTTCAGAGAGCACATGATTCACTGCTGAGAGACATGTGAGGATAAACCACGGTCAATGTTTTTTTCTTTCTTTCTCTTTTAGTAAAAAGAGAGCAGAGAGCGCGAGTTTAATCTAGGTATAACCCAACCTGGACTGTCCTTAGGAGACCCAGTCTGTGTGGGTTACCGGTATTTGGTTCTATTACCATGAGCTCAGGAAGTGATTTTGCAGAATTCCTGCACTTTAGTGGTGTAGGATGCCTTCCAGTTGAAGGTCACCAGTGGGGTTCGCAGCGTAAGTCCATTTTATCTTGCAACATTGAATAGTTGTGCTCCAGATAACGGAGAACAAATATTTGTGGAATATCTGAGAACTTCTCACTACGTCACGGCACTCTTGCAAAGCAAAGCAAGAATGGCCGAGGTTTCTGTCCTTCAAGTTGAAATGGCACACTCATTGGCCCACCGTGCCTATCCTTCGCTTGTGCTCTTGTTTTTCAATATATATTGACCAACCACAGAATCAGAATCATCTTTATTGGCCAAGTACAGGGTGTTTCATGAGTCTGTTACTTGACAAAAACTCATATTTTCGGAACTGGCAAGGGTAGCAAGATTAAATCGGTTTCACTTGAAAGGTGAAAAAAGTTTGATTTGCACTGATTTCATTTATATCCATTGATAATGCCATTCACTGGAAAAGAGAAGGCGTTTTGTGTCGTAGAATTTGATAAGAATGTATGATCTGAAGACTCAGATAATTGAGGCCTTGACATCCATCATTCATGGTTTGTTTGTTCGCGTTTGGCAAGAAATGGAAAACCGTTTCCATGTATGTCATGTAACTGAAGGCTCGCATATTGAATTTTTGTGAAAAATGTAATAAAACATGAATCCCTTAGGTTTCTGTGTTCAATCGTTTGCTACAAAAAAATAAGATCAGTAGCTTTCAGGAAATACAGGTTGGGTTTTCATATCGTCAACAGTCATTGAGATATAAGGTAATGTAAAATGACAGACTTACGAAACTCCCTGTACAGTATGATGTAAAAAAAATTTTAAAAAACAAGAAATTTGTCTCCACTAATTTGAGCCAGTCTAGTATTACAGCCAGAAGGAACTATAACAAAATGAACATATAGGACATAAGTACAGTTGTTGAGCAATGTGAGGATCCAATGAATGCGGTCGTACCGAACAATGACAGCTGTGCAAATGATTGAGAGAGTTGTCAAGCAATATGAAGTGATCAGTAGTGCTGTAATGATGATAGAATGACAGATGTCCAAATGATGAAGAGACTCCTTGAGCTCTTTAAAGTGCCCAGTAGTGTGGAACAGTGATCAACAACAGTTATGCAAATACACAGAGTGCTGAAGCCGCAATAACTGTCACAATGGGGTTGTGCAAAACGTGATTGGGCCCAGATGCTTTGAGGCAGAGTGTGATGGAAGTTGTTTGATGGTGGGGCTGGGCAAGCGTGGGGTGTTAAACTGTCTTTTTCAAATTTGCAGAGGAAGGTTATTTAAATCGTCTGGAAATCCTTTATTGTTTTCTGCTTGGTGCGGTGGTCTCCTTTAGTGACTGATTGAATACATATCCAAAATGATGCAGAGTCGTTAGCAGCAAACCTTTTTTTCAGCTTATCTGCATATCATTTCCTTTGCAGCACTTGCCCAATATAATGAACCCAGACAAAAATGCTAAATTAGCTCTTGATACCGGAAAAAATACATTGTACATTTGTTTTTGTTTTACTTCACTTTAGTTTAAGCTTTTTAGGTCACTACAGCATGCAGGGAATAAAACTATTCTCCGAAAGAGGGACAAGAGCTGGTTCTAAATTAATTAAAGTAATGTAAGAGAGACGACTAAATTGGACAAGAGATTGGAAACATTCTTTCCAATGATTATTGTAGGAAGCCACGTGCGGTTATACTCGCCAACGGACCAACTAACAGCTGTTTGAAAAGTGTAGTAATGTTTACATTCAACCACTACTAAACATATTATAACAGTAGTACCTTTCATACAGTCTCAATCATCTTAAGGGAAGAATATGAGCCGACGCATATTGTGCAAGTGCTCATAATGTGGCTGTAGTATGTCTTCCATTTGTAATTATGTGGAATAATACCTCTGCAGTCCTTTCAGTCAGGATTCTAAAGAGCATGGGAGTTCCCTCTGGTGGTGGACGAGTGTAAACACCATCAACCACCATTAGCTTGGGCTGATTGTTAGCCAGTTGCAGGGCATATTGACAAAGAATGATTCAACTCACACTTTCATTCACGCTTATTCATTTAGGGCCATATTCTCTCGTTCGGGCTTAAAGCAACACTGTGTTATATGTCAGTTTTTGTTGATTATGGCGGTGCCATGTGGACAAAAGTGGTCAACCACATTTCCCATGCGCGCCAGTGCGTAGTGTCGCGAAATCCTGAGCTCTCGCTGGCCTGCAAGTTGGCCTGAATTACATTTCTATTTCCAGTGGCTGTGTGAAAGATGAATAGTGATGAGGTAATGAATCTAACTTTGTTTAAACAATACTTTTGTTTTTGGGTTTGTTTTGGGGCTTCTGCCATGCCACCAGTAATAGCGCGTAGACGGCTGAATCGACTTCCGTCCTCATAGCGAAAGGAGGAAATGAGTACGCCGTAAAACAGGACATTTGTATTTTTTTTTGTATGCGAGGGTTGTTCCCATCCTCCCCAAAGTTGCTTAGTGCCTGTAAAAACAATAACCCCTCCTGGGGCATGACAAAAGTCCCATTCAACTACTTGTAAGTCAATGTTTCATCAAAATTGGAGTTGTCAAATTTTTTTAATGAGGTCGAATTCTTTCCCAGTGCTACTTACGCTCCTTTCTTAAGCACTTTCAGCCAGCATCAGCTCAGCACCGCTCGGACACGCGGCTGTCACGCAGCGTGTCACGGAAGCTTTTAATTGAATCGAACGTGCAACATGATGTTTAGCCTTCAAGAGGCGTTAGTCCTTACTACAGCCTCCTGAGCGCACAAGAGGAAAGGTGCTTAAGATTCTGAGAGAATACGCGCACCGACAGGGGATGCCCACATTTAAATGTCGCGAGTACTGTACAGTGGTACCTGTGCTTACGAAATGATTTGGTTGTGGAAGAAATTTCTTAAGAAGAAAATTTTGTAAGTAGAGACGCGTTTTCCATGTAAATGCCATAATCCGTTCCAAGCCCCCCAATATTCAGACATAAATGTTTTATAAAGCATAAAAATGAATGAAAACATGTAACAAATACATGTTACAATTAGATTATTGCACGATAAATTAGAGTTGTGCATAATGTAAAAAAAAACAAAACAAAGAATAGAGTAAGGAATAAAACTGATGGTCGTTTACCTTTTAATTGCTGTCCTCATCGCTTTTTGCCTTCTTTGGTTCGTGTTCTCTCTCAGAAGTGTTTTTTGCCTGGCGTTTTGTAAAGAACTGATTTGATAATGTGGCGACTGTCGATACGGTCATATTCTTTGGCGAGATCAACCAAATGCATCCCCTTTTCTTTCTTTTCTATTATCTCTTGCTTTGTTTGTATGGACAAAAACGATTTTCTTCTTTTTTTTCTTTTCCTCATTTCTAATTCACGTAAAACTATCAGAACACCTCATTGCCCGAGGGGCGAATAACGAGGGCGCTGCATTTATCTATATGTTTACCTATCCACACACACAGAGACGTACGGAATAGGTCCCTCTTAGCCAATGGGATGCCAGGAAGATGCTAAACTAGCCAATGGCAGAGCAGCTATGAGTATATTGCGTTCACGAAACTCCGGAGCTGCGAGTAGCAGGCCATACTGCGAGTATCACCCCATACTTTTACCTTTCGTATCCTGTAATTTCTTTCGTAACTAGAGGCAATATTTTCCTGTTGAGGCGTTTCGTAACTTGAACATTTCGTATGAAGAGACGTTCGTAAGTAGAGGAACCACTGTATTTAGTTTTGGGGAGGAAATTGTCCTTTCTACAAAAACAGCAGCAACAACAGCCCTGATTTCACATTTTCTCGCACCTTTGACACTTGGGTACCCAGGCCAAGCCCTATAAAAATTGCACTTCACTATTACTGAAAAGAAAAAGAAGTTATTGAAAATCAGCACTGATCTAATATGAGCTGTACATCCACAGTATTTTTCAAAGTATGCCTTGGATTATAAAACTAATTTTTTTTTATGTGATTCTAGTTCCTGGTGTACTTCCTCCTCACATGTAGCTAAATAAGAAAACAAAAACAGACAGTTCTGAGCGGCCCACAGTGAACTTTAACTCAAGAAGCATGTGATACTAAAGAAATTCGACAGAGGGCAGCAGTTATCTACAATACATGGCCAACACGCTGCAAGTGTGCTACCATGTGATGATCATCTTTCAACTACAGGACAATTCTTTATGGTGAGTACATTGTTCAATTATAGTCAGAAAATAATGTCTAATGATGAGTTTCATGGAGAAAATGGGCTTTTAAAACGGGAAACAAAATGAGGAAGCATGCAGTGCCAAAATATAAAAGAAAAAAAAAAGGAATTTATTTGTCAAGGGTCACGCTGTGTCAATTAGTGTGTCACAGTGACCTCATTACTTGTGTGAGTGTGTGCGGGGGTGTGTGCGTGTGGGTGTGTGTGTGTGTGTGTGTGCGAGAAAAGAGGAAATCGAAAGTAGTAACATAAAATTCCCCCTTATGCAATCTGCCCTCTATTTGACACTGAAAAAAGGGCAAATTTTTTGCTCAGAAAAATAAAACAAGTGTAACAAGTTTGTTATTTTATCCGATAAAAATGGAGTCAATTCAACGTGTGCGTACGTGTGAGTACGTGTCACATGCTGGCCCATTTTGAAAAGAGGTCTCCCATTAGCCTTCACTGTCCCACTTCTGGAAGGTGACACGGTTAAAAGCTTTTACCACCATGAATCAGACAATCTTTCTAGAATAAGAGTTTGATAAACTACTATAAAAACATGTCTCGGCTTTACTTTAATTCTTTGTTTTGAGCCTGAAGCATAATTCAAGGTAACATTGGCTTATTCTGCACTTGATTCGTAATGTAACAAGCAGCTGTCTTATTTGCCCCCCCTAAAGACAGTAGCTTGACTGTGTACTCTGATTTTCCGCAAAGCTTTATAGCTTGTTTTTCTGCGCATTAAAACTGGCAGCTGTGTGAACGCGACACGGATGCGCCACAAACACAGACATCTGGGTGTCATTTGCCTGGTTTTTTCTTCTCACACTCTCCATTCATTTCAGCAGGTGGCACTTTCACGTTCTCTGTACAGTCGTTTCCATCCAAAAACACACACACGCAACCACACGCACAGATGCAGTTCACATAGAGGCTTTTCATGAGCAGGTTTTAAAGAACTGCACTCGAAAATAACGGCCCTCTTGTTCACTATCTCGACTTGATGACATCATAGCATAGGGATCAGTGAAGCGACTCATACAATGTAAGGATGCTTTCACCTTAGTACCCTTTTGTTTGTTTTAATTGTACTCTTGTTCATTTAAAAGGAGTTAACACACCAAACAAACTTTGCATTCAAAACAACCACATAACTTTGCCTTAAAGTCAGTTAGCGTAATGCTAACACATATTGGGAAACACCATAGATGGGCTAAAGAATAGCATCTGTGTTATTATGCTATAAGCAACAGATATTCAAACACACTCACAGTGACTGTAAAACTCTTTCTCGTTTGTGTCTTCATTATAATGCACTCCAGCAGCCTAACTTGAAGGTGGTCATGGAACAAACTTACATCTCAAGGCTCTAATGAACAAGTATTTGGATTTGAACTTTTACAACTGTTATCCAACATTCATTTCGGTACAGTTCACAAAAGCTGAAGCAAAATAAGGACTACATGCTGGAATGGTTGCCAGTCAGTCACAGGACATATGCAGACAGACAGTCAATCATTCACACCATCACCGTGTGGGAATTGAACTATTCACTGAACACCAAAAACTTAAAAGTTCTGTTTTTTTGGCTACGTCCTCAGTTGGCAGCAGCGTCAGCTGGTAGCAGAGCAGCGTGAACACAGGAAAACTTCCCTCTGCAACGCTGACAGTTGTCTCCGTTGGAATTTTGAATGCCCTAAGAGTTGATTATTCACACTCATTTTTATTGCTTTTCAAAGTATGACGTGAACGTTGGAAGAGACAAGCATTACTCTGTTCCTCTC
Organism: Filicampus tigris; assembly: GCF_054856515.1. Classification (NCBI taxonomy): domain Eukaryota; kingdom Metazoa; phylum Chordata; class Actinopteri; order Syngnathiformes; family Syngnathidae; genus Filicampus; species Filicampus tigris. Next base: position 20,088,043 of record NC_141223.1, read on the forward strand.
TTCAATGACTAAATTCTTTTTTGGTGGAGGGAGCTGGGAGAAAAGTCTTTGACAATGTAGAACTGATTTGATCGAACATTTTTTTATCATGATTACGGTTATTATCAGGGCCCCAGCTCCCAATATGCAGAGCACGCACAGTGCGTAGGTCACCATCGTCCGTTAGGGGCACCATCTCGTCCTTGGGGACTAAAGTTGCCAACCGTGCCTTGTAAAACGGAATCGTCACGTATTTAGAAATCTAAGTATGTGTCCCGTATTGAGTTGTAAAAGAACGCACGTTGTCCCATAATATCGTGAGTCAAAAATAGTCTGTAAAATGTTGATGGAATTCATGAACAACAGTTCCCTTTCTATGACAACTTACGGTAACAGTCTTAGGCCCTCCTCTGCTCTGTGACCAATGAGGTGACAGCACATTCGTGCGTATCAGGATACAGAATCCGCTTTTATCCACCATTTTATCTGGCCGCACCAAATAGTAATCGTCTATAGGCCATTCCGATTATCATAATTAAACAGCCTTCTGTTAGCATTGCCGAGTACCAACTTCGATAAACTACCACTAGCACCCCAGCTGGGCGATATTTGAAACTAAACACTCACCGCGCCATGAAAGCCTCACCACGGCCGGAGTTTGAAATGAGGGCCTTTTTGGAGCTTTATGTACCTTTAAGACCTCGGAAGCCTCGCCGCATTTAAAGGAGACACATTATTGTGAAAATAGACGATTTCATGGACGGAAAAAAAATGGCCGACTATGCTTAGTCTGACTATTTTTTTAAGTTTCCCGTCTATCGTTCATCGCCTACAAAATGGGAGTACATCATAGGCATAGCCTATAGGCGGACCGGTCCATCACAGAAGAACATGTAAACTCCACACAGGAAGGCCGGGGCCGGATTCGAACTCACAACCTCTGTACTGTGAGGTGACGTGCTAACCAGTCGTCCACCGTGCCGCCCAGCCACAAGTCTAAGTTCTCAATTTTTGGGGGAATTATGTTTATATCTGCTACATGGGCTGAGATCAATTTGGATATAATTAATTTGGGAACAGTTCAGGTTTTAGAGGGGTGTGATTCTAAAGTTAGGTTTTTGTATTTCGCCAGGTGCTTTAGGCCTTAATAGGTTAAAAGAGGGCTCTGCGCTAAGTCAACCCAAACATTTTTTTTCAAGAATATGTTCTATGCGGGTCCACTGGTTAATTGCGTTTGTTGCTTTGGTTGCGTTTGTGTAATATGAGGTAAGCAGCAAAATCAACCCGTTTATAGCCATCTCACGGAGGCAGCCATTTTGTTACTTCTGTCGACTGTAATTGATAGCCGCTCATGTCTCAGCTTCAGAAAACAGGTGAGCTTACTTTCTTGTGACGGCGGAATTTCTTTGCACTAGATTGTACCTCATGTGAAAGCCAGTGCTCTTCCTTTGTATGAGCTTGTCAGGGTTAGAGGTACAGACATCATGTGGTCTTAAACTTCCTCATTTAATGTGTGCGCGTGTGCGTGTGCGGCTGTGTGTGTGTGTGTTGGCAGTATAGGACAGTCTCTTTTCGCCAGCCATTGTGGAAGTGCTTGACTGTTTTCCTAAATAACTCTCCCGCAGGAATGTGCCTCTGTCTGCCGGCTTGTAACAAAAGAAGGGACGCTCGGGGTGCTCCACTTTTGATGTCTCTCTCTCAACGGTTCTCGAATAGAGGCAAAGATGTGTATTTTTGTCTGCGTTGACACACTGGCTCATCCGTTGGTCTTTTGCTTTGCCTTCACCTCGTTACGATACCAATGTCTGGACTTTTTGCTGTGCTGCAAGGAAAAAAACATCACCTGGTTTCACAGCACACACCTCCCCCCCCCACACACACACCCACGCACCCCCACACACCCACACGCACACACACACACACACACACACACACAAAATAAGAAGGCTACATCTTTGCATGAGAGAGTTTGACAGTCCCAACGTCTTATCCCCTTGATACCTGTAACTTTTTTGTCCATTGAAAAGAAACATATTGCCACCCTGCCTGGAGTCAAATAATTAATCTAAATACACAGTTGCACTCCATACAGTTCCCCTATTCACGGCATTGCACCACCCCGCCTCTTTCTTTTCCTCTCTCTGCATGAGGGTCGGAAGTCTCGCTCTGTGACATCATCACACTTTGCTTGTCTCACCATGGCTCCCATTTCACCTCCACGGGTTGGATTAGATGAGACGCATATTGACCGACTGGCTCACCGTCCTTGACTTCTGTTTTGTGAATGTAGGCTCAGTGGTCAACTCGGGTTGGACCTAAATTGGATTTCCGCACATATAGGAGATGAATTTACAATGAACCCACAGCAGATTTTCATCTTTTTCTTTGCCACGCTTCCTTTTATTTGCATTTGTAACTTCAGGCGTGGCCTTTTATTGGTATTCCAGATATGCTATACCGGTGTGACTGTGCATGCCATGGTTTGGTCGTATATTTATCTCCACGCGATGGATTGCATAAATGTTTGTGCAGACATTAATGGCCTCCAGGAGATGAAGCATAGCCACTTCAATGATGCCTCTGGTGCCATCATGGCATTTGCAGAATCTATTGTGTTATTTTTAAAGATCGTCATCCTCTCAGGTGGTATTAGTGATACTAATTTAATCAAAACAATATGGATGGACTTTTACGAGCTAACTAGGGTCGGCGTGGGGAGGCGGTGTCTCTTTGGCAAACTATGTACATTACAGTGCCAGCTTGCTAAGAATGATTCCAAAGTGATAAGAGCGAGACCGGTGTTCTTCAAACTACGGCCCGGGAGCCATTTGGGGACCACCATCCACGTTATGCAGTCCACAGCATATACTAACGGTTGACACGGCCCACAAGGCTAATTAAAAAAACAGAAGAGAAGGGAGGGTGTAAGAAAATAAAGGTGCCACTACAGCTAATAAATTGGTTTGTGTACTGAAGAGCTTTTCTAAATGTACAAGATACAAATAACTACTTATGACTAAAATAATAAGACAATTTATCTTCAAAATATTGTGGTGAGTAAAATTTATAATAATAATAATTAATAATAATAATTCAGTTTTAGAAGCAAAAAATAGTTTCTTCCACTTTCTGCTCTGTGTCAAGTTATTTGTTATAAAGACACCACATTAAAGATCCTCAAGTAATTGTCAGCTTACTACAGTGTGCTCTTGTTTTCGTTCTGAATGGAGGGATGGGATTCGGCTGCTATTCAGTGCAGGGGTGGATCAAGTGTAGTGAACCACCCCGAAATCTTAGAAAATCCCCAACTATTTGACTTATCACTGTTAACAGAAAACTGTTATATCAGTTTATCAAATTGACTACAAAATGTAAACAATATATCATTTCTTTCTTGCCTGAGTTTAGCGTGTTTAATGAATTAAAGTCAGAGAATTTTAAAGTGGCGCTTGCGCCCTTCCATTTTTCTGTATGCAGTCCTCAAACGAAAAAGTTTGGACACCCCTGCTCTAGAGCTTTGCTTGTTGTCAGAAGCATTCTATCAATGTATGCTCATTTGTCGTAGCACTAGGTACACCGGCACAATCTCACCAGCAAATCTTTGCCTTCTCTGCCCACAGAACATGCAGAAATCACAAGCAAATATGAAAAAAGTGTTTTTCCCCAAAAATGTATTAAAAAATAACAATGTAGGATAAAATCAGGCATTTACACTATCCTTGAGTTAATTGTGGATAAAGTGCCTTTATTTGCATTAAAATGATTTTTTTGTGCAACTTCTTCCAGTACATGAATTTACAGCAGATGAGCTCTGTATGGAGAGGAACGAAAAACATGAGCCTAAAACTCCAATTAAAAAGTGTCTATTCCGAAGGCAGCAATGTCCAGTGAGTGGGCTATTAATAATTGAACAGGGTTTAATATCATACGAAGAGCTTTTTGGAACACTATCTGAAGAGCCTTCAACAAACATCAACAAAACTGATGTAGCCTACCAAGACAGTGTTTATGTTATTATAACTATCAATATTAGACCTCTTATTTGCACACACACTTTCTGGAGGCTGCCAAAATGCATATTTTCATGTTTTGTTTTTTTGTTGTACCATGGTAGTTTTTGTCTAATGTGCAAAATATAGTGATTAATGATTAATGTGATTATGTGATTAATTAGTGACTAATATATATAAACCCAAGGTAAGTTTTATGCTGCAGTTGCTCAGATTATTTTTTTTAAATAATTGGTGTAAAATTACACAATGAATCTAAGCTAAAATAAATTGTGCTTGCATTTTCAGCTGAAAAAACAGTAAGACACATGTTTTATTTCCTGATCAGGATGTCAATTTAAAGTTATTTACTTGCATCCCCGAACAAAAACATTTGTGGTTAAGGGTTATTCACATTTCATTTCTGACTTCTAGGAGAAGCCGGTCCATATTTTGCTATTTTAAATTTTAAATTTCTCATTCCTGTTCAAAGTGGTAAAATATCTAGAGCTCCCCGGAAATGAAGAGTCCCCATAAAAGCACTTGGATGTTCTCTTCTTGGATTTCTTGGATGGTGTATTTACTGTATTTGTCTAGCACAGTATAGAATATGAATATTGCTTCTTTGATGCCTAAAATTCCTTCTGCTCTCTTTATAGTCTACATTTCTCTTCCAGATGTTGTATTGGGGCAGCATGGGAAGTCGTGGTTAGCACGTCTGCCTCACAGTCGAGTGATTCTGTAGTTCGAATCTCGGCCCAGGCCCTCCTTTCGTGGAAACTGCATGTTTTGCCCGCGCTAGAGCCTAGAGCTACTGACTTAGTGCGATTATAAGGCTAAATCTCTGTAGGTGTTAGTGTGACTGTTTTCTCATTCATACGAAGTGCGTCAGAAACTTTCCAGGACTGGTGTCATGAATCTTGATAAGGAAGATATATTTTAAATCCAAACTACAGTGTTTTCCTCTTCAAAGTACTGTAATCCCCCTGGGGTCTAACGCTACGTTCACACTGCAGGACATGATGCCCAATTTGGCCCAATTCGGTTCACGTTCGGCACACCTCCCCTCAAGTTATGTTCTTAGTTCTTCTGTTTTGAACTTTAAAATGTGCCTGGGTTTTCTAATGAGTAAATCTGAATTATTTCATATGACTTCATTCTAATAGTGCACTGGTATAGCTGTATTTGCTCAAGGGGAATGGACAATGTTAGGGACGAGCAAACTCTGACTTTTGGTCTGAACTTGTTCGTGGTGGATACACGATCCATGGTTAAATAAGAATGGACATGTAATGGGCACAAGGAAAAAAAAACTGGAAGGTGTTATGTTCTGTGTCTTGGCATGTGAATATGTTATTCCTAAATTGGAAGTGTTCCAAATAAAGATAAAGATAAAGAAAAAAAAGACAATTTACATTCCAAATGTGACTCCTTGTGAAGGAATACGTCCATAAAGTGAGTATGGCCCTGCATGTAGGTGAAGGGGTTCAGTTCTCAATGTACAACTCCCAAGTTCCTTTCTTATCTGTTTATATGCTAGCGCCTCCCATCAGAAATTCCATCGAGAACACTGAGAGATTGACAGACAAGCAGTGTGGGAGGTGGGACAACGTTTGCAGAAATGAGACAATTGCCTCTTGTTTACGCCATTTCCCAGACTCTGCAACTCAAGATGATGTCACGCCTTTGAGGCGTCACAATTGAACTGTCCGCGTGGCTGAGCATACTGCAGACATGTTGGATACACATCCAATTTATATCCCCTTATGAAAGAGGCCAAGGTTGAATTTGAAAAAAATATGAATTGTACTCTTCACTGCATAAAAAAAGAGAGATAATCAGAATTGACATGCAGTGTTAGCAGATGTGGTTGTTTTAGTTAAGTTTGCCGGTACGTCATCCGTCACCAGCCTGGGTACCTGTCCGTCATCCGTCAATCTGCCATTTTTTTCAAGCCGAACCAAGCTGTAATCAGTCAGTCCGTCATGTTATTTTAACTACACTTCCATCAGTAAACATCAAAGGTTCATCAGTCCATCAATTGTCAATCTGAAAAAAAAAAAGTTCCAACAGATGAAAACTCCATCCATCTGAACTGATTTAATTAAAATGGTAAATGGAGTGTACTATGTGTGTACAACATTATGTGTCGGCTTTTAGCCGTTGGCAGCCAACTTTTTGTGCAATACTGCCACCATCTGAAATGGAGTGTAGATCTGCAAAACACAGTCACAACCTCCTAACCCTACTTTTTCCCCAAAATAAAAATAGAAATGTAAAACTTACCTCACAAGAACCTCTCTGTAAAACTCTCTGTTTTCAAAGCTACTTTATTAGCTGTTAGCTCATTAATTATTCCGCCTGGCTGACTCATGATTCTCTCTTTGGTGTATACCGTCACCTGCTGTACATATACAGTCAGTGCAGTCTGGGTCACGTTTCCGTCTCTTGTCAGCAAAACGGACGTCTGTCAATGATGGACTGTAAGGTCCGTTCGGACTTAACCAGGTTAGTGATAATTGCAGGTGGACGTAACTCCACTTCTGTCTGTGCTTAAGCCATCATTTTTTCTAAATTTCCCGTCTATAGTCTAAAGTCAGCAAAATGGGCGTACGTCAGTGATGGACAGATGGACCGATCCGTCGATCTGAGGGAATGCCCTCCTCTGAGTGTTAGCCTACAGCTCTTTGCTGGACTTCTCTGTCAAGTCTTCATGTAAATATTCCTCCTGGATCCTCTGCAACCTCATTGTTATGGTCGTCATGATGTCGACCATGTTTTCAAACGGGTCCACTTGCGGAGGTTGCTCCAGCACGGCGGTGTTCAACCAGCAACTTTAGGACGCGCATGAGGGTTAGGGTTACCCTTATGAGCATGGTGAAGCAGTCATGAGTTGTCTGGCGGAAACTCTTATTTCCTCTTGAGCACTGAACTAAGCAAACACTTTACGACCACTTTGTTGATGTGCTGGTTGATCGTCAGGTCCACAATGAAGGGGGATTCTGATTGGCAACCAGTCCAGTGTGTAGCCCACCTCTCGGTCAGCTCACCTGAAGACAAGAGCTTCTGAACATCCAAGATGTTGTACTGGATCTCATGAGATTGTGCAGATGTATTTTAAGGTATGTGCTGCTGGTCTTGTCTTGAGTCAAAACAAACATGGCAGAAGCGGTACAAGAGGACTTTCATCCAATCCTAGACGGAAGCTTCCCCGGCTACACTCTCTCGGTGTGTAAAACTCCTCACCTGAGGTTTCTCTTCATGTGGATTTCTTTACCTTTATCCTCGCCCGCCCCCATGGCTTCCTTTGCTGCTGGCAGTGTACCAAACGGTAAGCTTTTTTTCAATGACCCGCTGTCTCAACAAACAGCTTTACAGTATCCCTTGCTCTCTCTGGTGTGCACACACTCCACGTCGCCCCTCGCATCCAGTCCTCATCAGCCCCCCCTGGGAGAAAGCTCCATCCTTTTTCTGTTCTATTGCACAGGAGCCCCTCTCTTCTGTGTCAACACTGCACACAGGTAAGAGTGTGCACTTTCCTTACTGTGTTTACACGAGCACGGATGGAGGCTCACACGGGGTGTAAGCACTCTTAAATTAAACGTCGGGGTGATGTCATTCTAGGAGCACCGCAGGCCAAGTTTAGCATTCTGCACATGCATGGCAGGGAAACAAAAGACAAGAGATGTATTACCAAAATACGGCAACAGGCGTTTGCATTAGTAGTCTGGAGCCAAATCATTAAAATAAGAAGCGAAACTAGCAGAGCAAAGAATTGACTTATCTCCGACAGTCAGCTTTCATCAAGAATCATTAGGCTCAGCCTGACAACTGCTTCTGTGCTTTTTTTCCCTCGCGTTATTCCTCTCTCTCTCTCTCTCCGTCAGACACAAACACCAAAAAAACAATATTGACTCTGGATGGTAGAAGCTGAAGCTCTTTCTCATGGCCGTGACTCACACTGTGCAATGGGGCAGAGCTGAGAATTGCACTTCCTGTACTACAAAGACCAGCATTCCTTGCTGTCGAGCAATGTGCAGAGTGTCTCGATCATGTCTGTTTGCGCGCCGGCAGTATCTTTGCCTTTTTCGCCTCTCCTCCTTCTACAGCCACTTCTCAGCCGTAATGCTAAGTACAGCATCTTATGCTTTTTATTTTAATGTATTTTCATTTTTGTATACTAAGTATTTCGACGTAAATTTCGACTTTAACGGTGAAATCTGACATACGCGGAAATTCGTGTTATATCGCCAGTGTAGGAACGGAACTCGTTCGTAAAATGAGGACTCCCTGTATTATTTCAATGATCTGTTCATTTATTGAAACTTGTCTGCATTATCAACATCTGACAGTGTCCGTGATAACTGAGCATTATATCTGAATAAAGACTTGATCGTGCTCTTGCAATCTTATTAGAGTGTTTGTCTATTGTGCTTAGCTTTACCTTCCTTACCAGAGGCATTACAAATGTTTATGAATTATGCATATTAACATTTAGATGTAAAACTTTCTCTCCGCTGATCGGAGTCTAGAATGAGTTCTTCTTCAGGAAAGGAAATTGCTCCCATTTCAGTCAAATTACGTTGCATACCTTCAGTGGGATTTTACTCCGGTGGTGTTGAAAATGTGAGGTGTGCTTCCCAGAGAAGTGCAGTGAAGGTGCAGCAGTTTAAGTGGTTTTTTTTCTTTTCAATTAAAAAATATATGAATGTGGTAGTCCGACTCTCAGGGGTTATATGTTAAAGGTAAAAGGTATAGATTTGCTCCACCGAGCTCCACCCTTCGGTATTCATACTAACAAAAGTTGTATTCGGCATTGTAGCCTCAATAGAGGAGACAGAGTGAACAGCTCATCTCCAGGGTGGCTCATTTGCATGAAATAGGACAGTCACATCATCACAGGCTGATTCGAGGCCAATTTAAAAAATAAATAAATAAAAAATAGGCTGAGAAGTTTGCAATTTTTGACCCTTGGGGTATTTTGACAAACTTTTACTTCGTGCACAATATGTCTCCTTTAAAAGACCTTCAATATTACGTTTAATCATCATTTTGATGTCAGAATCCATTGTAATACTGTCTGTTCGCAAAATTCACAGTCTTTGCAAAGTCTTTTAAAATGTTTTCAAATTCAATTTACATTAAAGGAACATACTGTGGGTGTAGTGCATCGTGGGAAATGTAGTGCTGCCAGTCAGAGTGCGGCTCTGAGCTGTCTCTTCGCAGTGGGAGTTCCACATAAAGGGATTGTGCTAATGCTATTAGTACTGCAGCTCGGGATTACGTCTCAAAACCAGAAAGGAAAAAGGGCGTGAAAAAGGAAACTCAGATGGATTTACATGTTTGACAGAAGAAATGCAAAGGATTAAAAGGGGATATATACATGTCAACTAGCGCAACTGCACTAAAGTCAATAGCTGTAATACAAAGTGTTGTGTGAGCTGTTTTTGAAATTCAATTTAGCCGTTGCAGTACACCTGGGACTGGAGTTAATTAAGATGGCCAGCAACTCTTGGAAGCCGACTTATTTTTAGCTAAAAGAGCAAAAATGTCAGGGTTGCTCGTACGAGAGACAAGGACCATTCATGTCTGAAGATGCACTGTGCTTCTTATAAGCCCGAGCAAACATTAAAGGACCCCAGGAGGATGACTAAATTGTTCCCTACTCACTTCAATTGATTTTATTCACATACACACACTGTACAATTCTCACAATGCTTGGAATCAACTGAGCAAGAAAATGGGAATCATCCTAATTAAAATAACTCGCAAAATTCCCATCATTTCACAATTGCTCTTTCAATTTCTCTTGTTTTTTGTTCTCCCGTGCAGTTGAGCTGTGCAGGGGGCACGGATTTATTCTAAACCCCAACGATGGAAAATGTTTCCATATTCCAAGGGGGTCACATGCCTGCGTGAAACAAGAGGAAGAGTATGGATCCAGGTTAGCTCGAGCTGGCCGGTGTCCCTACAGACACCCCGAGTCAGCACATTGTCAGGTATATATCTTGCATCTCGCAAATAACACCAAATTACGTATTGTGTTCATAGGCATGGAAAGATTTGGAAGTGAAGCTTTAAAAGTGAGACCCCATTCATCTTAATCAATTTCACTTGCAATTGCAGTGTTATAAATCACACAGACAACATAAATTGTTCATAATTCTTCTTAAAACTTGACAATGTTATCTATTCAGCAGATGCAGATCATCTGAGTTGATTATTTTTCCTGGTCATGTGCCGCTAGTTGGACGGCACATGATGGACTTTTTAGGGCCGTTTCATAAGCCAATGATAATACAAGACACACTAACTGCCTCTAATGCAGTTACCACTGTTTCCTCATTTACTGCATTCGTGTGACAATTCTTTATTTTAAACTAATTAATTGATGTTGTTTTCAGAGCAGTTCCGCATATTGCCAGCCATTTTGCAGCATTTTCACGGATCTTTCTAGACCAACAGAAAATAGTATTCTGTGACAATGTAAGCACAGAACCTACCAAAATAAGGAGGTGCTCCTCTTTCACAACTAAATTTGTTTCTACCTTTTCCATCCTTTAGTGATCAGCCGAAGTACGTACAGTAGGTTGACTTGAGCAAAAACACCACAAGCATAACAGTTATTTGATGCCATTATATTTTGTGACACCTCACACTGACAAAATCAAGACTGAGAAAGGGCTTTGGAAGGTGGAAAAAATAATTTATTTACAAATACCCAACGCTGTGAGCGATGCTGACTCCCCATATGAAAACGTTTTATAAAAATTGCATCCGAAATGTGTCTAAATGAATTATGTTGATGCTCTATGGCGCAAAACATCCATATACAAAATGCACAAGATGAATGTATTATTAAAATCATGTATGCCATATATGCCCAACGCAATACTAAAAGTCATACATTTTATAGAAAGGAAAACATACTGAGATGACACCACTGCTGTTCATATAAGTTTCTTGTTCAATTTTATATAGCATGCTGTCATGTATGTAGACGACGAACCACATTTGCTCTTCGAAAAACCAAGAGAAATTACCGAAAAAAAAAAAAAAAAAAGTCAAACAAATATTTATGAAATGTATATCTGAAATGATTCTTGTAAATGTTTTATTAACCATAAAAACACATTTTCATTTTGGTCCCACTTATATTGCAACACAATAAAATAACATTATTGTTTTCAAAAATAACTCAAATTACCTAATATACTGAAGTAGGGCTGGGATATTTATAGTGGGCTGTCAATAGAGGCTAAAAGTGACTTTACATTGTTGAAGCCTGCCATGACTACATGATAGTGAAGATCGGTCGCAGGCTAGTTTTTTAGAAGGTGTTTACATAATGAATCTGTGCGAGAATTTGGTAATGCATTATGTAAATTGGTTGTGAAGGCATAACCTTTGGTGGATGAGTGCACGCAAGATTTACTGGCGCGCAATCAATTTGTTATCCATTTTGATTTGATTTGATTTTTATCTCCATCGTCAAAGTGCAAAACCTACATTGGAGGAGGCTGGAAATTTAGCCTCTGAGATGGAAATTTTGAGAGCCTTAGAACACGTTACAACTGACACCAGGGTCAGGGGTAATTTAGAAGCACCTAAACATGATGATCGTATGGAGAATCGGTTGGGAATGGTAGAAGGGTTGAATCAGGAGGTAGAATCATTACAAACCGCCTTCCGGACGTTTTATGCGATTCCTGGGAAGGTGACCTCCTCTGACCCCCTACCAGTTGTGATTGGTGGTCGGAGTCGAAGGGCGCCGGAGCGCAGTGTAGAGTGCTGGGAATGTGGGTGTAACCGGCACATTCGGCGTGATTGCCCATATTTCCAGGAAACTAGAGGGGGCGGGTTCAGTGTGGCCACCCCTCATTCCCAAAAGTGGCCTTGTTGAGTGGTATATCAGGTTCAGGGTACCTTCTAGCTACGATAGGTAGTTGGGAATCTACAGTGATGGTGGATAGTGGGGCGACGGTGTCCGTAATTCCCAAACAAGTTTGGTTAGTGGCTACTTAGGTGGGGCTCTGACCTGACAGGGTATGAAGGAACGGTTTTTGCTGCTTATGGTGGGATAATGGAGATGTTGGGATGCTGGCAGACTGTGTGCCAATTTGATTAATTGGCCCTGGTGGTGGAGTTTGCAGTGGCAGATATTCTCTCCCAAGATATTCTATTGGGCTTCGATTGTCTTTCCAAGTATGGTGTAGTGATTGATTTTTAAACAAAAACATGTAAACTACTGGGGAAATGACTTCCATTAGTGGTACCAGGGATGTGGAGATTCAGTCGGATACTGTACTGTTCCACCAAGTAGTGAAGTAATTATTGTAAGGGCGGTTCAGAGTCAGTTTCGCGAACATGCTGAGGGGTTGTTGGAGCCAGCTACATCCCTTTCTAACCATTGTGATCTTTTGGTCTACCGGGTTGTCTGCCGGGTAGGTAAAGGGGCACTACGGGTAAACGTAATAAATATGACAGAAGAGCCACTCTCTTTAAAGAAAGGGATGCGGGTAGGGACTCTGTTCACAGATGTGGAGGTGTAGTCCATGGTCGCTGAAATGGACAGCGAGGGAGGGGCTAAAGCAGGTGATTTATTTTCGATTTATTGAAAATCGATTTTATATCGATATAATGCTTAAGCATGTAAAAAAAATAAAATAATCGATTCGCAATGCCATGGAGGGTCTCGTTGATCGGTTGGGAGTGAAGGAACAGGGGTTGGGAGATAATGAGTTGAGGTCAGCTTGTGAAATATTTGCAACGTAATTTGTCAGTGTTTAGTTTAGGTGATACAGATTTCGGCCGGACCCAGTTGACTCTGCATCAGACCAATTCTGGGGACAGCATGCCTGTAAAGCTGCCACCTCGTCATGTCCCTCTGCACTTAGAGAAAGAGGTGGCTGATCACATTAAGCAAATGCAAGCGAATGGCATTTTTTAGGCTTGTAGTCCTTGGACTGCTCCGGCGGTCATGGTTACAAAACGGGATGGGGCCCCTAGGTTCTGTGTTGATTACCGCCGACTTGGGATGTGGGCCGAAAAAGACGCTTACCCCGTACCCCCGCGTTGATGGTGCCCTTGACAGCCTAACGAATGCTTGTTGGTTTTCCACTTTGGACCTGGCCACTGGAGATTGGCAAGTGGAAATTGATCCAGTAGACAGGCACAAAACTGCATTTATCACTCATCAGGGTCTGAATTTAATGATCTTTGTTTTTGGTTATGCAATTCTTCCAGCAACTTCCAGCGGCTGATGGATTTGGTTTTGGCCGATCTAAATAATTTATTTGATGTAGATATTAAATGTAAGCAGGATTTTCTATAAAACTTTAATGTTTTTTTTTTTAATCAAATTCATATATACTTTTTAGCGAATAGCTATTTGTGTCATATAGCAAACATTTTCGATAGTACATATAAAATGTATGTGGAATTTGTAATATTTACATTTGAGTTTAAAAATACCCCATTTGATTTATGGGTTCTTTTTGGTATGAATGGGGCCATTATTGGCCTGATATGTTAGAAGGATCATTCTCCTCAGTTTATCTAAGGAAGATATGACAATATCTGCAATATATAAACCAAACATCCTTTTTTTCATATGGGTCACCACATGGCTCGAGTTCTGTGGCTTTTTTACATTTTGTTTGTCATTCACTCCTTTTCACACAATTGCGACATTCACTTTCTCCTAAGTACCCACCCTGTTTATACCATAAATACTGAGTGCAATGTTGAGGTGCCTAAACTTGTCTGACTTCCAGGATGTTGGCAATTTCTCGCTCATAATCATCGGTACAAGCTGAAAATTCCAAATGCCGCGACGCCGCCACCGACAGGGATTGGTTTGTCATTACAGTTGGATACCAGTTTGATATTCACAGGGAATCTAGGCGAGACCCTCTTTCATGTGTATCCACTGAAAAACCTTCTTGACGTTGATAGACGTCAATAACTAGTGAGGATAAACGCTACAGAAAATGGATAGATGATGCACAACAAATCCTTTCAGTGCAGCTGTATGAATGTACAAACATGTAGAGCCGAGCATACTATTGATCTTGAAAGTGCACCTGGAATTTCCCTTTGGTTTACCTTGTGTGTGTGGCGCAGCATTCATTCTGAGCATTATAAGAAAACGTCATGCTTTCAGCTCTCAGTCTTCAGGGAAGGTCATGATGGCTTTTGGAATGATGAGAGAAGAAATGCCTGATGTTTTTCTCCAGTGAAACAATGTAGCCACGAGGACTTAAAACAGGAAATGTCGATGTTATTTTTCCTGAAGGCTGCTGTCGGCATTTCTTTTCCCTTTTTTTTGCTACCAATAGTAACTACACAAAATCACTTCAGAGTTTGTGGCATTCATCTCAGGAGCACACAAACAGTGATGGAAAACTTACATCAGTTCCAGGGAAACTTTGGTGTTATAAAATTTTGCTCAGCACTTTGTCCACACTTCAGTCAGACTTGCACAAAGTGAATATTTTCTGTTTTGTCATCCAATTTGCTATTAATTACCATCCAAACTAAAGGAAGTTGCCGTTTTTCCCCCCGCATTAACAAGCTGCAAGGGTTTCTAATGACTTTCACAAAGATGAGCATCAATCACTTTTTGGATCAACGTAAAACAGTTTATACAATCAGTCTTTTCTGCTCTGTTATCAACAGCCCGTCTGTTGTCTGAGCACCTGTTGTTTTTGTCAAAAGTGCTGTTCATTATCCCCCCGCGTCGTTCTTCCTCATGTACACGTCTTTCAGCTCGATGCTTTGAGTCTTGAGATGCTCCTTATGAATATTTAAATTCCTTCCCTAGTTCATGTACTGGCGTATTGCTTCATACGCAGCATGTCTTTTTCTTTCTCTGTAAATTATACGATCTGACGAGATTTCGTCTCGTTTGTTTAGATAAAAGATTTGTGAGACTGTGGCTGATTGCACCAAACACAGTCTATTATAAAATTACTACATAAGCTTTGCGTTTTACAGCCGAGCTTCTAAGTTTGAACACAATTCTTTCTGCACCATTATGAAACCTTCATTAACCTCTTTTAAAGGCAAGGCAAGGCAGCTTTATTTATATAGTACATTTCAAGGCAAGTCAATGTGCTTCACAAAAGCAAAGACACAACTCCTAAAAGTATTCACAAACAGCTAACGACATTCAGAAGCAAAAACTGTAGCTTACTTGAATATTTAAAATGTATCATCTTACTTTTGGCAGTCATTATCACTTGTAGAACTCGCGCTGTATCTCCTTTTGTTGTTCGTCTCCTTCTTCTATGTCTCATTCTTCTTCTCCTTCTCCATCTTCCTTTTCTTCTCTTCAGACCGAACATGTTTGTTTTTCTTTTAAAGCTTTTTGCAGACCGAACGTGCCCAATGCAAGTAAGTACGCACAGTTGGTCGTGGCGCATTTGACGCGTTTTTGTCGTTTGCTCATTTTGCGTTTCGAGTAGGTTGAGATGAACTTTTGGCCAACTTGCGAGCACGTCACACGCGTGAGGGTCCATTAGTGGGCCGGAATAAAATCCACCTCCGGCCTTGCTTAATTCAGCCCTTATTTAAAACTTGTCACTTGTCAATCCCACCGCCCCATAAATGGGCATCAGGCCTGGCCGGAAGGGCACGACCGGTCCGGTCCCGGGACGGACTGCCCAGCTCTGCAAAATATGAGATAAGTGATGAGACGATGAAGTACACCTGTACAAGACACGGGTGGCTCAAGGGAGCTGATTGGTCGACACAAGCTGACAAGAACAGGTGGAAACATAAATCTAATGAGCAAGACAAGACGTGAAAAAAGGGGCACAGGGAAAACATGACATTTCATGAAACTGCTACCTAATCAAAACAAAGCCAACAAAGAGACAGACATGACACTCTGTCTTTGAATTTTACACATGCAGTCAGTGAATGGGGCAATCGATCATTGTCGAAAGTCTCTCAAAATATCTACACTCTCCTTTATTGTCACCCGTTTCCTGACTTCAGGGCAATCCAATTTTGCTTGACAATCTTGCAATGTTTTTTGTGGTTCAATTAAAAAAAAAATACACTACAATATAGTTGATTATATGTGGAGTGTCAAACTCCGATACTGCGTTGCGGTTTTACCTTGCAGTGTGCAGAAAGATGTGTGGTGCTCAATTATCAGCTTCGTAACCAACTGTACTTTTTTTTCTGCATGTTATTCATTTAACCCAAAAAGTTAGGTCAAATGAATTTTTTTTTTTTTTTGTACAAAACTTTAAAATAAAATTGTGATATTTGGTACAAAACAACACACAAATTTGGGCTTGTTTTGTAGAACCCCATCCCCTGCAAAATATTGTTTGGAGGGCTATTCATTTGAACCTAATGAACTAAAGTTGTTTTGGGGCGTTTAATGAATAACCCCAAAAGGTAAGCATGTTCTCCCCGTGCCTGCTTTTTTTTTTTACTATGGTTTCCTCCCACTTCAAAAAAAAAAAAAACATGCAAGGTAGGTTAACTGGATGCTCTAAATTGTCACTAGGTATGATTGTGAGTGTGAATGGTTGGTTTTCTTTGTGTGCCCTGCGATTGGCTGGCAACCAATTCATGGTGTCCCCCACCTACTGCCCGAAGACTGCTGGGATAGGCTCCAACACGCCCCGTGACCCTTGTGAGGATAAGCAGTATAGATAATGGATGGATGGATGGATGGATGCATACTCTTGTCTGCAGCCAGGTTGGCATTGCAAAAGAGAATCTGTCTTGCCTGGATAAATAAAGGTTCAATTAATAAAAGCCACTTCTGCATGATGGGAGGGTGGTCTTGTAGTGTTACTGTGGAATTGTAGGCGACATGACAGCGATGATGGTAAAACACGAAGTCTCCATGTCGAGGAACTCAGCGGACCGGGAGTGAGGGAAGTTTAGAGTGCGATAATTGCGCTGTAGGATTTACCGGACCTGAAGGACGGCGGCAGACTTACGCCCACACGGTCCCCCTATCTGTCTCTCTTTTTTTTTTAAATGTGTGCATTGATTTAACTGACACCCATTGGTGGATAATTATGACAGTATTTCCATTAAGGGAGCAGCCTGTCTTTATATATTTTTTATATATGCGCCAGTGTCTATGCGCCAGTGTCTCTGCTGTGTGTGTTTCCAAGCCTCTCATTTGATCAGAGTTTCCAGCTGCTGATGTGAGGCTGCAGTGTGTCTTATCAAAGTGCAGCAGGCCCCGATGGCCTTAGCAAAGAGAGGAAGCGACTATAAACAGCAACTATAGGCTCCTTCCAGGGACACACGCGTACACGCGCACTGTCTCCTTGTGTCCCTTACAATGCACGCTGCCCCGTTTATCGTGGGCGGCAGAAGCAACAGTTGGTGACCACCAACCGTGAGGATATTTCTGTCCGTGCAAACAAAGCAGTGTTTTTTTATGTTTTCATCTTCTATTTCCGCTATGTAAATATAAAACAGAGGGCGGGAGAAAGTGGAGGTTGAGGGGGGGAGGTGGGAGGCTGTTGCCCCAGCAACTGTAGCTGTGGCGATGGTCATCATGAGGCTTCTTCCGCTTCTGCTTATTTTCCTATATTGTGGGTAAGTGGACGCAGAATGTGAGTTCAGCCTTCTCTCTCCACAAAGGAGGTGAGGACATCCCCCTTGTATCAGCTGAGAGAGAGAAAGAGAGAGAGAGAGCAAGAGAGAGAGAGAGAGAAAGAGACATAGAGAGAAAGACAGAGAGAGAGAGAGAGAGAGAGAGAGAGAATGACGCCATCACACAGCAAATGTTGCAGTCATGCACATTCATCAGTTCCTCTCGCAGGGGATTGTATACTCAGGCTCTCTCACACGCACACAACTGCGACAAGCTGGCAGGTAAGTTCCCCAAAAATGACCCTGTCTGTTTCCGCCTCTTGCTCTGTAGGCACGAGCGTCCTCCATTATCAGTGGATTAATCCAATTTGTGTCTCATAGTGTGGCTTTTCCAACTTCCAACTTTCCCAACCACTATGTTAGTTTATGATAGGGCTGAACGATTATGAAGAAAAAAAAAAACCCTAAAATAATAGATCTATGTAATTCATTTTTCAAGGTCCTCTTCCAATGTACTTTTTAAAAAGTAATAAATTAATTCATATTACAATAAACAATATACGATTTGATAAACATAAGACGTTTGATCTCCCAGGTTTGGTTTAAAATAGTTAAACGAACCATGCATGAATGAATATGAAAGACTTACTGAACACTTTGACTTGCAGTCCTTTACATGGGAAGTCAACCCAAACATATGTTTTTCAAGAATATGCTCTATGCAAGCCCGCTAGTTGAATCAAGGCATTCTGATAAATATTGCGTTTGTGGAATAAGAGTTGATCCACTCGTTTCTAGCCATCTCCGGGGGCGGCCAATTTGTCACTTCTGTTGACTGAAAATGACATCAAAACTACTCAGGGCTGAGGTAGCGACAAATCAGCTTCAGAAAACAGGTCAGCAGTTTTATTTTTGTGGGCAATGGAATGATGTAAAAAAAAGTTTTTAATCACATATTAAACACACCGTAGTGTAGTACCAGAGGAGTTGTAGGACATACCAAAATCACTTGCAAACAGTGAAAACATTTGTATAAGAAAACATATCATAGGAAACTCACATTGTACTGGTATGTGTGTAAATGTTTTTCATCTTAGAAGAAGACCTCAGAGTTTAATTTTCTGCTACATTTTCACACACAAAAAATGCTGGGATGTTTTCCTAACAGGCTTACTGCGTTGCTGTGGCTTTTGACCGGACTGGGTTACCCAAGTTTGGATTAATTAGAGTATTTTGACCCATCACATTGGGTTTAAGATTGGATTTGGGCTGGCGGAAGAGTTAGAACTTGTCGCTTGGAGTAAATTGAATATAACATCCTTAAAAAACTTTGCCAAACATCATGACTGTGGCTACCCCTGATATGTAGAAAGTTCCTTCTTCTTCTTAAAAAATCTTTGGTCATTAAATTAGGGTTATTTTTAACCACAGCCATACTGATAATCTGCTAACCCATTTCTTGGTAGTTTTATCTCATCAGTTTGGGTAGTTTTAACCCCTTGTTGGATCAAAATCTTCACCCCATATTGACCCAATGTACTGGGGCAAATCCTCACCCCAATGCGCTGAGTATAAATAACCCAGCATTGGCTTGGTGAATTTTGGCCTGGGTTAGCTATTTTACCCAATTTGGGTTACATTTGTCCAGCAGTTTTAAGAATGCACAACGACTGAGTGATTCCGCCAAGTACGCCAAAGGCACCTTCTAGTGATATTGAAGCGCCTAATGTTTTGCATTGTCCATCTACTGAGCATGCATTTTACCTGGTAAAGAGGAGAGTGCAGGCCGTGTATGCTTATAAGTTATTCATGCAAATCAGATATAAAAAAATAACAGGAAATAAAATCTGAAATGTTGATGTTGTCTTATATTCTTAAAATGAATAGTGTACTTTTATCCACATGTATGTAGCTTCATTGTCTTTTAAAGGTCATTGTGTGGTTTAAGGGACAGAGAGGCGTTCATAGCGTTGCACAG
This sequence comes from Filicampus tigris, assembly GCF_054856515.1. Taxonomy (NCBI): domain Eukaryota; kingdom Metazoa; phylum Chordata; class Actinopteri; order Syngnathiformes; family Syngnathidae; genus Filicampus; species Filicampus tigris. The sequence continues at coordinate 20,107,567 of NC_141223.1, forward strand.
GAGACAGACGCTGGCTGGAGGACTGCAGCCGCTCTTGAAACACAATTACTTTATTAAGGGACTCGAATGGGAGATTTAGTTTCTGGATCATGTGATTCCACAGAGAAATCATGTTTTAGTCTCGTGTGCAGATGTTGCGTACAGTCCAAATAGGACCTGAGTGAAAAATAGCTTTCAAATAGAAGCTAAATGACTCTGTGGTGAAGTCGGGTTGCACCATGATCCCTGAAGAACGCCGGCTACATGGCGAGTCATTTTACTTATATTGGCCTTTATCGCATACCAGAGCCTCAGTGCGGTTGTTAGATTTTATCAGGCTGCCTGCACAGCATTATGCGCACGCGTGTGCCACGGTAATAAAATATGAAAATAACATGCAGATCGGATGTTAGGTCTTTTACATTTTCCATTTGCTCCATTTAGCTCAAAGCGCCGCAAATCTCCTGCTGCAAATCCACCTGTCAAAAAGCAAGAGACTACCAGTCCCCAAACCCCTCCCTCCTTTTTGATTATTATTTTTTTAATTAAGGTTCATTTCATTATGACCTCACATCCAGCAGACTGAAGCCACTATAGCTAAGCCTCAGCTCTGGATTCCTTTACCACTACTTCTCTTGGAACTAAAAGCAGTTCAGTAGTGCATTGTTGTGCGTTTTCTGCATAGGACGGCCTATTGAAAAGTGGCAAAATATGGGGAACTACACTATTGTAGACATTGACCACAGTGATAACGTTGGCCCAAAAATGCTTTGGGGTAATTTTGGACTGCTGAGTCCAAGAAATGACCATTCCAATCAATTTCTTTGAATTGGCTCTATATGGGATATTAATATTTTTGGCGATTACATTTGTTTACTGTTAATATTGCCTCATTTTCTAAACATTTTGCCTAAACCGAATATACGGTTGTGTACAGAAGGCTCACCACTGTGATCTCACCATGACCATCCGTGAAGAAAGTTAATGACAGTGATGAAAAGTTACACGTACATTTGCTGCACATATTATTATAATCTAATGAGACATTAAAAAAAAATAACAGAGTAACGAGTCATATGTACTAATGAATAGATTTGATAATTAATCATAAAGCATGACATATTCATAATGAAAATACACAACTCATCATGATTTGAATTCTTGCCAGTATGATTTGGATATTTTGTTTTTAATTTAAATTCCTTACTAGCTGTTTGTTTCATTACAGAGGGGAAAAGGAAAAAAGCGTCATCATGAACTACAATATAATGTACGGAAGCATTCTTTTATTTTGGCTTGGCTGATTTTATTTCACTATTCAGTATCCTCCTGTCCTTTAGACATAAAAGTGTGAGGCAGCAACGATTAAGTAAAGTCATGCATATTCAGCATGTTGAAAAAAGTTGACAAACCAACATGAAATCCATTAACAACCGAGCAGAGATCACTTGAAGCAGATCACCTTGCTGGAAGTTTCCATTTAAAAAAACAAAAAACAAAAAAAACCATCTATGAGCTTCTCTTGCTGTCACTTGAGCTCCTTGGCCTCGCTTAGTATCAAAGATGATAGATGGCACCAGATGTGGCTGTTAAATCCTCCCTCCCTTATTCTCGCTCGATCCCTATTTTCTTCTTGGAATACGCGCTTGTCACCTTTTCGCCAAAATGTGAGAGCAAGCATGCATTTTCACCCACTCACACTCACACCCTTGTTCTCACTAAAATTATCCACAATTGCAGCAATTACCCTCGAGTCCAAAACCTTTCAGCATGTCTTGTTTTCTCATCAGTGTGTGCCTCCTAAACCACAAGTACATCATCATTAGCAGGAAGTTTATTCATTCAAGTGTAAAACCGCCCCCCTCTTGTTAATCCCATACACACTCATTATGAACGCATAAAGTGAGGTTTTATTTACCCTTTTGATTGTATTTTGTTCCATATCGGTCAAGTGCCTACACTTTTTTCCTTCTTGTTTATTTTTTTGTCGTTAAATCAATGAACTGCAGACCGACAATGTGAATGAAAATAGTAAAATATCAACATTTTATGAGCATATAGTGGACATTTAGCTAGCAACACAATTCAGTTATCAAGCTGACCATGTACTCAACAAATATATTTCTTCTTCTTCTTGCTTCTGTTGTTCACGTTTTACTGATGATAAAAGTTACAATTTTTTTTGCTCAAAACCTCATTTGTTTACACTCAAGCAAACGTTTCCTGCACATTTTAAGTGGATTTTTACAAGAGATGTTTGAAAAAGCAACAGATATTTACAAATGTGTATATTGTTAATTGAAAAAGGATATTTAGCACACATCTCCTCTGAGCATCTGGAGTGAATCCAATATGACATGGCTCCCCAGTGCTTCTTCTTCTTTCTGATAGACTGCAGCTACGTAGATATATTTTTGTGAAGCCGATGATAGCCTAGAATGGCTCCTCCATTGATGACTTTCTCTCTCAGGGATATTCTGGGTGGTCACTAGCAGACAGTGGGATGTTGATACCTTTACAGATCTGACAAGATCTTACACAATTAGACTTTTTTTCCCCTTGATAAAATGTAATATCTCATCATCAGCCTGTACTGTGAAATAAATACAGGTGAGCAGTAGATCAAATTTTCAAAACAATTTGTGAATGTTGTTTGGAGCTTGTGAAAACATGTAATTGTACATTTACAATCATTTTTAGTGTGATTATAATAAAGTAAGGTTTTGTACACAACTAACATTTTCTACACAAAGGAGTTGGTGATACTTCTTCCGATGATAATTTTGCACATATTTCAAATTTGTCTGATGATTAAACTTCAACTAACACATTTAAAGTGAGGTTTATTGATTGATTTACATCAGCGCATTGCCCAACTCTAGGCTTAACGCACTTTATTCACATACACATTTTATATAACTAAGTTTCTCACCTTAAATCGTTCTGTTCTCCCGACAGGACCTCGCTGTCATCGCCTCCGCGAGGATTTGTAAAGAGTGCATGTTTCTTTCAAAGTGGAATTCGAAGGATACAGTCATGAAGTGCTTGTCGATGAATGACTTTCTTTTACAATCTATTATTTCACTGCATTTAGAACAAAATAGTTTACCCCTGCTTTTGTGCAGGAGGTCCGGATAATGTTTTGCACGGTCCTTTGCTGTGTTTTTAGTTGCTAAATGCTTCGAGTTTCTCTGCTCCACTTCTCTCTGCCATAAACGGGCGCTATCATCGGAAATTCCATTAAATTATATTTAAGTTCCCTATTTAGATCCAACCTTCAATTTGGTAAATTTCTGTTTTGTTCTTGTTTAATTAGATGGAAACTTTCCTACTGTAAAATTCCTAGACTTTTGCAGTCCTACTTCCATGTATGTATTTTTAGGAATGTTAAAATGACTTCAAAATTGCCTGTACAGTAAATAACTGTTTTATGATGGCTTTGGAAGATGTTTCGGAATCCGAACCTAACGCTTTTGTCAGCATTAATACAAAAGTGGCTGTGCACCACAATCTTGATAAGAAATATCATTTCAAGCCTAGTGTCTGCTGTGTGAACCCTCAGTGGGAGAAGTAAACACAACTTCCCTTTGCAGAAAAGTGTTTATCCTCTTTGGAGTGACATCACACTTTGTATTTTTAGAGTCCATCTGTAAACAATCATAATCTTGTGATTTCTGCGCAATGAAAGGCAGCGCGAGGGCCTTTTGAGAGTCACACGGGGGAGGGGGGGTGTTAAAGTAGTCATTTCATATCGCCGATGACGGTGGCGCTTATGCTGGACTCTGTGGACATGTTGTAAATATTTATATCAGCGACGTGCAGATCCATCGTACGCGCTCTGGGGAGGAGGCTCCTGTTCAATCACACAAAAACAGAAAAAACGTAATGTACTGATAAATTCCAAACACATGACTTTTTGCAGTCACATGTCAGTGAGTATGAGTCACTTGGTAACATCCACCTGACACACACACACTCACATGTGCGCACCTGACGTAATGTTGATGGAGTTTCTCCGCCATGGTAACAGGTGGGACTCTTGCTGTCCCGGAGCGGAGAGATGCTGTGGAGGAGAGGACCTGCACAACACATTGTCTGTGGCAATGTGTTTATTACTGCGTCACACTGAGAGGCCTTTCTAATACAGGGTGTGGCAAAAAAAAAAATGCAATAGAATATCTGGGCATAGACTCATACAGAATTTTTTTTTTACACGCCGTTTGTATTCATGTGTAACTTGTTTTGAATTTGCAAAAGTTTGAATTTGAAAAAAAAATTGAATATTTGAATGCATCCCAGTTCCACTTGTCTTCCTTGTTCCTGACTGCTGCCAAATGGAAATGAGAGCCATTAAGCCAAAAGGAAATGCTCCTAAAAACAAGCTTTGTTTTACCTCAGCTTACTTAATTGTTTGTTCAATTATATTCTAATTTATTTCAAAGGGGGATTTGTAACCCCCCCCAAAAATCTCACAACACACTGGCTTTTCCTTTGCGGACCACATAAAATGATGTCAGATCTCGCTGTAGCTCAAGATGAATGTCAGTGGCTTTTTTACATGACATTCCTCATTCACTCCATGAACTGCATCATCTTTTCACACGATTGTGACACCCACTTTCTATCTCCCACAGCACGTGCTCTGATTTCAGTGTTCCCTCGCTACTTCGCCGTTTGGTTATTGCGGCTTCAGACTATCGCAAGGTTTTCATTTGTGAAAACCTATTTTGTGGGTTTTCTTCCTATTTTTCTTCCTTCTAAGGCAGACCAGTCAAGAAATGCGTTTTTTTTTTTTTTGGGGGGGGGGGTATACATTCTGGGCACACTGCTTCACATAGACTGTTCGGAAACTTAGAACATGGTTTAAATGTGCTTTTGCATTATTCAGAGTTCCCTTAAACAGAGTACGGGAACCCAAGGCATCAGGCAGTACTAGGAAAGTAAACAGTTGAAGCCTGAGATAATGATTATAGGCGGCGTTCAGAAATTAATGTGAGCAGACCGTAGGCTTCCTCAGGAAGACAAAATGTCTATTTAATAACTATGTTATAGTTTTTCTTTTTACTTTAAAATGGCTTACCTTAAAGTGGAGGTCAACCCAAACTTGGTCTATCTCGATCTAGAATCTGATATGCAGGTCCACTAGTCTAAACACGACATTCTGATTAATATTGTGTTTGTGGAATATGAGAAATCCACCCTTTTTTAGCTAGCTCAGGGGGCGGCCATTTTGTCACTTCTGTCGACTGAAAATGACGTCGCAACTGCTCAGGGCTCAGGTAATGACCAATCACGGCTGACCTGTTTTCTGAAGCTGAGCCGTGATTGGTCGTTATAAACATCCAGCTCAATAAATGAGTTAATAATGTTAAAACTAATGTTGCTCAAGGTTTCATGGCGGTGACACTTTGACCCTGGAATCGATTACTTCTCCTCCCATCATTTCCTAAGGGAAAACATTGATTCTAAAGTCAACCTGCGTCGCTTCACCTATTGTGTTCGACCTTGGTTACTGTTTACCATGCAGTTTTTTGTCCTCGCTCTGCTCTTGTGGATGGGAAGAGAAACGAAAGGTGGGTGGGTGCAGGTGGTGCTGTGTAAAATAACTGCATCTGTATGAGAGTTAGTGCCTGCAGATGGTGGAGAGACAAGGACGAGGGAGGGGCCGGAACAGCCGAGACGGCTTGAATCCCGCTTCTCCGTAGCATTATCACAGTATGTGAAATTGTAGGAGTGTCGACAGTAGAAGTTTGTCCAAGCCCCCCCGACCTCCCACCCCCTCCATTAACCTCCCCCTGCCCTTCCACACCTCCTCCTTTCTGTATACGACCACGACCATGAGATTCCTGCTGCGGATAAATTGTGTGTGACACGTTTAGCCTTCGCTGCCTTAGATGGAGACGGGGTGCGTGGCGCTGAATGCGGCGAGCCTCTGCCAAAAGGGAAGGCGCAAGAGGGAGTGAAGGGCGAGCGAGGAAGGGAGGGAGGGGGGTGAGGGAGGAAGAGGAGAAGGAGGAGGAAGAAGGAATAGGAGGAGGATGAGGAGGGAGGAGGGGGCAGTGACAGAGGAGAGAGGAGTGCCGCCAAGCAAGCATGAGGTTTTCACTTTCCATTCTCCTCTCAGCAGCAGTCAGATGAGAGTCCTTGCGCACAGTAAGTCTGTTTACTCTACGTGTGTGTGCGTGGGTGCGTGTGCGTGAGTGTGTGCGCTTAAACACGAGCGCGAGTTGTCTCTGATTACTTGTTCCCACTCTCTTATGCCATATCACTCTTGGAATATTTTACCAACCATCTGGATGATCAGTGGGATGGATCCCTGCATATATTTGTGTGTGTACGTGCATGTATGTGCACATGTATAAGTATACGTAGCATGCAGATGGGCACTGTGATTCTCTACTAATGTGCAGTAGTGTGAGGCGGGACACTTTTAATGTGGAAAAGAGCTGAGCGGACAAACAAATGGGCAAGCGTCAGTGTTTAATGTTGCACGGAATAGTTGGCGCGCACACGCACACACGCAGGCCTACACACATTGAGACATTGACACACATCCTCTGTTCTGGCAGACTCTATTTCTAACACTCTTCCAGTTGGGCAGCACCGTGGTGTGAGTTCTGCTGTTGCTGTGCACTCATATTTGTGGATGAATGACAACACACACACACATTTCTGATACACTCTCACACACACTGCTCATGGCAGCCACGCTTAGGAAACCATTAAAAAAAAAACACATGCACTCATGATTTAATTGTGCATCGGGCTCAAATGCAAATTGTGTGATTTGACAGCACTTTGTTTAAATTCTTATCAAGCCTTTTGTCGAGTGGTTGAGTGCATCCACTAGTTAGGTTGTTCATGTAGGTGGCTCCCACCCAAAGGCTTATTTAAGACGATACTTTGATGCAGGGCATCAGCATCATAGAGGAGGAGAACACCTTCCACACTGTGTTGCATTTGAAGGGGTTTACCGATGATTATCATTCATTCAGTTAAAAAAGGAAAAACAACTGTGGCCTTGAACGGACTTGTTTTCAGACTACGTAGATCGGATTGGCTTGTCATGTCAGAATTTGCCAATGGCATCATTGATCGGAACAGTAAATTAAGACATGACAACAAACGCAATTGCGTTCACTCGAGTGATGGTCTGTCCTGTAGTCATTAATAATCCAAGTTGCTCAGCATATGCAGTCTGATTTTTATTCATTTTTTCCCCAATTTGTGTTTTTCTGAGGTCAGCTTTTTCAGCCCCATTTTCCATGTATTGACTGTTTATCAACATTTTGGGGATAATTTTTAGAGTTGAATAGTTATTATCTTTTCCCAATGTATTTCAGCGGGTGTCAATTTTATGCAAATTTTGGACAATTACGGCTGGGCTGGTCCCAATCCCCTGCGAATAGTGCGGTTGACTGTACAGTATATAAACAATTTGATTAAATAGATGAATTGGTCCATCTGCTGATCGGATCGGTGATCAGTTATCCTTTTTTTTTTTTTTTTAAACTTGCTGAACAGTGATCGGCTCCAAAATCCTGATTGTGTGAAGCTGACGTGTTTTGCACATACTTCCCATTTTCACACTTCTTCCGATATAACTGCATTGTGCTTTCGTGCAAGCACACGCACTGCATCTGAACATTTCTGAAGATTTGGTGTTTCGAAAAGGCTGTGGAGGGTTCATGGAGTTTAAAGTGGTCGCCTTTGCCTTGATCCCTCCCAGTGCTGCATCATTATCAGTGTATGAATGAGATGTAAACTTTCCTTACATGACGCAATAAATCAATTTGACCCACCTTCTTGCATTGTTTTGTGCAAAACAACCCATTTTTGCGGTTGTTTTTGCAGAAAACAACCCAGAAAGTTGGGTCGAATTGACTCAAGTAGTGAATCGGTCCTTTTTTTTTTTTTACCCAAAATTGTGTTACTTTTAACTTAACTGTTTTTAGAATGACGTGTTTTCCATTTACCAAATAGCATATATGAGTAATTCAGGGGGTGTCCAAAATTTTTTCACCAAGGTCCGCATACAGGAAAGTCTAAAACAGTAGGGGACACTTATGTTTATGTCACAATTAATTAAACACAGAACTAATCCAATTAGGTCGGGAGATGTTAAGCAATTCAACATTTTCTAGAAAAACAGCCTACATCTGAGGTTTTGTGTGTAGTGTTTGGGTGGTGGGGGGTGGGGGGGTCCCAGGTGAGCTGCAGCCCATCCCAGCTGACTTGGAGCAAGCTGCACTGGTTGCCAGCTAAGATATCATCCATGATCCGTACGGATCAGGCATCATGGCCCGCGGACTGAAAAAAAAAATGCGCGTTCATGTGAAGACAACATGATCAGTCCGCATTCACTGTCATAGCAGCAGAGGATCTTGAAAACCCTTGTTGATCGCATGTATGGGAGGATTTTGGCAACTACGGGTGAAACGAGTCCATGAGTAATTTGGCTACCTCCCCAAAAAATGAGAGAGTATTTTTTTTCTGTTTGCCAATGCAATGCCTCAGCACACTTTTATTTTGAAGTTGGCCTGCATGGTGTCATAACGGCTACTATGACTTATCTTTTTGGCATTTCGCCTTGCCACAATTTTTATCGCCATTACATAGTTGCTACCAACTTCAACAGACAGTCCTCACAAAATAGTGCTATTATAGGACGCTAAGAAACCATTGGTTAATTACACCGTCATTGTATAATAAATCTGATATTATTATAATCTTGAATAATTTATTGCTTGTGTTTGTAGAATCACATATTACCGTATTTTCCGGACTATAAATGGTGTTTTTTTTCATAGTTTGGCCGGGGGTCCGACCTATACTCCTTATTATGTGTGAGCTTATGTGTGAAATTATGTGTCATGTGTCATCTTCCACACCACTTACCCTGTACAGGGTCGCGGGTAGGTGCTGGAGTCTATCCCAGCTGACTATGGGCGAAAGGCGGACGACAACCCGAACTGGTCGCCAGCCAGTCGCAGGGAACACACATACACAGTCACTGAGTGGGAACCGATCCCACGCTGCCCAGACACAACTTTTGTGAAATTATTAACACATTATTACCTGTATATCATTTCACATGTTATTTTAACCCACATAAAGAACATAAAGATAAATCCTAAAAGCTATTAAAATGCATGAATAATTTAAACGGTTAAAATATAATATTGTGTTTAATAAGTAATTAAAATAGTATGATAAAAAGACAATTTGACTGTCTATCAATCCATCTATACAAAATAGTGTACTGTTGCTTTAAAAGGCGCTGTGCCTGGCAGTGCAAGGTCTTGCATCATCTTACCGTAACTTTCTTGTAATGTTACATGTGTGGATGTTAGCTAAATGTTACCATCATAGTTCGGTGGAAGGGATGTGTACTAAGCGCACAATTTTATTAATTTGATTTATATGGACACATTTATTTGCGTTACGCAACAGAGACAGCTTGGATTCCTAGAGGGAGTGGGGGTGGTTGGGGGGGCGACTTGTACTCCGGTGCGACTTATATATGTTTTTTTTTTCTGTATTATTCATTTTATGTCCGGTGCGACTTGTACTCCGGGGCGACGTCTAGTCCGGAAAATACGGTAAATCGCGATCACAATGTTGAGGGGGGAAAAAAATCGCAATTAGATTTTTTTTCTAAATGATTCAGCTCTAGTCACATGCTTGTTTTGGGGATGTGGGAGGAAGAGTACCAGGAGAAAAGCCACACAAGCACAGTGGCAAATGCAGCACAAGAGGGTCTGAGCCAAGATTCCATCCTCAAACCTCAGAATTGTGACACATACATGCTAACCACTAGTCCTCTGTGCTTCCACTTTCTGTTATAAGTGACATGTTTGCTGGCCAGTCGGCCCTGTTGAATGTAGGATGTCCTGAGTGGCAGCAGCAGAAGCTCGTCTCCACATTCAGATCCACAACACCGGAGACAGTGTGCTTTGAAAAGTAAGAAGTGCAATGCAAGCAACCTTAATGTTATGATTCTGGCTGTGTTTGATTTTATTTTTAGAATAGTGCTTCAGGCCAATAAAAAAATAAAAAAAGCTGTGGGCAGCAAATGGTCGCTGGGTCAAGTTTTGGACACCACTAATGTATCATCCATCCATTTTCTGTACCACTTATAATGCTCAGGATGGTGGGTGAGATGCAGCCTATCCTGGATGACATTGCGCAAGAGGCAAGGTACAAGCTGGACTGGTGACCATCCCTGACTGTGTTTATATGCTGTCAATATTCAGCTTAAAGGGACGGTGGGGCTGGGATGGCCATGTTTTCACAAACAAGGTCATTTTATATAGTTTTTGATCAGGAAAATGAAAAAAGTTGTCATTTTCTACTTTATCAATAAATTTGGGAGAAATGAGGAAATAAGTGACTATGAATAACGCCCCTTGTTAATGAGCAAAATGGCCGTGCCCCCTACCGTTCTATCCTTGTTCGACCGATTCCAAACTCTCCATTGGAAATCATTGTACTTTCATTGCTTATAACGTCCAAAAACGGTGATCAATTGGCACCAAAATGTATGTGGACATCTCTACTAATGCCCACTTCAACATATCAAAAGGATTAACCTCTCTGTGGCTGATTTATATGAGAATGATGAAATGTGGAAGTCAGCAGAGCTACAAAGGCTGGAACCAGCGCACACTGCTTCTTTGCTTAAAAAAAAAAAAAAAAAAAAAAAACACTGCTTATTTGCTGATCACGGTTAGGACAGGCGAGGCATTAAACACCAGTCAGGATATTTACAGAGACTGAAGTGGAAATGAGACGTGCACATTTATTTGGATGAGGAGTGCCCCAGATTTTGGCTTACAACGCACCGTCCAATTTGGAAGTTACAGCAGAAATGGTTCGTTCCAATGCGGCCACACTCTCGGCTGTGCAGTCAGCCTCGCTGGAACTTTTCGTTCGCTGTTCGATGAGGGCTTTTGTCACTCTTAAGCTGCTTCACTCGGGCATAAGGGGGCCGCAAGCAAAAAGCAGGGACACCGCGCGCGACTGCTTGCGAGGCGACATGAAGACACAGGCTCATCTTCACCTCCACACGCTGGGCAGAGAGTAAGGAGCTAATGTTGTTGTGCTAATGCCTTTTGTTTTAACGGCCTGAAGCTATTTGTTGCTAAACTTCCGCTGTCCCAATCCTATCTTTAACCGTGGAGGGAAGTGGCGGGCTCCAATCTGCCTGCTGCTGCTGCGAGCCGCGTCTCTCTCCCTCCTGAGACACGAGTTTAGCGTCGCTAAATGTCCGAAATATATACAGTCGGGTTTCGTGTGCGCATTCATGCTCTTGTCCGCTTCAGCTTGTGAACGTGGAGGACCAATCGCCACGGTATTTTTGATTTTGTGGAGGTGATCATGATGAGATCACGTTTTATGTCAATAAATCCAAACTATTGGGCAGAACACTTTTATACTTTCACAATTTGAAGTGGACAAGAGTAGTAATGTGCATTTGCATTTTGGTGGCAATCGGTCATCGTTTTAGACAGCAGAACTGACAAAGCGAGCAATATTACCAAGCATGCCTTGCTCGCGTGACGTAGACCGCTGAGACCAAAAACATAACATAAGCCACGCCCCTTTCTGGGGCGTGGAAATGTTTCGTAAACCTAATCACAAAAAAAAACCTTAAATCACTGCAGAGTCTTTTGAGGTGGGCATTTTAGTACAAATGTCGTTCTTACATGCAAACCTATTACCGTATTTTCCGCACTATAAGTCATGTTTTTCTTTTCATAGTTTGGCCGGGGGTGCGACGTATACTCCGGAGCGACGTATGTGTGAAATTATTAACACATTATTATATTGTATCCCTTTCAAGGTCAGCAAACAATACACCAAACAACCACAGGAGGGTGTTCTAACGCTGCAAATAAACCTGCATTAAATACTGACTTTACACTGGGCAGAATAAACTGTAGTGCAGAGCTGGGCAGACCTATATCATTTCACATCAAGGAACATAAAGACAAATCCTTAACGCTATTAAAATGCATGGATAATTTAAACAGTTAAATCATAATATTTTGTTAAATAAGTAATTAAAATATTCATCCATCCATCCATTACCTATACCGCTTATCCTCACAAGGGTCGCGGGGAGTGCTGGAGCCTAGTATGATAAAAAGGCAATTTGACTATCAATACATCTACTTGCTTTGCCTTTGGTCTTACACACACATACGGTGCAGACCACAACAAAGAGATAATTACGACCGAATACATAAATACTTTTGGAGACTTGGAAACATTCTACATGGTAGGCGATAAATTAAAGACTTATTTAATCGATCTACGAACATTTTGGTGAGTTTAAAGTTATCTTACCTTGTAGTGTTGTCCACATTAATTTAGAGAATTTACACTAGCTTAAGCGGGTAGTATAGACCAATTGATTCCGCACCAAGGCAGAACTAAACTTTGGTTCCACCCAGTCTTTCTGACATACCTGTTGTAAATTCCTCATTAGTGCTTCGTTTATACAGGCATTGGTTTACTATTTAACTTGTGTGTTTTACACCAGACATGTTTCAGGGAAGCAAATGGGTCCTTTGTTTATGTTGATTTATCTCGGGCATATTGTGTGACAGCTAAGGGGTCCTAACGAGAGATGTTTGGAGTCTGTTAGCCGTTAGCAGCTAGCGGCAGATGCACGCCTCTTCATCGTCGTGTACGGGCGGGCATTGAGTGAGTTGTTAAGTTTGTGGAATGGATTTGAGTGCTAACAGAAGCCACATTGCTCCCTATCACTGTGTCCGGTCACGCTCTTTGATTCGAGTGACTGTTTGGATGAGGCGCTCCGGTGAATCCCCCCAAATTCACATATAGTGAATGTAAGCTAAATGTTACCATCGTAGCTCAGTGGAAATGTGTACTTAGCGCAAAATTTTATTATTTTGATTTATATGGACACATTTATCAGCGTTACGCGATGGAGGCAACTTGGTGGAGGGGGGGCGTTGTGTAATGTAACGTAAGTATACCGTTCAGCCTGTTGTTCTATTGTTCTTCTATTCTATTTTTATTTTAAATTGTTCATTATTTATATTTTAAATGTCATGTCTGTTCTTGATGTTGGATTTTATCAAATACATTTCTTAAAAAATACTACAGTGCGACTTATATATGTTTTTTTCTACTTTCATTTTATGGCTGGTGCGACTTGTACTCCGGAGCGATTTATAGTCCAGAAAATACGGTATATAGGTGCCAATGTTAAGCTCACCCAAGTGTCCCTTTAAGGTCAAAATTCAGATTTCAGAAACATTCGGAAACACCCGCTTACATGCATGAGTGGACAGAGGTACTCTTACATTTGCATAACCCGATGGAAACGGTGACGCACGGATGTCATGATGCAAATAGACATTAATAAAACACATTATATTCATGTCACACACCACAGGAATAAAGCTGTTGGTTTCCTCCGCATTCCAAAAGTGTGCCACTGTGTTGCGTTTCTGAGTTTCGCCATGTTTGTTCAGCTCTGGTTGTGTATTTTCGGCGAGTTGCCATAGAGACAGAAAATAATGTGAAAACACTGCAGAGAAATGTATTCAAGTTAGGCTCGCTATGGCGAAGATGCTTCGCAATCAAGCACTTCCTGTACTACAAAGACCAAGATTCCTTGCGGGTGAGCAGAGTGTCCTGTGCAATCGGGGTATTCCGGGGTATCGGCGTATACGTGCGCACATATTCGGGTTAGAAAAGGAGTAACCCAGGCATGATATTCGGAATTTTAAAAATCTGAATACTGCCAATATTCGGGTTTTAAAAGAATTATTGACTACATGGAAACATAATCAATCATGTTCACACATCACAATCATCCACACTCACATTCACACTTTTGGACAATTTGCCTTCTTCTGTGATCCTACAGTATAAGTTAATTGAAATCACCATCCATTAGCATAGCACATGGAAAATTGTTGGCTGAGAAAATGAAGTGGAAAACTTCAATTATTCTAAGTAGTATAATTAATAATAATAATAATAATAATAATTAATAATTCCACTTTCTATGGTCAAGGCATGCCTTTTTGAATTGAGTGCGGCTTACCCCTGGTGGAATTGAGTTAACAAATAAAAGGCAGTAACCATGTACCAACTACAAATGCATCCTTGTTCATCTATCTATGACAGCGACATATAGTGAAAGGCAGAACAATTAAATGCTGTTAAATTAGATGTGAGAAGGTACAATAAACCTGTGTATCCACTAGGGATGTAACAATTCACTCAAGCTCCCATTCGATTTGATTTTTAGTTCCCGATTTCGATTCAATTCAATTTTTTAAAATGTTTTTTTTTAACAAAATGAATGACTCATTTTACTACCATAACATTTTTATTACTGATATGTATATTTTATTTTAACATCTGCATTTTAGTATTGTTACAAACATTAACTTTTTTTTTAACTTTATATACTTTCATATATTTATGTCTTATTTATTTAGTGTCTAGATACGTTCAGTGCTTAAGAAGTGCAGTCCATATAGACATAGATTTTTTTTCATGAAACATGAAAAGCTGTTTGGTATAATTTTTTGAAGTTGTCCTAGTGAACGTTTAAAAGACTGCAAGTCAAAGTATTTTGTAAGTGAACAACCCTAATAACACTGGGTAAATAAATGGTCTTTCATATTAATTCATGGTTAATTTGCTTTTATTCTCATGTAAAACTAGCCTATAGGATCAAAATATTTGTGTACAATAAATCTGATGTTTATTGTAATGTAGATTAATTTATTGGTTGTTTTAAAAGATATATATATATATATATATATATATATATATATATATATATATATATATATATATATATATATATATATATATATATATATATGGGAAGCGGACCTTGAAAAAATAATTGCACATCAAATCACAATCGCTACAATCGGTACAGAGGGGAAACAAATCACAATTAGATTATTTTTCAAAATGGTGTAGTTGTTCTAATGATGGTGGCCAGTGAGGAGAAAGTTCCATCAACTTCCTTTTCAATTTTGTAGCCCGAGCTCCACGGCCAATTGTCACGACCAATGCGAGTACTTCAGCGCCAGCAAACGCCCTCCGTCTCATCCCACCACCTTCGCTTCCTCTCCCCTCTTTGCTCCCGTGGCTCGTCTGTGTTTCTCTTTTAATGTCTGCTTGGAAAATAGGCGTCGCTGCTGATCAGACCAGACAGAACTACAAGGTCATTCGAGGAAAGAACAGCATATCAAATCTAACACTCAATGACGACGTGTTCAAGTGGGGGAAAAAACCCAGATTGGAATTTGTGGTATTATTTGAAAAAAAGAACAATAAATCTGTCAGATTTTTTTCTTCCACTGGGGCTGAAAGGGTATGTGTTGAATGCAGATGTGCGTGAACAAAGAGTAAAAGTCAGCATGAATCCAATAAAAGACCAAAAACTGCTAGATGTGATCAAGGAGAAGGCAGAGGAAGGTAACGGGAGTATAACAGAGAGCATGCCACTGGCATTTAGACAGACAAAAAATGGCCGGGGGGAGTCCTTTGAGAGCATTTGGCGAGAGGCAAAATCGCAGGCGAGTCAGTCAATGGTGTGTGATTGCTATTTTCCCAGCAGTCTGTAAAGCTGTCGCGCCCCTAACACACACTCGCTGAAGATGTAATCTTTGGTAAATACAGCTGGCCCCCTCGGAGTTTGCCCGTTGTGATTTCCGCAGATTACGGTGTCAACGTGGGTCATTAGTCAAAGACGGGAGAAGTGGACGGATTACTCCCCGTTTGGCCTCATGCCGCTCTCGCCGAGACGGGTCTGGCTCAGAAAAATAACCGCACGGTGTTAAAAAAACAAGCAAACATGTTTATGTCCGAATGACACATCAGCAAGGGGCTGCCATGGTTATGAAGGAGAAAGAAATACACCTGCATGGTATAATGAGAGCCAGTACAAGAGCAGTACGGTGGTTAGTGTTTTCTTCCATTTCATAGTGAATACAGGGCAGTCATTCAGTTGCAAAATAACTACCAGAACGGTCCCTGCGGGCATTTATTTTTGGCCAAGCATCAAATTGCTAAAGAAGAAGTAATGAGGGCCATATTATAACACGTAAAAAACAAAAACAAAAATTTGTTGCAATAGACTATTTCAGTATGATGTCACACCTACTTATAAGTGGCAAAGGCTCCAGTGTTACAACTAGTAAACCCTTCCATTGATTTCACCGAGGTAGAGTTATTGAGAATACAAAGTAAATGGCTTGAATGAAGATGGCACAGACAAGCTCTTTTGACGGTGAACTGGATAGCACGCTGTAAAGCTGACGACAGCTAGCAGACTACTAATTGTGTTTTGCTAGATTACTGAAAGACAACTTGAACAAGCATTTTTACATACCTGTGAGGAAACGTCTTCAACAAACACAATGATGGGAGGTTTGGCTTCCAGTTTATGCTGTCAGGCAGTCTTGTGATCTTCTCTGTTCAAGTAGGCTACTTAGAACATCCAACCCACAAAATGTTTTGCCTGGTTGATTAAGATGATTTTGAGGGGTGAAATTGGAAAAGGTGGGCACTGGCAATGCATGCTATGCCCCTGGATACCTTCGGGATGTGTTTTTGGTAGTGCTGTGCGATACTGCATGTTTCGGTTTTCATCTAATAACAAGTAAATACAGGGACATATCACCGATACAGATACTTTTCTATAATTAAAGTTGAAGTCAGAAATATTCCACACAATAATTTGTTCTATGCGCCCCCACTAGTCTAAGCAACACTGCATTCCGATTCATAATGCGTTTGTGGAATTAACATGACTAAACCCAAAAACAGGTGAGCCATGAACGCTGCCACTGCGCTGCAAAGGCCAACATCAAAATAAAAGCCTACCTAGGCTATTGCGTTGATGTCCATGTATTACTTGGAAGGCTTTTATTTTGAAGTTGGCTTGCTGGTTGGCATACTCTGTCGGCTTGCTGCTCAAACAGCTTTACACTCACATACACTTATTTGCCAATCTATTGAACCATTAAGTGGGAGCTTGCTGCCGCTTCAACTTTTAAAAGTTTTACTTTAACGTTTAGCTTACCTTAACTAGAATCCAGTGTCACATTGTTACCAAAGGTACAATCCTGGTGGATTAAAATGCTTCTTCGTCCTTGTGCAAATGAAATAAAGTTGTCATGACAATAAATTAATGTTTTATTCTTTGACATCGTGTAGTCTTTTAGCGGTTGGCAAACAACTTTGGGTGCATCACTGCCACCTTCTGAAATGGTGTGGGGCTGCAAAATATTATTTCACAACCTCCTAACCCAACTCTTTCCAAAAATAAAAATGTAAAACTTAACTCACAAGAACTTCTCTGTAAAACTGTCACTGTCTTCAAAGCTACTTTATTACCTCGTAGATCATTAATAGTTGTTGCCCTCCAAGCCTAACTCATGATTCTCTCTTTGGTGAATACCGCAACCTACTGTAAATATACAGTCAATGCAGTTTACTCAAGTAAGTATGTCGTCATAACAACACACGAGACAGGCGGTTACGTTTCCGTCTCTCGTCAGCAAAACGGGCATCCGTCAATGATGGACTGTGAGGTCCATTGGGACTTAACCAGGTTAGCAATGATTACACTGCCGGACAAAAATCCACTTCCATCTGTGCTTCATCAGTCGTTTTTTTCCTGTATATTGTCTAAGGTCAGCGAAATTGGGCGTCTGTTAGTGACGAACTGACGGACTGGTCCGTCACCATGACGAAATACCCACCTCTACTATTTAGATCACATAGGATTGCACCTAATGAAGTGAAGTGTGTTTTGTGTATATACTGTAACAAGAAAAGCTAATGATTGTTGTTCATCTTAGGCCAACCAATGCTTATGAAAATGTGTCATTTGCTTATTATATATAAGCAGCAGAGAAACACTGGTACCTATATGAAACAAGACAGACTAATTTACCATTGGTAAGACCATTTGTCAATAAATGACCTTTCTGCCTTCCTGCCTAGCAAATATAGTGATTGCAATCTTGATCGGATCATTTGAAAACCATTTTTACAATGTACATACACCAATGTTGTAGAGTGAGGGCTTGTTGTTTGTGCTGAAAAGAAAAAAGATCTTGGTTGGTTGTCATCTGTTCGCCACCCGCTACGGTAAGCAGATACTTCTCATCGATGCAAGTGAGCGTGCATTTCATTCAGATTTATGGTGCTTTCAAACATGCGGGTATCAAATGCCAAGAACTATGACAAGGCATTTTGAGGGTTCGAAGTGAATACTGCTGTTTCTTCACTAAATGTCCATTTTTGGAAATGGGTTTATGTCATCAAGATTGTTTTGGTTTGAATATTTTTGTCCTTAGTCACATGTTGGAAATGTTGCACTTTTGGGTCACCGCTACTTTACTTGGCATTTCCTGAATTGGTCATGACATCAAAATTCACATATCACATGGTGTGTGATTATCAGTTTCATGATGCTGCACCATTGGTTTCTTTGTCTCCTCCTAGTCTCACTTTAGTCAAACTTTGTTCCAAAATCAGCATGGAAACTAGTTGAACGCTGGAATGTTTTGGGGGTTGCTTGCATTTGCTTCCTTTTTTGATGGATAGGTATAGTAAGTAAAACATCACCCAGGGAACTGCAGGGTAAGAGGAATTAGGTCATAAAATGCATCTATTTAAACTAACACCATCCACATTTCTACTCTCTACTACTTTCAGTGCATTTCTTTTTGTTTTGAATTCTTCGAAATGTATTACATTAGGTTCATTGAAGACTATAAAATGTGAATGAGAGTATGAATGGTTGTAAAATACTACAGGAAATGAAAGGATGGATTTTTTGTTGAACTGTAAGATT
Organism: Filicampus tigris; assembly: GCF_054856515.1. Lineage (NCBI taxonomy): Eukaryota > Metazoa > Chordata > Actinopteri > Syngnathiformes > Syngnathidae > Filicampus > Filicampus tigris. Next base: position 20,126,420 of record NC_141223.1, read on the forward strand.
TGTGGAAATTTGTGGATTTTGTCATTTTGGTGTGGGTGGCATGGTGGCCGACTTGTTAGCACGTCCGCCTCACATTTCAGAGGTCATGGGTTCGAATCTGTCCCCGGCCTTCCTGTGTGAAGTTTACTTGTTCAGTTTACATGTTCCCCTCGTGCCTGTGTGGGTTTTCCCCGGGTACTCCGGTTTCTTCCCACATTCCAAAAACATGCATGGTAGATTAATTGAACACTCTAAATTGTCCCTCGGTATGATTGTGAGTGTGACTGTTTGTCCGTGTGTGTGTGCCCTAAGATTGGCTGGCAACCAATTCAGGGCTCGCCTACTACCCAGAGACAGCTGGGATAGGCTCTCGACCTTCGTGAGGATAAAGTAGTTCAAATAAAGGATGGATGGATGATTGTGGTGTGTCGTGAGGCTAGTGATTGTGGAGCTAATCCAAGGTTATAATAGGATAGTAGTCTTGGATTTTTCATTAGAGTTACTTTTCATTTCGTTTCAACTTTTGTTTTTTAAATTTAGGTTTAATTTGTTTTTAGTGTTCACAGTTTGTTCATTTTATTGCATAAGTATTGTGTCATCAAGTAAACTATAATTCCCCACCCCCCAAAAAATCAAACCCCCTGAACATAAAGGACATTTTTGCTATAATTATAGTTAGCTTTACATTCCAGTCCATTATCTATACCGCTGATCCACACAAGGGTCGCGGGCGTGCTGGAGCCTATCCCAGCAGTGTTCGGGCAGTAGGCGGGGGACACCCTGAATTGGTTGCCAGCCAATTGCAGGGCACACAGAGACAAACAAACATCCGCACTCACAATCTCACCTAGGGGCCATTTAGATTGTCCAATCAATTTACCATGCATGTTTTTGGAATGTGGGAGGAAACCGGAGTACCCGGAGAAAACCAACGCAGGCACGGGGAGAACATGCAAACTCCACACAGGGAGGCCATATTCCAACCTTTGAACTGTGAGGCGGACGTGCTAACCAGTCGACCACTGTGTTTATAAACATAAAATGTAATTTCAGCTATTTCTTTTTTTTTTAAAGCACTTTTTTAAAACATTTTAGTTCATTAACGAGATATTTTCTTTCAATATGTTTAAATTATTTCATTAGTTTCAGTTAACTAGAACAACCATAATCCAATCCACTTAAAAAAAGTTAGCTGTGTGAACCATTACACTATCAACGCCCTTTTTTGTTAGTTTTCCGACCATTTTTTTTGTTGCCCGCATTTCACATGCAGAGCATCCTCACTCCACCGACATCAACACATATCTGTACCCTTGCATCTGTCTCAGACACCTGTCTCACTACGTCTGCTCAATGGAGGCAAAAAGACACAGTGTACTGTATGTCTCTTTATAATGATAGAGGCTCTGTGGGTGAAGAAGCCCGTAAAATCATCCAAGAGAGCTTTTTCTCAGACTTTTTCCCTTCACCAACCTCCCACCTATTACGACTGCATCTCCTGCACTTTTTATACCCTTTATGTCTCCGTCTGTCTCGGACGCTTGCTCTCATTGCCGCTCCCTTCCTCCTGTCCTTCTCTCTTTCTCTCGCACTCTTTACGCAGAGATGTATACCCTCCTCCATTGCTATTCCTGCGAGGAGCACACCAGTCTGGCGGTGGTTTGCTTTATGTCCATGAACTCAGTGACACCCTCGCTGCTGCCGCTGCTGCTGCATTACGCTGCACTAGAGTTACCACATGCAGGTAGTAAAAGGCGTCAAATGTATGCTTTTGTGCACGATATCTGCACACTAAAACTCACATCCATCCATCTACTGTATTTTCTTTACCACTTTTTATTGTTCAAGGAGGGAGGCGGAGGTACAATCGGAATTCATTATCACCTGTCAATCATAGAGCTTTCCCCCCCTTTTCGGCAGATTGGTCATCACCGCAGCATTGTAACATTTGGAGGATGCACGGCTAGAAATGACAGAAATAAACACAGACGCTTCTAATCCGTTGTTGTTTGTTAGCGTTACTGGTTGTGTTATGTTGCGTGTGTTGAAAAGCATGAACGCACTACTGGACACTTTAAATTGCTCCATGAGTCTAATTACTTGGGGTGTGCATCTCTCCAATTAATCTCTATTCATAGGGTGTGATACAGTTCATGAACGTTTCATTTTAAAGTGGAACGATTCGAATCGATTCAATGGATTACGATTGATTTTGATACAGTACGGCGCTGCTCGAGAGAATATGATGCAATGAGTTTTTTGTTGTCATTTTAAAATATAAATGAATGAATGAATGAATGATACGCGTCAGTACTGTAAATGTGGCAAACATATATGTACAGTATATATTATATTATATGAACCAATTCAATTTATCCTCACGAGGGCCGCGACTGTGCTAGAGCCTAGGCAGGGTACAACCTGAAATGGTTGCAAGCCAATCGCAAGGCACTAATAGACAAACAACCACATACACACACAGTCCCACATAGGGACAATTTTGAGTGTTCCATCAACCTACTATGAATGTTTTTGGAATGTCGGAGGAAACCGGAGTACCCCGAAAAAAACGGAGGCACGGGGAGAATACGCAAACTCCACACAGGAAGGCCGGAGCTGGGTGTCGATTATTTATTTATTTTTTGACGGAGATGTGCTGCTTTTAATATCGTAACATGACAATGACAATATCGTTGCAATTTTAATATCACGATATCACTGTTATCGTTACATTCCTAGTAAGTAGTAGGGGTGGAATGAAAATCTATTTGAATTCAAAAATCAGAAGTGTGGCAAAACTACTTCAGTTTCCTCTTTCTGCGAAAGTTGCGTGGCGTCATTGACGCCTCTATTTAACTTCTGGGTGTCGACAATAACGTGTGAAAATAGTCAGGTTCGCTGGATTAAATTGGCTTCTTTGTATAACATTGTCAGGTTTTCGTGGAGGAGGATCCAAACGCAGGAGGCAAAATGGTGTGCAATATAAAGTACTTAATTTAAATCAAAAGGCAAACAAGGTGCTGGGATAAACCAAACCAAAAAAACGTTGAAGTCCAAAAAAAACCAACAAGGCCCAAAAACAAACCAAACAAACAATAGGACTAGGACTAGGACTAGGACTAGGACTAGGACTAGGACTAGGACTAGGACTAGGACTAGGACTAGGACTAGGACTAGGACTTGACTTTGACAAGACAAACGAACCAACAAGGACTGAAAGAAAGCGGGCAACTAAATACAGACAAGTTGACGATACAACGAGAAACACCTGGACAAGACACAGAGCGTAGGGGGAAGCTGGTTGGCTAACACAAGTGACCGGGATGACAAGCACAGGTGGACTCAATAACTTAAGGAGGGACAGACAAAGGAACACAAGGAAAAACATGAAACTACAGTCAAAATCCAAACTCAAAACACAGACCATAACAAATATGGAACGATGTGACGCTTCGTTGCAGACGGACCATCGTATGTCACGGAGGTAAGTCTCTGTTTCATATTAATATCCACTTAATAGATGGGATTAGTTGGCTTGTTGTTTTATTTCTTGCATCACGCATGGGTTTAGGTCCTCCTGACTTTCTGTTCATTCAAACAGCCAATGGACATGGCTAATCAACACGTGGTCTGGCATAAATCCTATAGCTTTGCTGGTATGTGGCCTACCTGACATTTGAACCCATATTCCAACAGATGGCCCTGATGTCTATTCTCTCTGGTACATTTTTTATATTCGATACAGCGTTACAGTGAGTATAGTACTTTTGGGGGAGAATTGTCCTTAATCTGTGTTTGTCTAAATTCATGTTGCTGCTGGAACTCATTCGAACAGTCTAGTGGGCGAGGCTGGCACATGACATTTTTTTTCCATTGGAAAAAATCTTGTCGTTTAGTAGAATTCAAACCCTTTATTCCCTCTTTGTTTTTATTTCATATTCAATACAGAGCAGGGATTTTTAAGTGCTCTTTTCAGGGATGAATTTCCTCTGTGAGTGTCTGTTTGACTTCCTGTTGCTGCTGGCAGCCATTCGAACAGCCGAGTGGGTGAGGCTGGCAAGTGATTTTTTTTCTTTTTTCCCCCCATTGGTCTGCATCTTACAATCACAAATTCTGCCTAGCAACAAGTGGCCGGGCAAGCGTGTGAGTAGTTTTCCTGGTATATAGCCTAACTGCAGTAATAATATATATTTTTAAAGTAAACACTTTTAGCCAATGATGGTTGATGGTTGTCAGAAAAACACAGACACACAGATGCACTGGGTTCGTTTTTTTTTTTTCAGATGAAGGAGGGAGTTTTCACTCTCCAAAGAGAGATAGTCAATGTTAATCACATGCACACATATTACTCATGCGCCCGAGTCTTGAATATCAATGCCACGGTTGACCTTCCATTCATCTCTTCACTTGCGTCCTTTCTCCACGATGCAGATCTGCTGCCTCATGCTTAGCAGTCCGCACTTGCGTGTGCATGCGTGTGCCGAATTGAAATGAAGTCCATCATTGCCCTGTTGGCGCGATGAGTGGAAATGACTTCATCCGATGTGAGATTGACGAGCGTTCAAAGGCAACGCTGGCGAGTCCAATCACGAGCTCGCAGGGGCGTGGCCTTGCTGTTGCTCGACATGGATTCTCGCAGCCGGCATCATTAATTCATTCATACGGATGTCCCCTTGGCGAGGTGTAGGATCTCATTAATGTTGCAGGGATGTCCATCACTTTTCCTTTTCTTTTTGACCTCAAGCATTTTTTTCCTTTACTGTTCATTTAAAAAGGCAGTAGATTTATTGACTCCTGGAGCAATCTCTTATTTGTTGCTCCAAGTTCAGCAAACATTATTATTCTCTGTCGTCTGATTTAATATATTCCTAATGAGGTATTTCTACGTTATTAATGACGTTGCTTGTATCAAGTGTGTGAACTTGGAAAGCTTGATTCACAAATGGGAGCAGGCAGATTTTTTTTTTTTACAGGTTTGACATTTACCTTCTTCATTATCGTTAACCCCCACTGATGCAGCCGTTTACAAAACTGCGTGACTATGCAGAGAGAAAATGCACAGTAGGTAGTATACAATGTTAATAGCGGCATCTGTTTAAGACAAAAATGGGGGGGAGGTCTAGCTAGAAAGGCGATAAACTCTCATTAGAAATGCTGACAGCATTGTCACACTTCCGTTTGGGGACGCTGAACGGTTAATTGATCTTTTGCGTGGAAATGAGCAATCAGTGCTAAACACAAAGTTTGGGCTAATGGGAATATATTTGGCCTCCAACCATTACTCTCAATTTCAAATGTGTGTCTGATTGTGGAGCTTGTTGGCAGAGGTTTTTACAAGTTAAATCTTGTTGCACAATTCTATAGATTGTTCAGTTTGAAACAATGTGTTTCTGGCGAAAAATATTTTCCAGGAAGTTGAGTAATACATGCACTCCCCTCCAAAGGTACTGATAGATGGATTGATGGATGGATGGATATATAGATAGATAGATAGACAAAATGGCTGCCAGCTGTGGCTGTAAAGGGGTTCTAACAGATGTTACATCATAGCAAGCCACGAGCATTGATATCACAGAGGACCTGACACCATTAGCCACTTTGTCCTTGCCACTGAGGGTCGTTCTCTTGTTGTAGCGACACCGATGACCTTGCAGCACATTTGTGTGCCGCTGCGGCGCCATGGGTATTGTGTGAAGGAACCTGGCTTGAGAAGGAGGGATTTGTTGTTGTGGGTGGTGACTATTAAATTCCAGACATGATGCTTGGGGTTCAGCCGAGCAGAAGGGTGGGCTGATTTGTGCGAAGAAGGCAGACATGCATGACTTGAAATGGATAAAAAATGAGAACAGGTGGTGATGGGAAAGATAGATTCATAATGTGAAAGTGCTATAAGAGAGTCAACATAGCCCAGAAAGTACATTTTAGCTGTTTCAGGAGTGCTGTGTCTTATCATTTGGGTGATGTCCATTCATTAGCCCTATTATTGTATTGTTGTATTCAGTCTGGTGGTGCTATAACCCCGACCCGTCATCCAATCATAAGGATGAAGAAAGTCCATCAATTCATTTTCTTAAGTGCTTCGTCTTCATCAGGGACGCAGGTGAGCTGAGGCCTATCCCAGCTCAAACGTGTCCAGCTGGTTCCAAATGCTGCCGCTCGCCTTTTAACTGGAACACGCAAGAGGGAGCACATTACCCATATTATTGCCATCCTCCACAGGCTGCCTGTGCAATTTAGAGTTAATTTTGAGATGTTGCTGTTTGTTTTCCAATCTCAAAATTGTTTCACTTTGCCTTAAGTCTCTAAGCTGCTCCACTCTTACACTCCTGCACAATGCCTCAGGTCAGCTGAGCAGTTGCTTCTGGAGGCACCGAAGTCTTAGCCGAGGCTCAGACGGGACATGGCTTTTTCTGTCACTTGTCTTCAACTATGGCATGACCTCCAGGTACACGTTAGACAAGCCCCTCCACTGACCATTTGTAATGCAAGCTCATGACATTTAAATTTGAAAATTTCCTCAAATCTGGCAGCCATGGCCCCATATCCTGGTGAAATAACAAATGGTCAATGCTTGAAATTGTTGGCTAAAAAGCAAGTGTTCATTTTTGGCTACGTCATAGCTTTTTAGATATTTGTATTTCAAGGTGTTTTAAATGACTGCATATTACTTTTAAGAATTATGAGCTTTATGTTTTAAAAAGCACTAAAATAAGTGAAATAAATGGTAAACAGTAAACTACAGTAGGTATTTAAAGAAAAAAAGTCTGACTACTCTTGATTGTGCTCCGAATCTTTTAGATAGACACTTCTTAAACAACATTATAGAATCAAGCATTTATTGGTTACTGAGTGAAGACAGTGATTCTGTTATTTTGTATGCCTCACATTCCATGGATACTTTTACGCACCCCCCCCCCAACGATTCAAGTCAGTAAAGCCACAATTTTCAACTATCACAAAGTGATTATTCTGAGCAAATGTCTTTTCCTCCCTGAGCTTCCCAGAAAACGATCATGATGACAATTGAAAATCTTAAACCAGTTCAGTATCTCTAATAGCATAATTGCCATAGTCATCTTTGCATGCTTTTGTAAAACAAGAGGCCTTTTATCTCAATTCAATCTCTGCATATTACCTTGATCTAGATGACTGAGAATCTACATAGACACGGAAAATAATGATTTTGGGGGGGTATTTTCTTTATTTATATTGTGACAGTAAGTAAAAACTGACTCAGGCAACTTTGTTATTAAGATAATGATTTACAATGGAATATCCTTGTGGGTGTTGCTAACCCTAACCCCCAACCCCAGCCCTTACCGTCCGCCGTGATTGTCACGTGAAACGAAACTTCGACTGCTCTTTCTTCTTCTTTGTATTTTCTGGCATCTAAAGCCAACCCTAACACCCCCTAACTCTAAACCTTACCCTATGCCGTAAGTGAAACAAAACTTCTAATCCTCTTTTTTCTTTCTGTTTTCTGGGAGTCTTGATGCCTTCAATCATTTCGGGGAAAAGGGGTTAGGGGAGACTCATAATTTGGAGATGTTGGTATGTGTGTGGTGTTTAAAATCAGTGTGTGTTCTCGGCTTTAAGTTTCCAGATTGGGGTCCCCTGGTTTGGCATGACCTAGTAGGAAGCCTTACTGTTTGTAAGAATGGTGCCTCATGAGACTGAAATGGACTCCCGAATATTTGTGACACGCACATCTCACCGTGTTGTTTCCAACCTCCCATCTTTCACCAACTTGTAGCAATAACCACTTATAGCCTTCCATCACTCCTCCTCTGGCCTCCTTCCATCCTGTGACACCACTGCTGGACTTCTTCCCGTGCCCCCTCCTTCCCTTCTCACTGGTCCTATCAATGTAAAGGTCAGCTCAGGTCCAACATCCACCACGTTGCCGTTTGTAATACGACACGTCCGACATCTGCTTTTTGCTGCGTCAGTCAGAAAGCAACCCTTCAACTGCTCAAATTACCGAATGGCCGCCTTTCTGCTTTGCTTAGCTGATTGTTGAATTGAATTTTCTGACCTAACCAATCGGTCTTGTTGTCAAATTGACGCAAACATGTCGCAGCCTGCCTTATTTTGTTTTTCTTTCTTTTGTCTCCGGTAGTCTGTGTTCACCTCCTCATTCTTCCTGTCTCTGCATCTGCACATCCAGAGAGAATATTGCTTTTGATAGTAATAAAAAAAGAATGCAGTAAAGGCAGCTTTTTGTTGCCCTTGGCCGACACCACGTAAATAGCACACTTTATTTCCCCTTCACTTGGTTTTTAATCATCATTGCGAAGTGAAGGTTTATTATCATGAATCAAAAGTAATCACCCTTGTCTATATCAAGGCTTATTGCCACAAGCCTCCAAATAATCCTGTGGAGCCAAATGAGCAGCACCGTTTTAGCAACCATATTAGCGCCGGATCCGATGGCTTTTCGTAAACAAGGTGCTACATTACTGCACTTCTTGTTGATAGTATTGAGAATCATAGCCAGTGTAACTTATGATACGATATTATCACAATATTTTGCCACTTATATAGTTCGGAAGAAAACCATCTGCTATACATGACCATATATGAAGGAGTGAAAAGTTAGAGAAATGGTCTTTCCACTCCAAAACAATTTAATAAAATCAAGGCAAAATAATGAACGCTTCTGCTTTTTTTTGCCAAGATGTGTTTTCTTAACAGGCAGTTTTTTGTGCGAAAGCATTTCAATTCCTTCAAGCATTTTCCCCTTAAAAATCTTAATTACAATTGAGTACAACTGAATACATTGTTGATTTTATTACCGCCTATGAATAAATTTCAGTTTAAACAAATGCATATCATAAATCTACACGTGACGATGACAACGTGGCTGGGCCAGCTTGAGCTGAGTATTGTGGAGCGGAGCAGGCGATGGGACTGAAAAACATCTGCTCTTTCTGGATTGCCCGCCACCACAACTCGCATCGCGGCTGGTTCAGTTGCCGCCCGAGCGGACGGCATCATCCGTTTTGCAGAGCATAATTTACAGTTTCTAACAAAGTCTCGCCATCTAGATTTACCTTGAAGTATCGTCAAACGGTTGAAATGGCTCGTACTCCAACTGCCCGTAAGGTACTTCGGGCAATGTCCTATCAGTGTTGTAGCATCAGAGCATTTTTCACAGTCCGAGTCCAAGTACAGACAAACTATATTTGCACCTATAGCAGTATCAGTATCGGTGCATCCTTTGTTTTAAGACAACAGCAGGTGGTTTTGAGGCTACATGTGAAGTTGTTTTGAAAAACTTTGCTCAGTTATGTTTTTTCCTTGCAGTTGGTGACGCCTGCCCTAAGTGATTCTGTATCATGACAGATGAGGCGATATACAGTATTTCAAATTCAATACTTTGTCGCACCGGTGATTGATACTCTATCACGAGAGATTGTAATGCCATCACAATATCAACATTTTGACCCACTCTTGAATTTTTCTTTTTCATGAGCGCTTTTGATGCAATATTTCACACTATTGATATTTTCTCCCGCAAGTAATTGACAATGTAACATGGCCGATGCGATACATTGTGAAATCTATTCTTTGGGACATTGATACTTTGTCCCTCCCGTCATCGTTACTGTTACATCGGGGGTTGTAAGGTGGTTGAAGTGGGTAGACGGAAACGCTAACGGATGATTTGAAATGATTGGGGATTACTATTTGGTCAGACATGAAGCAGATAAATGGACAGGGGAAGGGTATATCCCGGCTGTCGGCGGAAGGCGATAAACGGTCCGGGACATATAGCAAGATGCCCAGTTCTGTTTATTTGTTTAACCGTGGATATGTTAAGTTGAGTAAATACCACAGTTGATGAAACAAAGTAGTGTGTATGAAGTGTCAAAACTACTGATTTGTTTAAATTATTGTTGTAATCTGCGCTTGAGTTTGTGTCTTTACAGTATAGTATCAGTATACTTATGTTTACACCACACCTGTGTGGCAGAATTATGTTGTCATGTGGAACACTTCCCAAATTGCACATCAAAATATCTAGTAAGTTTATACCTATAATTGTATTAGATAAACTGTCTTTCATATGAATGAATCCTTCATTTGCCTTTACCCCCGTATTCTATAATGCATAACAGATCTGATATTGTTTGTTGTAATTAAGTTAATTGTTGAAAAAGCATGAGAAAAAGACCTTGAAAACAATCACAATCGCAATTTTTAGGTAAAATATCGCAATTGCATTATTTTCCTTAATCGTTCAGCCTTAGTATTGATATTTTGTCCCTCCCCCAATTGAGACTGTACTGTCAACGACTATGATGTGATATATCACAATATCGATAGTGTCCCACCACTAATATATGATATATCACGATATTTCGGTCCACCCACGATGTATAGATTAGACAATATTTCTGATCCGAGGTTGTGAAGGAGGGGTCAAAGTGTGTCGAATGGGTGAGGTACATTACTACTACCGTACACCTCTCTCCCTTCATCAACATAATCTGGAGTTGATCCAGTGGCATAATCATACATTATCTGTTGCCTCTGGCTATGGGAAATGGCCGCATGCATTATTCAAATGCACTGAGATGCTTATTGATGATGCCTTTATTTATTTATTTCCTCCTCAACACCGTTCCTCACAGTTTTAGCCTTGTTCCGTCACGGTCTCATTTATTCACACAAAGGACCATAACCGTGGCTCGTTTTGTCACGGCTGTTGAATCTCTTTGTCTAACTGCAATTTGGATGCTTCACGCTTGCCCTTTATTCATGTGGTCATTGGGCTTTAATGTGAGGGGATAGTTTTCAGTTTTATTCCAATGCAGAACAGCCAGCATGAAGCCAGAGCTCAATAGCTAAGACGGACTTTCTTCTTCTGAGCAATAAAATAAAGGTTTGGAAGACTTTGTTCAACCTTTTTGGTGGTAAGGCACAGTTGTTTTCTGTCCCCTTTCATGTGTATTACTGCTGAGTATTTTTGATAAAGGACTGCACTGCAGCAACACTGATTACTGTTTGTAATACTTTGCCCCCATCTCTCTCGGTAAAGTAACCGGACACCCTTGAGTTTATTGCTTACTAATGTAATTGAGCATCTAATCTGGAACACTTTTCAAAATCCTTTTTTTTTTTTTTTTTTTTTTGGGATTGGAATATCATTTTTCTAATTGCAAATAATAGGCATTATGGTAGTGGCTAGCTAGCACATCTGACTCACATCCGAGAGGTTCTGGGTTCTGCATTAACCACAAAAATCTTAAACCCCCACCCGTTGTCGATCGGTTTGTGAAGCGCAAACACTTTGAAGGGGCATCCGTTTTAGACCGATGCGCATCCAGTCTAACAGACGGTGTAAGTATCAACAGTAAGTTTCAAAATCTTAACTAGACTTGGGCCCTGTCTACATGTAGCCGGGGGTTTTGAAAACGCCGGATATAAGCCTGCGGTTAGCCTTATCATCCAGACGTCCCCAGAGTTTTTTCAGTGAAAACGCAGAACTTTGCGGGGGGATATGCGGTTGTTAAAAAAAACCCAGCTACGTGTAGACAAGGCCTAAGCAAAGCATGCTATAATTCTGGATGCTAGACAGAAGCACATTAAATTAAACATCTCAGAACTGTTTTAATTTGTGGAAAAAATGTATGATTATTTAAAGTAGCCCCAAAAAGACAATTAGTACTTTCTAAGAACATTCCACAAAGCTAAGATATTTATCATTCTTTGACAATTTGGGGTACTTTAACCAAACCATGTTAATAAAACACCTGGGAGCTACCATGATGTGTCTCCTTACGATTATTTGTTTATTCTGCCAATTCTTTTGGAATACACTTGATTACGAGTCACAAAAACACGAAAGAAAAAAACAAAAGGCCTTGAGGCTGTGCTGAACTGAGGGCTTGTGCTATGGTCCCACTTCCACTATACAGAATTCAAAATGTCAATCAAAACTGATTGTTATTGTTATAGATAGTGTGTTGGGACCGGTGTGAGTAGAATGTGCGATGGCATCATATCACAAGGCCTGTGCAACAGTGGCTCATTTAAAGTCTGCATTGACTCGGGGGAGCAATTTGGATTAGAGGTGGGCCTCTGTCCTTCACTGACATTCTGCCCCCTTTTAGAAACAGCTTTGCTCTGCGCTCATTTCTTCATTGTGTGCATCTTTTTGTAGCATTTCATCAGTCCATATCTACCATTTGACAGTGGTGGTTAAGAAAAGAAGACGACGAGTAGGCAGTGTCCAAAAAACCTTTGACCAATGTTTCGAGTCATTGTTTCAGTGTAATGCTGATTGGAGATGATCTCCAGTTGTCTTGTGGTTTTGCTTCATGTTTAACACCGTAACTGGTTTTTGCATTGGAGGCTTTCTTAAGGCTGTATTGCACTGAGCGGCGAAGGTTTGCGAAGGGAGAAGATGTTGATTTTTGGTCAGAGTTCATTCAAGGTCGCAAATGCTCGCAAACATGTTTGCCAGACTTTTGCCAACAATTCTAATGGACCCCAAACAGTTTTTCTTGTTGCCAACAAATTTTGAGTGTTCAAAATTTCCTTGGTAATGGGGGACTGAGCCCTGCCATGACTAGTGATAGCAAACTCACTCAACATTACCTTTAAAAATGAAAGGCTGACAGATTATTTGATTTAGTAAAAATGCACCAGATGTGCACAAGTTCATATGGATGCAGCCAAGACTTGCCATAACTTCCACAAACAACCCAGGCTAATCGTAGCTCCTCCGGGATATACAAAGCTTGTCTCAAGATGAATAATATCAACATAACCTTTTGGATACCAATTGCTATTTAGACATGGCTTTGGTGTTATTTTTTTTCAAACAGAAAAAGAAGCACATTTTCAGGAGATTGTTTTTTTAATTGATCTTTTTAGAGTAACTTAAAAATGAGTTTGGAAATTATACTATTAGGCTAACGAAATGTGAATTTGTGAATAGTGAACCACAAATAAGCGGTGGATTACTGGCTGTACTTTAATTTGGCGCTTCTGTGACTGCTGTCATGCATACCTCGACAACGCGAGCCTGATGTCAGACGACACATAGACGTCAAATACATCCATCGCTGATGTATTCAGACGTGCGTCAGTTCAACCAAGAAAAAACACATAAATGAAACACTTGCTGTCAATCCAGACTACAGCAAACTTGTAGACAATTACATGTGGGCTAAATATGCAGCCGTTGGAGTCATGTGGAGGTTGTGCTTCTTTAAATCAATGGGGGTGGGGTGGAGTCAGTCCAGGCCAACTAAATGCTGTGTGACATTTTATATTTGTATTAAATATTGGTAATTCCATCTACCCAGTGTTGACACTTGTGGAGTTATGTACTTGCGATTTGGACACATGAAGGTTGTTTTCCTATACCCAGCCTTATCTGATATAAGTCACTTGAAATGTACATGGAAAAAGACAAAAATCAAATATAGACATTAAAGTGGAATTGTTCACTTGAGCCTACAGAGTAAATCCATCTTATGGTTTTGTTTTTGCCAAATGAAAATGATTACAAAAATCTGTGTCCAGCGCACAGCTCTAGTTGTTGACTGTGTGAGCTAACGAGCATCACTGAACGCCACCTCGATACCATGGGGGCGTATTTCATTTGGGTTTTTGTTTTTGACTACTGCCAAAAGAGGAGACTCATTGCGCTTCTCTATATTTAATAGTCAGGTAATAGCAGCCGTCTTTGCAGTGCTCCCTCCTTAGTACAGTTCCTGCCAGATGTAGTGTGTTGCTCTATCCTAAACACACACACACACACACACACACACACACATCCTCGCAAACACACACACAGTTCAATATATCAGCTTTGGCCTTAAAGTCATCCACCACAAATGTGACTGGCCCAATCCGGATACAACCAAATTATTGCTCCTTTTTTTTTTTTTTTTTAATTATTATTTTTTTTTTTTTACTGTATTTATTTTTGGCTATTCTTGGTTCACATTTTCTAAAAAAGTGACACTCTTGTCAGTGGCTTGCCTGGTAGCAGCTACTGCTAGTGGCTAATGTTAGCAAATGTGCTGTTTATATTCTCACCTCACATTGTTTTTCCATCTCAGTGCTTGGTTTGGAGTAAGTGTCACAAAAATCCCAAAAGCCTTAATGCTGTGAATTCTAAATTGTACAACATTTAGACCATTTTTATACCCTGTAAAACATTGTTAGTGTGAGGAGTTCAATAACCCCACAGCTGCCAGAGAGTAAATGCTTTGCTATTCATTCAGTCATTATTTCCCCAATAATTAAAATTTCCCAGCAATTATGATAAAACAAAATAAATTCATCCACATGTTATTCTCTTCTAAAGTGATGTCTGGCACTATCAAATTAAGTCAGCAGATGTCTGAAATGAATGTCAGATTTCCATACAGGTCTGTCTGTTTAAAAACAAGACCAAACAAGGGAATAATAATAAGTATTACATGATGTTGTGATGTCATTGTTTTAAAAATGTTTTCTTTGGGGGGCGGCATTGCGTATTCTGGAAACTTGCTTTGAATAAAGTGAACCTAACAATAGCGTATTCACACACATCTGCTGTAGTGAGCAGGAGATGAAGTGATGTAACAACATGTGGGCTGTCTGTGTGCATGAGGGTGCTTACTGTGCAGAGAGTAATTTTTTTTTGTGCGAGCGAGGAGGTCAAAATGTGTTTGTCAGAGGCGATCTAATGAGGACATGGAAGAGAGTATCATCACTTTACTGTATTCTAACCCCCTGTGATAAGAACTCTCAGTGGCAGACTGCCAACGCTGATATTACATCGATCTAATTACGGGATTGGGAAGATTGACAACTCAGTTGACAGTTGAGTTAAACAACCTTTATTGGTGTGATTCAGAAGGGTAACCTAGTGGTTATCATGTCTGCCTCACAGTTCTGAGGTTCTGGGTTTGACGTTCTGCTCTGGCCTTCCAGTCTTTGCTTGCGTGGGTTTTGTTTAAGTGCTTCCTCCCAAATTTGAAAAACATGAATGTTAGGTTCACTGCAGACTCTAAATTGCCCATAGGTGTAAACGTGCGTGTGAATGCTTGTCTATAAGTGATATGCGATTGACTGTGCCCCACCTCTAACCCATAAAGTCATCTGGCATAGGCTCCAGCTCAAGAAATGGATGGATGAATGGATTTGGAAGTCGTCATATTAGGGCTGTTCGATTTTGCCTAATAAGAAAATCCCGATTATTGTCTCTCAATCCCGATTTTACGATTACGATTTCTATGTAAAATAAAAAAAATAATGAAAAATGAAGTATTTTGAATGTCTTTTATTTAAACTTAATTCTTCTTTCTTTGAACTCAAAATGCCAGTCAATTTAACTTAATACACACAGAACAATCCATTGGGATTCACATTATTTTACTTACACAATAGATTTCAGATCTGTTCTTAATTAAACCAATAATGAAAGAAGAAAGTGCATATACCATCTGAAACGAAATTATCAACATGAGTCTGTAAACCAAACAGTCCATCCGCAAGTCATTTTGGCAACCAGCTAGTGACTAGTCTTCCACCTTTCTCCCTGGTCTTACTTAAACATAAATCAATGATTAGTGCAAAACGGCCCCCCAATAAAATACGGATGCATAGTCCGGCTGCACCAAAGGTCCGTTGTAGAGGAGAAAAAAAGGAACGCCTTTCAGACGTTGAGTTAATTGCTCACGAGTTGTATTGAAAATGCGGGGCACACACTACACTACAGATGTAATTTTGCCCGATTTATTAAGTAAACTCTCACTTGCCTGAGCAAAGGTAGCAGAATCGCCGGTAGGTAGCCATGGATGCTATTGTTGTTGTTGTTTTCGGACTGCGCGCTCGTAGGAGGAAGCGGAAATGCAGAGGAAACTACGGTGGCTTAGATACACCAAAAATAACAAAATCAAATGTGCCGATTTGAACGTTTATAACATCGTTTTATCCAGAAAATTCTGTTTCGGTTCAAAATCGCTTAATCCAGCAGCCCTACATCATATAGTACATAGCTAGCATAGCCCACAAGCTAGTCTTAAAAATGGAAAGACTAGTAGACCAACTCGTGTTCGTTTTTTTGGTGCGAGTGGAAGTTGACCGAAGTTTGTAGATGGAAAATCAAACGGAAGTTGAAAATAATAGGCGGACCGGCCTATAGGCAATTACTTTTTGTTCTGGCCGGACAAAAAGGCAGATAGACAGACGGCGGTTGCAGGCGGAAGGCGATAAATGGACTGGGAAATTTTAGAAAAATGCCCAGCTCTGTTTGTTTTGTTCTTGGTACCGCTAATCAGTTAATATAAGATATGTTCAGGTATACTGTATAAGATAAGGGCTAAAAAGTTGACGGAGTGTAGAGAAATTTTGGACGCAGCAGCAAAGACACGACACAATGACAAAATGACTTTCTTACACTACTCATAAACAACTACGAGCCCTCTCAATTCGAACATCTCACTGCCTAACTGTGTGTGGGGAACAAAAGCGGAAATAACATCAAAAATGCTTCTTTTAATGATCTGGAATCATTGACAGCTTGGCATACTAGACAGCCTGGCCTATTAGCTACATACAGTGGCATTGCCTTTGCCTGACATTGACCTCAAGGCTAGATAGCAGTTAGCATGGTGGGAGTAGGCTGCCATTCCGGTGATTAAATGAGATTACATTTCTGATTTGAACTGATTGATGACTTATGTGATTGAAAATATCTTATTTAGATTAAACACACAGGTAACACACAGTCTGCTTTCATAAAATACACTAGTGAGATTAATCCTCTAGAGGCTGAAATTCACTTTCACAAATGTTCACATTTTTTGGAATTTCACAAATTCAAATTCACATTTAATTCAAAGACTTCTCATCCTCTGTCCTTTCGTCTGCAAAATGGGTGTCCATCCAGGATGGACCATCCCGTCCCTGGGGATGGAATGCTCATATCAAATTTTCTTCCCAATATCGGTCCGACAGTTATCTGTCCAACAGTTATCGTGCATCCCTACTAATCATGAGTTCACTACTGTGTTAAGACATGTTCAGACTTACGATTATATTCTGGATACATCACATCTATAGGAACAGAAATCAGTTTGTAGGCAAAGAGAATAAGTAAGAAACACGACAAAAAATTGGTTTGGAGTGACTGACTCTAAATGGGTGTGAATATCTAAGCTTCTGTTTCTGTGTTGCCCCACTGACACGATTCCCTCCATCTCCACAGAGAGAAGTGCCTTCTTACTCTCCCGCCTGTGGCTCTTGCACTCTGCTGAACCCTGCCAGAGTCATCAGCGCTGCCTCGCAGGGCAGCCAACGCCATCCACTGCGCCACTGATTCGCTAAAGTTGGGCCCCTCCCTCCCTGCTTGCTTCCCTCCTGTGCAGATAAAGCCTGATGCTGAGAACGAACAGATCCAATCTGCTGCTGTGAGCGGGAATAAGATCGGCGCTCTCGTTGTCTTCTCCACCACACCCTTTCCCTCCTCCCCCTGCTTCTTCCCATCATGGGCAAACGCGATCAATAATGTTTTACCATTCTCTCGTCTGACAGTCGAGCCGAGGAGCGAGCCGATATATGACCGCTAAAGGCTTCCTGTTTGAGGCAAGCACGCCCTGAGGATGGGCTACAGGTGGTAGAGCCTCAAGAGGCCTCCCTTGGCTCAAATCCCAACAAAGACTTTTCGAGCCCACCTTTTCCCATGTCCCCATGTCATTGACTTATTCATCCTCATTAGCAACACACAGGCGTGCTTATATTTGCATTTGCTGGATATACATTCTTCTTCATCTGCCCCCCTCGGCTGCTTCTGCAACTGCTGTCACTCCTGCTCCAAAATGGCGGTGAATGTGACGCCGATCCGGGATACAAAGTGGCTGACTTTGGAGGTGTGTCGGGAGTTCCAGAGGGGGACGTGCTCGAGGCCAGACAATGAGTGCAAATTCGCCCACCCGGCCAAGAGCTGCCAAGTGGAAAACGGCCGAGTCATCGCCTGTTTTGACTCGCTCAAGGTGAGTGTGACAAACAACTCATCACTGCGCCATTCATCACTGCCCTCTTTGCTGTTGTTTTTTGTCATGTTTTTTTACAGCTCCCAATAGAGACTACAATTGTCTGTGGTTGTTTTATTTGCGTTGGAATCATAGTCACGCCAATGCTTTGGTGATTCATAACTTTGTGATACTTTGGTACTTTATCAAGTGGTTTGTCTGAAGTTGGACATTATGTGTTGTCCCCTTGACAGTTCAATCCACGGAGTCTAATGAGATCCAACACAAGAGCTCTATCCACAATTCTGCCTTTTTATCGACAAACACAGACATCCACCAAGTCACCGTCATCGGACATTGAAACAGCAACATACTGATAATTGGGTTGAATTTGAACTTTTTCAACCCATTTTATCAAAATCAAAAGGCACCAATTCTCAGATGTCTCTAAAAGATACTCCTGAGCAATTATCTTGTGGTGTGGTTAAGAGTGATTTTTCTTCTCCCAGATCTGCTTGTAAAATGGTTGTGATGTCAACCCGCTCAGGGCACAAATACAGTAGCAGCTAGTTGTGCTGCGTTTGTGTGTCACAAGGAATTCACCAGGATAAAAATGACAAGGAGAAAAGTTTGAAACCACACTGTCATTACCATATAAGATAGCAGTTAGCCGAGCTTCTGTTATTTCTTCTTTGACTACTAGTCTTTCTTCGTCTTTGTATTTTCCAGCAATTTGGATGACTGTGGTGTGTTGTTCATCACTACAGTTCACTACACACTAGAAAAGCAGTATGAACACACATGGCAATTTGTTCCTTCTCACTTGTGTGGTTCTTTCACATTTTAAAAAGTGAGTAAGTCTATACCCTGCTTTTGTCATTTACAAGCACAGATGTTCAAATGAAGTTGCGACAGATTCCACTATCAAATGCACATTACAGAAAAAACGGTCAACCCAGAAACACTTTGATTAGTTTTCCAGGCGACCTTTTTAGCGATACAGATATGGAGTTTCCTTCCTACAATTGGATTATATGTTATCTGTGGCTGAAGTTGCTCCCTTTGGCCGCTGTTTTGTCTCATGCTGCAGGCAACTGAGGAGTGCTTCCATTGGAATCTAAAGCTTGTTTGAGTCAGTAGCGTTTGTGATGTGAGCATGTTAGGTCAGAAAGTTCTGCTCCTGTTTGTGAGAACATTGAACTTTCATCTATTCTGTTACTTGCTCTTAGAGAAGTGTAGCTGAGAGTGATGGCCTCCACTAAAATAGATACTGTGTCTCAATCACTGTGTGCGTCACCCACTTGAAACAAATAAGCGCCTCACCCCAAACGTCCTCCTCACCTCCATTTATGAACGCTTTTGTTGACACACGGACAAAAGTCAACTGGTGAGCTCTGAACAACTTTGCTGCTGACCAAAGCGGCATCTACCAAGGCACTTAAACAGTCTTTCCCATGCATTAAAGTGTAGCGTTTTACCAATGTTGTAAACAAAGATGATTCTTTGTTATTTGTAGAAATTTGGGCAGCATGGTGGAATACAAGTTAGCACTTCTGCCTCAGTCACTGGATGTGGAGTTCGTATGTCATCCCCGGGGATTGTGTTGTCGCCTGAAGTCAACTAGTATGAGCTCCATACTTGACCAGCAAAGGATCCAAGGGTACCCTGTTTCTTGGTCAAAGTCAGCCAAATAGGATCCAGCTTACTCGTGACCCTCAACAGGATAAGGGTTATAGAAAATGGATGGGTAAATATTATTTGATGCAATTACTTAAGGCATAGTGTAATTGTAACGCTGCGACGACATTAAAACAAAGCCACCTGATGTTGTGGTCATATAGTCAGGAAGTGTAAATAGGAGAGCGTGTTTGATTGTGTGTTCTTATGAAAGTGGATATCAAGGCGGTCATCACATCAACATCTGTGTTTGCGAGTGAGAGATTCCAAAACAATGGGGTCTCTAGACGGGACTTGCCTGAACTTTTCTGTCACAACAGCGGGGAGACTGTGAGAGAAGGAGGGGAGAAGAACGAGGGCAGCGCACACTGTGTCGTTTATGTTCAGGACTATATGTAAGAGTGTGTGTTTCATTTTGAGGTCACACAGCATAGTGGGGTGTTCTCGGAAAGCTCTGCAATTGACTCTATTTTTTGCCCTGGCACTGAGACAACACACTCCCACTGCGCAGCTCCACTTTCTCACTGCCCTCAGATGAGGGGAGGGAAAATTCAGCAGAAAGCATAGTCATGAACACTCAATGAATGAGCTGGACAGGTTGTGTAAATGTGCTTTCATGTAAAGCAGGGGAACGGGGACCTTTTTCCTGTTGGGAATCGTGACAGTGTGAATAGTCCTGTGAGAGTCGTACTAAATTTTTGTTGATGGCTTCACCAGTCGAGGCCTGGTCCTGGTCGCCGCTGGTGGTCTAGCCAATTGGAGTGGTGGTATTAGCAACTGGTGGTTAGGCTTGCAGCTAGTGGTAGTGCAAGCAGAAAGTGATGGTGATAGCAAGTGGAGGTGCTAGTAGCTGGTGGGGCTAGCAGCTTGTGGCCGGGCTAGCAGCTAGTGTGTCACTTGCCTTCCACCGCTGAGGCCCATGAATTGGGCTCTCGAATTTTCTAAACGAGAATTGCTATTAGTTAGTGAATATTCATAATGTCATATTATATGACTATTTGTGGGTTAGCTGTTTTGGGTCAGGCAGTTCAATTAATTAAATTGCAATTAATATATATAATATATGTATTAATCTATAATTTAGAAGGTTGTATTGTCATCCAATCAGAATTTTACTGTGTTGCCAAAGGCGAATAGCTCCCTTGGCAGAAACATCTTTGACTACTGCAGAGTAAAAAGCCGGGCAAGACATGTCATTGTTGAGGCTCAAAAAGAGCTCACCTTTAATCAGGTCAGCAGAACATTTGTTTCACACCATTGTCCACTTACTCTTCATAAAAGAGAAAAATAATGTCAATAATTTATTTATTTATTTTGCAATATTTAAAACTAAAGTGTAGTATATCGGCTGCCTGTACAGTAAAAAAATATGCATATCTGTTCGAACTTCTTATAAATGTAAGGCCGTGTGTGTATTCTTTATCTCTTACTCAACAATGTATTACTTTTATGTATTATCTATCTATTTAATGTACTCGTCAATCAACTGTACTTGTTTATTCCTCCCGAAAATTATGTTGTTTGTCCATACAATGCTGACATTCATTGCACATTCCCAAATTGACTTAAAAAATTATTCTTTACATACCATATCTATCTCTGGCGTTGCCTGGTCCACTATTTACTCATTTATATACGCAGTGACGTCGTTGTTTACACAATACATGCTACCAGAGCACGTCTGGATCGACAAGAGAACTTTAAAAAAAACTAATTTTAACTTAATTTTATCAAGGTGCTGCTTTAGTAAAAGTGTTAAAATAGGCACAACTACTGTTCGACATAGACAAATGAGCTCCATCTTGATAAATGATTGATGAGTATTTTGATCATCATGTGTCACACGGCTATAAAACTGCTGTACTGATTCATGGAGTGGCGCTTAAAAAAGGGCAGATCATAATAGATCACGTCATGTATAAATAGTTGACCAAGAATCTTCAGTCAGAATGATTTCAGTTGGAATGGGAAAAAGTCTCCACGTAAACCTGGCTATTGACTGATAACCAGTTTATGATGTACCCCACCTCTCACCCAGAGTCGGCTGGTATGGGCTCCAACTCTAGAACAACCCTAATGAAGATACGTGCTAAAGAAAATAGAGAAACACCGTTTTGGGGCTTTTTACTACAGTTCCCCTGAGTTGTGAAGACCACATGGAAATTGTGGTGTTTCTTATTACTAAATCACATACTCAGAAACTCACCAAACTTTACCTGCAAACAGTGTGTCTGAATGACTCAAAACCCATGTATATTCATCATGACAGGACACACTCAATGGTACGCACAAAATGTAAACTCAATCGTAGTTATTTTGGATTTTGTCAATTTCCAGGGATCATACATGAATGAACTATTTAGGAATACACCCAATGATCACCAAATCTGAACCGGGTAAATCAGACAGACGGGCTGTGCTTACCTAGCTGCAGATCTTATAGAAATCGCTTCGTTTTATATTACTAAATCACCTTTTAGGGAGACTTTGACATGCTTCAAAGCTCATCAAATTTTGCAAACGTATCCTTGTGGAAATTGACATACCATAGTACTGTTTTCCACAGATTTTGTCCATTTGTACCTAAACAAACTCCCCCAAAGGAATTCAGCCAAATCTCAATTGAGATAACATACAAGCCAGACTGATGGCACTTAATTGTGCAGGGTGTTACTTTCTATCATAAGGTGTGGGCCAAACTTAGCGGTAAATTTTGATGATTTGCCACCAGACAGGAATCTCTCATAACACAGCCCCAAAACCTCCAATCTTGACTAAAAGTGCTGTGTGTGAAGCTGGTCCCATCCTTAGGGGATCCATATGTCACATCCCAAGAACGTGGTTTGCTTTTTAAAGAAGATAAAATATATCCAAAACTCTCTCTAAAAAAAAAAGACTGGTTTAAGTTACTTAACCGCAGCTATCTTAGACCCTCCATTGGAGACAAGGTAAAGGGTTAAGTGAGGAGGTGGTGCATCCCCTGGTGACATCATCGCTTTATCCCGGCATGCATACAAGTGCTTCAGTGCCATGAGGCTCAAGTGGGCGCAGTGCATCCAAATTCCAGTGTTCTATTTAGCAGTGAGCACCGTGTAATTTGGCTCCTATCTGATTGGCAAGCCGCGTAACCGGAGAGCCGAGCTGGAAGTCCGTCAAACCAACCGTAGCTTACCTTGGCTTAAAGCTGAGCCTGTTTCTGCTTCAGCTGGCCTCTGTATTACTATCATTATTATTATAAATGGTGCCTGCCCGGTTGCTGGGATGCCTGTGCAGGGTTCGGTAGGTACAGGTAAGACAGGACTGGACAAATGGAGGCTGCCGGGGCCTGCTTAGATGATGAAAACAGACCCTGCTCTCAGTGCCAGGGCATTCCACAGCATGCCTCCCTGACAGTTTGATACATCTGCTTTATCTGCACATGGACTCATAACACATATCCAGGCATGGAGTGGTGTGCGAGGAAGATGTGCAGTTTTAGACCCAATATCCTTTAATTTAGAAGGATTTGTCGAAACAAATAACAAATGGTGAGCCTATCCCACTGGGTTTAGGGTGAGAGGCAGGGCTCACTACAGATATTCACAGTCTTATTCACACCAATGGATGAATATATGAATTTAGAGTCTTTGTGCATTTTTGTGGAATGTGGGAGGAATCCGGAGTACCCGGAACATGCAACTTCCAAACAGAGGCGTTGACATGGAGACTGTAACCTGAATCGCTTTACTGTGGGGCAAATGTTGCCCATAAGTTAACCAGTCAATTATGAATCGATAAAAACACACTTAATTCCAAACACTTATATAGCTGCCCTTTGATTGATTGGCAACCAGTCCTAGGTGTACTCTGCCTCTTGCCCAAAGTTGGCCAGGATAGGCTCCAGTTTAGAAAATGGATTGATGCATTGCAAACAACACAAACAATTGGACTGAAACGCACAACACCAGTCACAAATTATACGAATCAAAGCTTTTTGCTCGCAAAAAGATGCTTGATAGAAGCTCTGAATGAGAGTGCTATCAAATCAATGGAAACTGAACTAAAACAGGAAGTGGACAGCTACCAGAATAAAATGATTTACTTCATATAACCAACACCCAAAAGTACATGGTCAACCCCAGGGTATTGGAATATCAGTCATACTTCATTGTAACATACAGGGCATTTTCATTTTCTCATCTTGTGTTCTCCTTCTCTTACCATACTTTTTTTTTCAGAAAATAAGCATAAAAGGTAAAACACACACAGTTTAGTTCTGTGAGATTAACTTACTTTAAGGTAACTCCGTACAGTCTCGGGGTCCGACGTTCATTGCATGGACCTCACCCAGTAGCAGCGTAATATGTAACACTTTCTGACAATCCTTGAAAATGCTGTGAGGACAGGATCCTTCATCGACACATTCAAACCTCTCAGTCACCCGTTTGTGTGTGTGGGCGAATGCTTGAGTAGATCCTGCACATGGGATAAGACCTCTTTGAAATGAAGACGTACTCTAGTTTCTTTAATCTGCTCTCCTTCTTCATTCTCCTCTCATCTGCTTCTGTTAATCTGTCGGCCGCATACTCGACATTACTTTGCAGCATATCATTATTATTCTTATTATATATATTTTTTGCACTCCAGCCAAACATCATAGAGTGATGAAGTACAGGCAATGGGCAATTTGGCCTTGAGGCCCACTTCCGTGCCAGTGCAAGAACACCGTTGTTTTTTAAAGAATGGCCATGGTGGCTTAGGTAAAATGGGTGCACACTTTTCTCCTTTAACCAGCTAACAACTTTTCAAGGCTTGTTTGTCTATGTCAAAGAGAAAAGAACCCTATTAAATTTTAATGAGCTCGAGATGGACTCTGTAGCTAAAGTCGTTTGCCTATAGTCAATGGCTTTGGGTATGCATGCTATTATACACATTTGCTTTGGTAATTTTATTTTGTGTTACATCGTTGTCCCTTTATTCAGTTGCATGGTAATTTTCCTCGGACACCTTTGCAGATGACCACATTTCCTTACGAGGTCCATTGAGTTTGCAAAGTAAATGCTGTGGATGTTGTTGAACATGCATTAAACATTGGACTGTTTTTGCAGATCACGTCAAGTAACATTTGCAGTGAAAATGTTTGTGACACAGCAATTTTAACTAAACTAATGCTAAGTCTGCTGTGTTGTAGCGGGTTTGCTTCGCTTGAATGCTAGCAAAGCTAACTAATTCTCATTAGCCATTTTGCAGTTTAGTGTCTAATAATGACATGTTCAGATTCATTATCATATAAATCCGTGTGCTTCTGAGCTCTAATTGGAGTAGCTATTCTCGAGTGTCCTATGGAGGAAGTTCAACAATTGAGTACTTTACGTAAACGAGTAGCTGTCATCTTGCTGTTGGGGAAATTGCCTTTTGTTTCTATGTAAAATTGCAGTAATCCATGTCATGTGATCCTCAAAAGTTGATTGTGTGTCTCGGGAGTGACGCTTTGCTTAACATTCACCTTATTGAAGACAGAAGGCTCTTGTCCAAATGTCTCTTTTGACATTGATTTAATGTACAATGAATTTTAGAGCAACATTTTTGCCATCATTTGCTCAGAAAAAAACTGAAACACCTGTGTGTCTCATATGGCATGCTTTGTGATGCCATGCCAGCTTCCTCCATAACTACAGTCTTCACATTTCCCAACTATTGCCCAATTCAGGGTTTAAAACATTCAAAAACGTCTTCAGAAGCAACCTTTACTAAGGGATGGTCTAGCCTTCCGGCGATTTTCTAGTGTTTTCCTTGTGTCACAATACAAGGTTAAGATCATTAAAAGTACCATCCATCCAAGTGCTTATTCGATTCAGGGTAGCAGTGAATTGGTAGCCTCAGAAATACAGATTTAAATGGGAAATCAACCCAAACACATTTTTTTCAATAATATTTTTCCAGCAGGCCCACTAGTTGAAACACAACATTCTGATTAATAGTGTGTTTGTGGAATACGAGTTGAGCAGCAAAATCCACCCCTTTTTTAGCCATCTCCGGGGGCGGCTATTTTCTCACTTCTGTCGACTGAAAGTTACTTAAAGGGGAAGTCAACCCAAACATATTTTTTCAAGAATACGTTAAGAATACTATGCAAGCCCACGAGTTTAAACAAGGCTGTCGTGTCAGGGAGACAGGAGGAAAAATTGAAGTGCAGTCTAAAGTATTCAAATAAAAGAAAACAAAAAGGCCAACAAGGCACAATAAAGATCAAAAGGAAAACAAAACAAACACCAGGACAGGACTGGAGTTGACTTTGACAACAGACAAATGACAACGAACTGACAAGGACTGAAAGAAAGCAGGGAACTAAATACAGACAAGTTGACACTACAACGAGGAACACCTGAAGAAGACACAGAGGGTAGGAGGGAGCTGGTTGGCTAACACAAGGGACCGGGGATGACAAGTGCAGGTGGACTCAATAACTTAACGAGAGACAGACAAAGGAACACAAGGAAAAACATGAAACAAACCATCGTCTCTGCTGTGTATTATTTTGAATTTTGAGGATGGACCTACGAAGAGTGACGTTGCTCACGAAGTATAGGTCACAGCAAGTAAGCGAATTTGATTGGATGGTTCATTTTTAACCGAGGCCCAGTGCGGTGAAGGGCTTAATTTCCAGACCCACGTTCTTTGTGGGCGTGGCTTGCCAGGCTACGGAGACGGGCAAGAGACAGGCTACACCATGGACTGGTAAGAACTAAAGTCAGACGTGATAAACATCAATGACCTTTTTCTTTGTTTCACAACACTTGGTATGTTACCCTTGTACCATGATGCTACAATATATGGCCAGATCCTAGCACTACTCATATTTTTAAGGCCCCACAAATGTTAACGTATCTGGCATTAGATGTTCCAATCCATGTCCCGCCATATTCAATTTGTTAGAATCTTTGAATTGGAACATCCTCCGTGAAGTCATGACATCATCATCCTTCAAATGCAAACTTGGAAGGATCCACCATTTGAAAAGGAAACCAGATGTTATCTAAATCAAGATGCTTAAGAATGACTTTAAGTATCAATGAGTTGTGGAGTTGTTTAAATGTATGCATCTATGTATGAGCGACTGTCTAAACAACGTCTAATGCTATCCAAATCCATTTTTAAACTACACATTTGTGGGCCTAGCTGAACAGGATCCCTCCTATTTGATCCTTCAGTTCTTAGCCCACACAAGACATTACGAAAGGAGGCTTTTATTAGCTCACAACCATGAAACAAGCAGAGAGCAGACAGCCGCTATCAACGTTGTCTCACTCGATTCATGGCCAAGCGCCCCTCCCAATCTCCCTTGAAAGTTCTCCTCTAAATGTCTGTATGTCCTCAGAGAGGCTTGGCCACTGTTTTTAAATCCATCTGCAGGCACGCTGCCTCAGCATGCGCACACATCCATCTTAAAAGATGCCACATCACCACGGAGACATGGCACAACAACATCAGAGCCAAAATACGCACAAGGGCGTTCAAAAGGAACTTTGTGATTGTCTTGGGTCACCTTTTTTAATCCGGACAACATGTTGATTGTGACTACTACTCAAATGTATCACTCAAGTGTTGTATCGAGGCATTGGAGCGGTGACATCAGCATGTCTGAGCACCGAGTCGTGATGTCCCGCCGCTGCCACTGCTGTAGTTGTGAACAGAATATCCAATCAGTTATCGTTTGTCTGTCTCATTCCTAAACCCTTCTTGACACCCTTTACCTCACCGTCCTATTCTTTGTAATTCTGCGGGAGTGTCTCAGATTTAAACAAACCTTTAAATGAGACTGCAGACAAATAAGACATAATGGGGCAGAGGCGGGAAGGCAGATGGAGAGGGAGCAACGAAACATGAACACGCCTGAGGACGGCCATCCGTCTGCTTACTTCTTTTTTTTCTTTTTTTTTTTTTTGTCCCTAAACAGCTTTGTGCGTCTGTCTGCTTGTGTTCACGTCGTCTCATCTTCCATTTAAATGTCACTGACCCTTTGCTCTTTATTTGATCCTGCGGAATCTGGCCGCAGTGCACTCATTTGCTTTCAGTTCTGCGACACATAAACACACAAACTATTGCAGGTTCACACACGTATTGATGTGTACTCGACATACAGCAAGTGAAAATGCAAGAAAATATGGTTGACGCTTGCAGCTACTATATCACACTTTCCACTTCACTTCCTCCTAAAGATACAGTATTTGATGGACTTCTTCCACATCAAACTCAGCTAAAGTGGGGTACACACAGTGATTTTTAACAACATAATCACTTTTTGAATAGTGAGACACCTCAAAAAGCAGAGTGGCAAAGGGCATCCAGACTGCTAAAAAGACAAAGAAGAAGAAATAGTAGTGGTTGAAAAAATCTGAAAACTAACTCTTGGTCATTTTTCATGAACTCTGTGTTGACCACACAAAAGGATTTGCCATTGTATAAAGTAGGTTTAACAGGTTTAGCATTTTCAGGTTGTCAACCCTGTTTTTGAAGAGTTGAGGTTGGAATAAAACACTTTTAACACGCCCCACACCGCTGGATAATCACTCAGGATAATCTTTCAGAGAGATTTGATAATCAAGCCTTAGCTGACTTGGATTCTAAGGGAGGGAGAAATGCTCAAATTAGACTCGATTGTTGGTACGTGGAAATAGAGCTGGGCATTTTACGAAAAATTGAGCGTCCGTTTTTCGTCATCCGTCTGCATCGTGGCCACCGTTCAGTCGTCCGTCATACGCCTTTTTTTTCGGGGGGGGGACATAGTACCCGCCTATAGGCCAGTCCGCCTCTGATTTTAAACGGGTTTCCGTCAGCGATTCCAAAGGCAAAATTCTATAGGATATGCTTATCCTGTTTAGGATTGTGGGTAAAATGGAGCAAAAAGGCAGATTACACCCTGGACTGATGGCCACTCAATCACAGGGCCCTTTCTCAAAGTGTTGCCACAATTTTGGAAGCATATAATTGCTCAAAATGTTTTGGAATTAAGATTAAGAAGTCTAGTCCAAGTGCTAATGGATTCATTGATTGAAAAAGAGCTGTGTCCTAAGACTTTTGTCGATAGAAGTGAGCACTGAACTCAGTGTAGGAGTGTACTGCTGCCAAATAAAGAGCATGACCTCAAGAGGAAAATGGCAAGTCATTCCTGGCACTCTATATTCCGTTCTTGCCAAGAATGTAATTGGTCTGAAATCTCACACACAACATATTCTATGTGTTTTGGAATTGTTTAACCCCTAAAATGAAAAAAAAAAAAAATGAAAAAAGTTTTGTATTGGTTGCCATGGCTACATCAGCCTACCCGGTTCCAGTCTGTATCTGATTTATACGGAGCAGCAATATACTGTACAGTCTGTGCTATGGAGAAGTCTTAAGGCCGAGATAGACCAATCTGACGTCGGCTAACTGTGAACGACGCTTACCCTCTGTGGCGTCGGGCCGAGCACTGGAAAAAAATGATGAAAATAACGACAGTGACAGAAAGCGACGCCGACCATTAAGTACTGTCTGTGCATGAGATGTAATACCCTTCCTTACCATCAGCAGCGGTATTCACTATCCCTCATTGTTAGAAAAAGCCTCACGATGAACTCCCACGCGGAACAAACCCTCATGCTCTTGACACAGTATCATGCAATACTTACATTGTCAACCCTCGCTCTTGTACATTTTTGGAATAGAATCAAGATTAAGGTAGCGAAGGTGAAATTCTCAAGGCTTTCCATCACTTACTGTTTATCCGCATTCTTCAGCCTCTATGAAACAGGATTTAGCCTGATAACTAAAAAACGGTTGGACCCAAACAATTTAGGCCTTGGTTGAAGTCTAAACTCTGCAAAGTAATATTGTACACTGAACTGAGTAGATGACATTCACCCTAAAAAGTTTTATAATTGCTTATACCAGGGGTCGGCAACCTGTTACACTGAAAGAGCCATTTCGATCCGGTTACCGAAAACACTGAGCGCCGCAAACACTTTTTGATGTAAAATGAAGATGTGTGTATATATGTATATGTGTATATATGTATATGCGCAGAAGAAGTGACGGCGTCACTGTCACTCACGACGTAGTGTTTATGTGGTGCAGCGTGTCGGGGCATTTCGACAGTGGAGCGATTCGGTCAGAGGTAGAACTAGAAATATAGTATTTGGGGGGAAATGATGAGGTGAGGCTTTTTTCGATCTCATTTCATCGAGACGTCACTAAAGGTGACGTCACGTCAAAACCGCGCGTAAAAAATGAGCCGATCGAGCCGTGACTGAATTACTACTATCACCATAAATGTACACTTTATTCAATTAAAGTCAAATATAGTCAATACTGTTACTCAAAACAACTGCAGAGTCGCTGTCAGCACTGATGCCTCCGCCCGCGCGGAGTGCATTTTGGGCTCCTGACGTCAATGTCGGATGTATGCAACCTGGAGGTTCAGACTGCGATCGCGTTGCAAAAAAAAATACGATAGGTATCCAATCTAAGACCACATATGAAAGTGGCCAAAAACGTCGACTTACTAAGAAGATATGATGCACTTTTTTGAGACAAAATATCATGCACTTCAATCGGACACTTATAAGTTATTTTCCCAAGCCACGCAGAGCCGTAAACATGAGGATGAAAGAGCTGCACGCGGGTTGTCGACCCCTGGCATAGACTATATAGTAAAACCATAAATATATATCCCAAATTATCCCAAAACATTTCAATGTTATTTCAACCACATCTTACAGCGCTACCCTAAAACAAAAATAAATGTTAACAACCCAGACAAAACGTAGCTCCTTCCTGACACACAAGGATGTTACTCTTAGTTGAGATGTATCACTTCAACATACTTGACACCAATTCCTACTTTCCTAGTAGCCGGTACTTTGGCAACATATTTGGTCTCTTAGAATATTACAGGAAGAGCATGAAATATGTAAATGTATTTCAAATTATGAAACAAGACAAAAGTGTAACATTCATCAACAAGTCTCACCCTCCCAGTTGTTATATAAAGAGATCTTATTCATTGGCAGGGCGACTGAGTCATGTGACTGTGGCACTGTTTCTGCTGCTAATCAAATCTACACCAGACATATTTGTTTATTTATATTTACTTATTTGGATCTACCCCTTGAGATAGATTTGCTCAATCTTTCCTTCCCGACAAACAACCTTAGCCGATTGCTCAAACGAATTAGGCTTGTGTTTGCGCGCCTGTCACTCGTTGTTTTGAACACGCTGTTATTAACCAGCAGTCATCAACGAGCTCGTGTCGCCATCACTCATGCTCTTTTAATTAGAAAATAATCAGAGTTGGATGAGAGCTTCATTAAATCTCATCTGTGGAGCCGTCAGCCACAAACAACATAGGAGTGGGAGATTTATCAGCCTTATGAAAAGAACTCATGTACCTCCCCTTTGCTTGCTTTGTCTCTCCTAACCATCAGGTTGGAATGAATACACGAAAAAGAAAGTCCAAAGAAGGAAAGGACATTGGAGGATGTGAGCAGGAGGAAGGGAAAAAAGAGATTATTAGTGCTAATTAACAGAAACTTAAGTGTTTATCAGCACTCTGTCTCTGTCCAGTATTGATCCTTTGAGACCGAGGTGGAGTGTTCTTTTTTTTTTTTTTCTGCTTTCAGCGCTCCTTTTATTGTCTTGCCTTTTTCTCTCGACAGCGCATTAAGCCTGTGAGATTACATAGCGTTTTCATTCACTCGGCAGAGGTCACACCTGAAAATTATTATCATTCTGTCGCATTGTGTTTATTTATTGATTTAAAAAAGTGATCTTAAAGCGGACGTCAACTCAAACATTTTCTTTACAATAATACGTACTATGTACTCACAACTCTAAACGGTAAGACCATAACTATTGTGTTTGAAGAATATGAACTAGAACCCCCCCCCCCCCCCCCCATTTTTGTCCATCTTAGAGGGCGGACGTTTTGTCTTGTCAGCTTGTGAACATCACATGATCAAACCCAGAAAACAGGTGAGCTGTGACAATCTGTGATGTCATTTTCAGTTGAGAGCAAATGGCAAAATGGCCGCCTCCTTCGATGGATCAAAACGGGTTGATTTTGCAGCATGATTCATATTCAAACGCAATATTAAGTGTGTTAAGACGAGTGGGGGGACATAGACTATCTTGCTGTTAAGAAAATGTTTGACTTGACTTCCCTTTGATGTTCCTGGATTCACAGCCTCGTTGTGTTTCTATTACTATTCACATTGCAGTAGATGTCAAAAGTAGAACTGATTAAGCTATTCTGATACTTCATGACAATTGAAACAAAAGCCAAATAAAGACAGAATGACATCGAAGAAGGGTGAAAAAATAATGTGATTTGAATCAGCAGCAAACTGCAAATCTTCATGGGCAATCGTTACCAACATGTATTTCCTCAAATTGGGTCATTAATGTACTGAACTAAAGCGTACTAGGCATTTATTTTGAAGGGAGTGTCTTTCTTGAGAGGAAGCCTTTCTTTGTAAAAATGCTTGCATATAGGCATGGCCAGACCTCCTGTCCATTGCTTGGTTGACATAAAACTATTACTTGGTGTTACAACGGGAATGCATTGTGTCATTGCCCCGCATTAGCAGCTTCTATTTGCATGCCATTTAATTCCTGACTCTTATCAATAATGCAGTACAGCTGGAGACAAAACTAATTGTTTCCTGTGTACGTTTTTATCCGTCGCATATGATGGATGTGCTTTCCTGAACGGTGATGTGGCTGAAGTGCTTTTACAAAGTTACAGAAAGATGAGGCTCGAGTTGTCCTGACGAGGCCTGCTCGGATGAAAGGCGAAACGTCTTCCAAGACGACCAGAAATTTCGAGTTGCGATTAATTCAATGCCCTGAGAAAGTAAGATGAGTCGTGTCCAAGTTTGAGCTTTACTGTGATGTCTGTTGAGGTTTGTGTCTGCTTGATCATGCTGATCTTTCTTATTTTCTTTATGGAAAACGGCAGCACAGCTCACAATCGAGAGGTTTCTTTGGTTAATTGAAGACAAAATTCTCCATTGGTTTAAATGTGTATGTGAATGATTATTTGTTTATATGCCTAATGAGGACAAGCAGCCTAGAAAATGAATCGTTGATGTGTATGAATAAAACAGCTGGGTCTCTGGAGTGTCTGCCCACCTATCACATGCAAAATTATTATTTATTATATTATGTGTTGACATGCCCGTGTAATGTGTCAGCAGCTTGGTGATGAGATTCTGCCTCCATGAGTGAAAATACAATCAACACTGTCTTTACGGGGTTTGAGTGGGCTTTTGGAGTTGGCATTTGCTTTTTTAGATTAGAGGCTCAACTAGTAGCCACCCCTTGTCGTCATGGCAATGGCTGGGTTTACACTGCGTGGTTCAAGTGACACAATGACGATTTTTTTTTTGCTTTCAAGTGGCACAATTGGGATCAGCGTCATGGCAGTATAAAGTAAATGGAAAAAAACTAAACAAAAACAAAAAACGTATGAACTGAAATGTCTTCAGATCGTAATCAATCCTCTTCCAAATGTTGATTGAAATCTGACACTTTTCAGATATCTGCCAATACGAGTACATCCCAAGCAAGCTACAGAAACTAAAGCCAGCCGTGAGCTACAGTACATTAATCATCCATATACGCCGCAAATGGGAGCTTGACGTCACTGAAATATACCATTTGGTAATGTATACATACCCATGTTTTCCTAAACAATACAAATTAAAACATCAAAAACCACCTGCTGTGGATGTGGATCTACACTACAGTGAAAGAGTAAACCAGGGAAGGGCAACTTGGATCAAAGGTAAGAGTGGGTCGTCCTGTAACCGGAAGGAAGGTCTACTGTTCGAATCCCGCTCAGTCTGAGTCATGTGTCATTGTGACCTTGGGCAAAATACTTCATCCACTTTGCCTCCAGTGCCACTCACAATGATGTATGGCTCGGTATAAATGTTTGGTGGTGGAAGGTGGTGCCGTAGGTGCACACTGGCAGCCATGTTTCCCTCAGCCTACATACATAGTGTACCACCACCAGAGTGTGAATGCATGACTGCATGAATAACGTATCCATTGTGATCGCTTTGGGTGTCCGATTGTCCAGAAAAGTTCCGTAGAAATCTGATGCATTATTTTTATTAAATTCTGGAGGGGGCCACAATTTTTCATCAGTTCTACTCGGGGGGCCACATAGGACTTCCTAACCAGACAAAATATGTGCCCTTAATATATTTTATTTTTGATAATACATTTTTCAATGCATGTATAAAAGATCCACTATCCTAAACAACAACAAATGATTTGAAGCAAACAATAAACCACCGTACTGTAATTTTTTTCCCTAAAACAAAAGGCTCTCTCGCATAAATATTTCCATTCAAAGACAGCACAAAACTGTTGAGCAAGAAACCAATATTAAGTGCAAGAACTCAGTTTGTACATTTTTTCACAAAAATCAACTCACTCACAATTGTAATATTATTGAGGTACTATTGCATGTCATTCCAAATCTGCCCAAAAATCATTAGGCCAACTCACGTTGTAGTGTCGGGCAGTATAATACCCAGTTAAAATGCCACAAAGACATGCATGCCATCTAGTGGTGATTTGTGATACTACAACTTAAAACCATAGTCGACCCTTGCATATTTCTTTTCAACATTTTTTTTATATTTTGGATTTGTCCTGTTTTTTCCGGCATACCATTGCCCCAACCGCCCCGAATTTGGATGTTTAGGGATGTTTTTTTTAAATGGGCGGGGGTTCCTAAAAATATGTAAATACATTTATAATAATAATAATAAATTATTATTATTTAAATTGATCAAGGGGCCACTCGGAATGTGGTCAAATATAATATAAATAAGCAATGGTAGGTGTGTCATCCAATAAGTAAAATAATAATAATGTGGAGGTCACCCTCATTTAAATCAGTGAGGGGGCAAGAGTCACCACATATAATGTGTAATATTTGTATTACTTATTTATTACGGTTTACTTCTGAATTGTCACATGTCGTTTCGTTATCATGCAATTTTGGCATCTATGCATGCAGTTTAGTGTTATGTCAGCTTGAACACAGCCATAATGGACATGTGTCACTTGAAATTTACATGGAAAGGCAATCGTAATTGGGCACTTGCAAATGCAGTCCGGGACACCTGGGAACTATTTTAATTTGCAAAGAAAATGCACAATATCTCCTTTACATGATTTGTTTCTCTTTTAATCCAGTTTTCATGGTTTGTTTTGTCTAAAGATCAAGAAGAGTTATAATCTCTGATTTGATGACAAAAATGTTGTCTTTATGTGTAAAACAAACAAACAGAAAAATAAACAGGAGTGGTTTGCAAAGTTTTCTTTGAATTCAACGCTGTACTGATGCTATGACGTTACACTGCTGTGATGTCATTTGCCAATTAGCTCACACATCAATCATGGAAACAACTGTGCTCCCTGGTGAAAAATGTGACTACAGCCATCAAGTGGTTTCACCTTTTTCCTGGAGGCAAAAAAAAAAGGAATCATTTATTTGATTTGGCATTTACTTGTTTAAGTAGACAATGCACCCGTCGACTAATTGAGACGTGTCGTCAACTGAGCGGAGGCCTCTAGTTGAGCAAGTACAGTAGTTGCCCCGGAGAAGCCAATTTGCTGATTGCCTGTGTGATTGAATCATAGCGACATGAAGTCTGACAGAGGGTGGCTGGTGTCAATGCGCAGATTATAGACAGAGCGGAAAGAGTGGACGTGAAGCAGTGATGGACGGCTACACACACATTTAATGTTGTAACACCGACGCTGATGGACAGATGGGAGAGGGGGGAAAAAGAATGAGATGGATGGCGGGCACGTAATAACGCGGTGCGTGTCGCCTGTTGAGCGCGCGCGTGAAATTGAAGAATGTGTATAATATCCCTTTTATTGTTAGAGCGCGTGTCTCGGTTGGACGCTGTGATTTGTCAACAGACTTTAAGAGGATTACGGCGGCGTTAGGAGCAGCCATCGTGACAGATACAGCAGCTGGGTTGTGTTCTGTTGCCGTGACGACCCTCATCACTGCTGCCTTGCTGTGTTAACACACGAAAGCACATTTTTGGACTGTTTGCTCTCTTTTTTTTTTTAATACTCTGACCACATCACAGACAATTCTATTATTGGAAGGTGATGACCCTGCTTACACTGCGCCCCCCCAATCCTCCACCCCCCTCCGCCACCCCCATCCCTATGTTCAAGTGTCACAAGCCAACTTTGATCAATGCACACTGGTGAGGATGAGCTTGCAGCCAGAAGGTGCAGGCCTTCTCACTCTGTCGCGTGTGTACGGATAAAAGATGTATAGAGACCAGTGGTGCTCCGATCGATTGGCCACTGATCGTGACCGGACGATTTCCGGGAAAAAGTACGTGATCCGCATATGTTGATCAATGCCATTCATTGCTGCACTGTAAAACTTTGCTGTAAAACTGGCAGCCTTTACTGTAAAATTTCACACAGTAGTTTACTGTAATTTATAATTCTGTATATTACTGTAAAATACAATGCGCCGTGGGGGGCAAAAAATAAAATACAGCACTTTTAAACTTTCCTGTAAACCGTGTTGCGTCATCGGAAGTATGCCAGAAAAGAGAGGGAAAACATATAGAACAGCAGCCATTTTTTCTTCTCCGCGAAATACCCTTTTCGCCAGGCAGAACGGACAGTGACACCTGCACCTCGAAGTCTACCACCTGTCCACTAGGAGTCTGGAATTGATGTAAGTTGTATATTTTTTTTTACCTAATGTGTGGAAATTAAAATGTTGGTGCCTTCGAACCTTGTTATACAATAGCGAGCAAGTATTTGTATTTTTCCCTGTGGCTTGCATATTTCTGAAGTTCCCCCAGCAACAAGGTGGTTCCTAGAAGCCAAAGTGTAGAGAAAAAAAACAACGCCCAAATATTTTTTTGTTGTGTGATGTTCTGCACTTTTCATATTATGAAATACAAAAAGTGGTGTGATTGTGCAGCTAATTGTCTAACAGTCACTTTGGGCTGAAACCGCATGCTTGTTAACCTCATTGCCACTCAATTCACAGTTGTCACCTGAAAGGCTGATTTTGCTTTTGTTTTACTTTGTTTTTCTAGATGCTACACCAACATCAATCCAGAGAGGGGAAGCAAAGTTATCATCGACACATTGTGGTTCTTGTTTTTCTTACTGTTAGCAGGCACAGTGATATGTGATAAGTATGAAGGGTTCCCGCAATGTTTTTTTCTTGAAACATTGGCCCTGTATGTTAACCATTGTCATTGACATTATAACAAGAAAAGTTGAAAAAGAACTAATACGTTGTCTTTTGTCTTTATTGTCAATGATCGTGATGGTGGTGGAGTTGGAATGGTTTGAATTGGTCAAAAAATATGTAGAAATTACAGGAGGATTAAAAAAATAAATAAAAAAATTCTGGGCTTGTGAAATTTGGGGGCGGGGGAGTTGCGATAAGGATAAGATGAACGGTTTAAAGATAGATAATCGGTCTAAAAATTTAGCAATTACATGGGAAAAACAAACCAAAAAAATCATAATGTGGCTTTTATTTTGAAATTCTGAATTAAAAAAGAGTAAATTTGAATAAAAAATAAAATAATATAGTCAAAATACAGATTGTATTTAAAAAAAGTATTTTACTGTATCATCATAAATTACAGTAGTTCACTGGCAGCAGTGATCCAGTAAAATATTGTAATCAAAAATACAGTAATTAACTGGATCTAAATTTACAGTATCATACTGTAAATTACAGATATAGTAAGATAGTGTAGAAAATTACAGTACTTTATTGGATAACTGCTGCCAGTAAAATACTACAATTTCTACGGTGAGAGGTTTTACAAGTGTAATGACAAAAAACGACAACTACAGACCAGCCTGTGGGCAGTGTTACAGATCAAAGCAGTAACTGAATCCTAATATACTGCTTGTTCAGAAAAAAAAAATCGGATTAATCAATTATCCCAGCAGTCTTCGGGAAGTAGGCGGGGCACATGCAAACACCACACTGGGAGGCCGGGGCCGGGATCGAACCCACTACCTCTGAACTGTGAGCCGAACGTGCTAACCAGTCGACCACCGTGCCGCTATTCATCAATTAATGGAAAAATAATTAACAGATTACTGGATTATTAAAATAATGGGGTCACTGATGGTGTAGCGGTACACATGCCTGAGTTGTGTGCGAGCAGCGTGGGATCGGTTCCCTCTCAGTGACCGTGTCTGTGTGTGTGTGTAGTAAAATCATACTTTGAGCAAATATTTGTCATAAAAACACTTGAAGGTCATAAATGTAAAACCATCTAATAATGGATGGTGTGCCTTCGTGTGCCAAGCAGGGGCGGAGGTTTGGGTGGGCCTGGGTGTGCACAGGCCCACCCAGATTGACAGACTGCCCACCCAGTGAGATTCATGAAAAAATATATATATATATATATATTTTTTTTTTTAACTTGCACCTTGTTGTGTTTTTATTTTATTGAATATTAACAATAGCATAATTGTGGTTGTCTAAGGAAGATCTGAACTTCATATTCAGTTTGTCATTTTATTTGAATATACGATGTGTCGGGACAGGAGGATTGTGCTCAGTGAGAGAAATATTCGGGCCCACCCTGATTTTTCCAGGCCCACCCATTCGCCACGTTGTGGCTCCGCCCCTGGTGCCAAGGAACCAAAAAGTCGTACCTCACTAGTCCAATTCTCCTCCTCTCACGTCAGACCATCGTAAGCCGATGGTCTCACTGTCCTGGATTTCATTAAATTGTGAAAGTGTACCTAATATTGTGGCCATTTGGTGTGAATTTATTGCATAGTCAGCAAATTAAATTTTTATGTTTCTGAAGATGAGATGATTTTCTGCTGTTATTAGCTGTTCCTCACCATCTCTACTCAGTGCTTCACTGTGAGGATTTTGCAGCTCTACAGCGTTTTTTTTTTTTTTTTTTTTTTTTTTTACAAAAGGATTACAAGCTCTATTACTGCTACGGCCCTTGTACTTGTGCGCTCAGCATTGTAGTACAGTAATGAACGTGGTGTGTGTGTGTGCGTTTTCGTGTTGGATATCAACACATTCTGCAGTAACGAATGCTAATCCTCTCTTATCTGCTTTAACCTCGAGGCAATGATAGAAACTGCTACAGTGACACGCCGCGTTATAGTGTGTAAGTTTGTGTATGAGCGTGCGCGTGTGTGTGTGGGTGTGTGTGTGTGTGTGTGTGTGTGTGTGTGTGTGGTCACTATTAACATGCTTGTCCATAAACACAGTTGACAACAGGATGACACCTTTTCTCATTGAACTTCAAGGCGTGGTCTGACCCCCTCCCTCCCCATGACTTATCATCACGAAACGAGCACAATGGACCATTGAACCTTTCATTTATATTCCACGCCATCTCAACCATTTTAGTCCACCATCCTTGACTTATTTGAGCATTCTTAATGCGTATTTTAGTGGAAGATGTATTTTGTCATCGCTATGAAGCCTGTTCCTAGATTTTTTTTTTTTTTCACACAGGCTGAATGCTCTCCTTTGTTCCCCTTTAACCTTCTGTATTTTTCATTTTTATTCCTTGAAGAAAATCACGGACCATCTGTTTGAAGTAAGCCTATACCTTGATCTGGTGAACTCTCTCTCTTTGGAGGCCATTTACACAACGCTCTATGGTCTGGGTTAATTTAAAGTAAAATAAAAAACTAAGTGATATTTGGCCCTGTTTACTTAGTGTTTCACACTGAAAATTTCATCATCAGACTAAAGGCCACGCAGTAAAAAGCATAGTCAAAAGCAACTCAAAACCTGATTGGACTGTGTATTGTGTGTCATGAAACATTTCTCAAATGTAAGACGGAGAGGGACAAAAGTGGTTCCAACAAATGAAATGTTTGCTTTGGCTGTGATTTTTGCATCACTTTCAACACTGGTTTGTGTTGTACGTCTAGTTATCACATAAGCAGAACTGTACAAAAGTTGACCTGAGACCACATCTTCAAACGGTCTACTTGTTCGGTATGGACCAGGATGCAGCTGATAGCCTTAATCAGAGATGGGCATTCAATCCCAGAGACAGAATGGTCCGTCCTGGACCAGGGGTGGGCAATTCCAGTCCTGGAGGGCCGGTGTCCTGCCCGTCTTCCATCTCTCCCTGCTGCAACACACCTGGTTCAAATGATCATATAATCAGCAAGGTCTGCAAAAGCTGGATAACGATCCTGATCATTGAATCAGGTGGCTTGCAGCAGGGTGACATAGAAAACATGCAGGATACCGGCCCTCGAGGATCGGAATTGCTCACCCTTTTTCCTGAACTGACGGGCGCCACGTTTTGGGACGGAGGACGAAGTTTTTTTTATAAAGAATGGACCAAGCAAGGACGGAATTGGCTTTTTGTCCATCCCTGTAATCATCCCTTAACTTTCAAGTACCGACTGACGCGTTGTGTTGGGTTCTTTTAAAAGGCAAGACCACTGTTCTCTTCTGCGATACCACCGAGCCAACTTTATTAACTGTATGGGATGTAGGAGACAAGTGGATAGCATTTTGTTTTATTAACTAACTGTTAACATCTAATTCATACCTTACCCCTTTGCATGCAAAGTATGTCCTGGTCTGGGGCATCTCTAGGGCATAAAAATCTCTCCAAAGCATCATTCATGCTCTTGCCAGCGCCACCATACACTTAAAGAACCACCCGAAAGTGGAAGTCTTTTGTTCTCTTCATTGCATTTTTTTTCCAATAATTATTGTTATTGCAAAATAACGCCAATAAACATTGAAAACGTCAGAGTTATCAAAGTTAAATGAAACCATTCTCACAAGTGTGAAAACATTCTGAGACCATGAGATGTGCACCAGGATTGGAATTAGATAGCGTTTGAACTTGCCCATACAAATGTACACACCAGAACATTTTAAATGACAGTATTTTC
The DNA here is from genome assembly GCF_054856515.1 of Filicampus tigris. Taxonomy (NCBI): domain Eukaryota; kingdom Metazoa; phylum Chordata; class Actinopteri; order Syngnathiformes; family Syngnathidae; genus Filicampus; species Filicampus tigris. The sequence continues at coordinate 20,167,012 of NC_141223.1, forward strand.
CGGACTATACGTTGCTCCGGAGTGCAAGTCGCACCAGCCATAAAATGCATAAGAAAGAAAAAAAACATATATAAGTCACACTGGAGTATAACTGTTTTGGAGGAATGTCCATCTGTCGAAAATGAGAAGGTCACAATAAAAAAGAAAAAAGATGGCCCACAGTGCCATGTTTGTGATTATAAAGCATCTTCAGGAATTCACATTACTTCAAGTGGAAATCTAACCAAACATATTTTTTTCAAGAATATGTTCCTAGCAGGCCCCCCAGTTGAAACACGGCATTCGGCTTGATATTGCATTTGTGCAATATGAGTTAAGCAGCAAAATCCATCAATTTTTAGCCATCTCTTTAGCTCAGCTTCAGAAAACAGGTCAGCCGTGATTGGTCGTTACCAGAGCCCTGAGTAGTTGTGATGTCATTTTATGTTGACAGAAGTGACAAAATGGCCACCCCCGGAGATGGCTAAAAATGGGTGGATTTTGCTATATTCCATATTAATCAGAATGCCCTGTTTCAACGAGTAGACTTGCATAGAACATAATCTTGCAAAAAATATGTTTGGCTGGACTTCCTCTTTAAGTCAAACTCTGCCAAAGTTTTCAAGAATACTGATGACGTTTTTAAAGTTTTTAAAAGACTCGACAACTGGCCTGGAATGTAGATTGCAGCATTTTCAGTCATTTTTGTAGGTCTGTTCAAAGGTTAAAAACAGAAATAGATTTTTTTTTTAATTTAATTTTTTTTTACGAGAGTATTATCATGTAAACATGCTCTTGTTTACCAGCGTTGTTCAGCTTTCCAATCAAGTCAGTTCAATCAGAAGTCAGTTTGTTGTTGACTTTTCTTGAATTTCTCAAGGGCTGCCTTTATCTCTTTTGATGATACAAACCGCAACGCTCAGTTCTTCCATTCTGGAACTGTTGATTGCGGCGCTCCACTTGCCAGCACCCTACCCATTTCAAGTACAAGCACGGGCCACCACTCTTGCATTCAGCCGACTATAATGCTCTTTGTGATCTCTCCTTGGCTCACTGAGTAAGGGACACAATTCACTAAAGCTAAGCTTTATAGATGCTGAATGGGGAACACATTAGTGTGTGCGTTAAAGTAAGACGAAGGCTGAAAGATGGATGAAGAGCTTGAGTATAAAGGCTAACTGACAGGTTTGGCTTTTGGTTTCATATCACTTAGGACGAGGAGAATATATGCAGTATTTTTATCAAATGCATTAGCAAAACAAACTACAAAAAGTTTTGAATAAAATGATAATAAATAATCTGAAAAGGAGGCCGCGCTGTCTCCATGTAACAGTTAATTAAACTAGTCCACGAGTAGCATAAAAGCTAATGATTTTGCGCCATCATTAGCGTCTTTTGCGCCATCATTAGCGTCTTCTGCTAATGATTATGCACACCACAGCTAAGTAAGGCTTTTGGATTGGGTTTGAATTTTGGGGATGGGTTGAGATCTATAAACTTTGGCATAGCATTGACATGTTCTGACATTTTGAGTCTGGGTAGAAAAGTTTCACAGCCTGAAACTTTCCATGGGAATGAACTAAAATTTACATGAGATTCTTCAAAATGGTTGATTAGTCTACGACAGAGAACTGGACTGCCACTAAAAATCAGCCCTGGAATTTTGTCTTAGACCAGCCCGCATGCGTGCTTGTGCACATGTGCATTCCTACGAATGCTTACCTCTGTAACTGAGAAATCATTGTTTATCAAACCATCCACATTCAGAGTTTTAGTGAGAGAGAGAGAGAGAGAGAGAGAGAGAGAGAGAGAGAGAGAGAGAGAGAGAGAGAGAGAGAGAGAGAGAGAGAGAGAGAGAGAGGAGAGAGAGAGAGAGAGAGAGAGAGAGAGAGAGAGAGAGAGAGAGAGAGAGAGAGAGAGAGAGAGAGAGAGAGAGAGAGAGAGAGAGAGAGAGAGAGAGAGAGAGAGAGAGAGAGAGAGAGAGAGAGAGAGAGAGAGAGAGAGAGAGAGAGAGAGAGAGAGAGAGAGAGAGAGAGAGAGAGAGAGAGAGAGCGAGCATGTGTGTATGGCTAGATAGGCGTGTATACTGTGCGTATACACTATGTACATTGTTTTTTTTTTCTTGTGTGTTTGTGTGTGGGTGGGTGTGTATGTGTTTGTTCTATCAAAGTCTGTCTGAATAAATTCAATTTAATTGGTAATTAAATACCACAACAATGAAGACTGCGCCCCCCACCCCCACCCACAAGGACACCAGCCTGCAATGTCTGACGGCCAGTCCAGCCCTGGGTTAAAATCGCCACACTTTTTGCATATTCCGTTACATTTTTGTCCTGTAGTTTGCTTTGCTTAAAGATGTTAGTGCTTCATTTTATGTTGTTGATTTAGAATGTGCTCGTATAAGCAAATTCTTTTGTATGCACTTATTCAAGAGTCAGCGCTTTAAGAGATATTTTTTACTTTTATATTTTATAAGATAGACTTTTTGTGCCCAGTATGCACGAAAGATTCTACTGCAAGTTCAGTGACAGCGAACTATTTGCTTTGTCTTGTTTTTTTCCATTTGTTTAAGATGGCTGTTCCATGAAATGAAAAGCATGCTGGCACCAGTACTGTCTCACCTACTTTTAACCACAAACTGCAGCAATGGTGTCAAATGTCACATTCCCTCTTTCTTTCAGTTTTCACCTGCCTTTTGGAGACAAAATTGAGCCTCTGTATGGAATGATTCCGTTTTTTTTTTCTGAAAGGCGTGGTTGGCCCTGTGCTGATTACAGAGCATCAAAATGATCCAGCTATTAGCAGGCTTATAATAGATTGGGATTTTTCATTATAGTCGTTTTTTATTTCGCTTTGACTTTTGTTTTTGAAATGCAGTTAATTTTAATTAGTTTTTAGAGCAGGTTCATGAGTTTTAAAAATTATAATTATTAATCAATTTAGTTCTGTTTTTATTAATTTTAGATTTTGGTAAGATTTTTTTAATAACTAGTATTTGTCAAGTGCAAGATTTAAAAAAGTCACTAATTGTTGTGTAATAAAGTAAGTTGCAATTGTAAAATGAGTGTTTGATCTCCTTCTGCAATACCAAAATAAACACATTTAAAATGAAACATCGAAAGCTCATATATGATTTTAATTGACAAAAAGATGAAAACGAAGGACATTTTCACTATCCAGTGATCCCTCGCTACCTCGCGCTTCAACTTTTGTGGATTTTTCAGAAGCATTCATAAAAAATTAAAAGTGAAACAACACAGCCATATCGGCAGCTATATTGCAGAAAGACGCATTGTTTCAAAGATATGAGTTGACTCGGTGGCTTTGTACATACCCGTAGGCACTCATAAAAGGAGGTGACTGGTTCCCAGCGCGAGCTCGACCAACAAGAGCACAAGTGGATTTACTTTTTCCACTTGTGTACTGTACTGTTGTGTACTGTGAGCTAACTGGGTGCGCATCATCGCAGCCTCTCGCTAGTCTCGTCCACACCAACAAGCTAACAGCACTTTTGATGTTTACAAGTTTTGAGCGGAGCGAGGGCGCTCAGACACTCGAAAAGCACAAACGTGCTCAGCGCGACAATGACGACGAAACAAACAACATTATGTTCAGAAACTCATAACGTTATTCGAATGTGCCGTTGATTTAGTCAGAGTCAAGCCGGATACTTTCTCCTCCGTATTTGTAATGATGCGTTTTTATATAATAAGGTTTTGTAAAAATCGGATAATACAGTACAACAGCTCTGTTTATAAGTCGTGAGCGCAGCGGTCACGGACGACTTAGACATCGCCAAATAAAGTGTGAAAGTGTTTGTTAGTTTTGTCTTAGGTTGTAAAACATCTTACCTTAACTACAATCCCGCTTTGCATTTTATCCAAAGGACTTTGTTGATGTCATTGTGCGAAGATAAAATTACGGCATGATTCCCTCCGGCGGCCGTGCTTCTTCTTTGTTTTTAAAAGAAGTAGGAGGCAACAAAGGGAACGAAGAAGAAGAAGCAAGGAAAAAAGAAGCGCCCGTTTTTACTTTCACTTTTCACAACAACGACGACGACAAGCGTTTAAATGTGCAGGATTGTACCTTTGTATAAAATATACTACGGCATTCTAGTTAAGGTAAGTCAATTTTATGAAAAAAATTAAAACTTTAACGTAGTTATTAGCGAACGTACCGTCTGCTGCCGCAGTTGAAGCTCAATTCTTTTCACAGTCTGCAGCTTGGTATTTATTCTTCATTTTGCATTTTTAAAGTTAAATTGATTGTGTAACAAATATTTAGTGTGGGAACCATGTCGGGCGTTTGCAACAGCGTGACAGAGGCGCAAATCTCCCCAATATAAAACCCCAATATGTACAATAAATATCATATAAAATAATAATAATATTCTATAATAATCTATAATAATAATAAGAAAATCCTAATAATAATAATAAGTCAGATGATATTTCGCGCCGGGTTCTGGTCCCATTAACCACAATAAATGAGGGATCACTGTATCGCTCTAATTAGTTTTACGTAAGATGTCATTTCAGATAGAGATAGATAGAGTTTTTGAAAAAGCATTTTCACTTTTATTTTATTTTGTTAACAATTTTTTTTTCAGTTTTATTTTCAGTTATTTTGTGAGTTTTCGTGAACTATAATAACCTTAGCTATTATACTACAATGTACAAAAGGATGTTCCACATTTGATAGAAAGAGACGTTGGCTTTTAGACTTAATGGTGATATACAAAAGTGAACAATTTGTTTATCTTGATATTTGTTGTTTGTCTAAATTTGCCCTGCAATTGGCCGGCGACCAGTCCAAGGTGTACCCCACCTCTCACCCAAATTCAGCTCCAGCTCACCTGTGGCCCTAATGAGGACAAGTGCTATAGATAATGGATGAATGGATATTTTTAGGCCACGGGGTTTGCACACCAGTTGACATGACTGATTGCAACGTGAAGATAAGTTTAGGGGTGGGCAAGTTGAGCGGATGTATTTGGGGGTGTCTCTGAGGCAATGGAAAAATTGCTCTTGCTTTTTCTCATCATGGCTCCCTCTCGCCCAAGCAGATGGCGCCTCCCGGATGGATGCTTGATGTCAGAATCTGGAAGGAAGGGGAGGTGTCCTCAGGAGGGAATTAAGAAGCGTTTTTTTCGGGGGGGAGGGGGCTTACTGTCAGTCGGCCTGATTGAGCCTTTGACAAACTGCTCACAAAAACTGCTCCAAAACCCAAAACATACACACAAAAAACACTGCTAGAGACTGTTGGATTACGTGATCTTGAGTTGAAATGAGTCATTGTTGAAAATACGATTAAGAGGAATCAATACGTGATCACGGGAGCGAGGGCGCAGAAGGCCCTGCGATGCACAAGACATCCCTTGGAGGATGTATTGAACATGCAGACAGACGCCTATGATTAATATTAATAAGAAAGGAGCTCTCTGCATCTGTCTTGCTATCTGTCTCTGTCAGTCTCTCTCTGTCTGTCTGACTTCTTTCTTCTCGACTCTCCTGCAAGTCTGAGTGGAATTCTTTCAAGAGGGGATTCCACAAGCGCAAAACTCAGCAGTGACAAAGCAGTAAGTAAAGAGAAGTTGACTATTGTGCAGTCCCCACGCTACTTTCTCGACACTCTTCTTGATGATGCCGAAGTCCCATTCAAAAGAGGATTATGGGATTCATACTAAGCCCAAGGTCATAACCAGCCCAACATGATATGGTGATACTGCAGCAGTGGGAATGCAAGTAATGTAGTGTAAATCAAAATTAGGGGCTCGGGCATGACTGTTATGTTTGTGTACTCATGCTACTTGTACGCCGCACTGGGAGCGGCCTCACTGTGGTGTAGAAGCACCAAACAGAGTATTTTGTTTACTTTAGAAGTTGGAAATTGCATGGTGACATTACCAGAGTGCTCTCCTGTTACCGTGTAAATATGGCCACATAATGGCAGCGAGCTGTTGAGGTGATGACATCACTGCAATATAAGATGATTAGTAATATACTATGATCTATGATAAAAAAAACAAACTAAATTAGGATAAATCTTAGGGGTTGAACGACTAGACATTTTTGTAGTCGATGCTATGGTGATGATAGTCGAGTCGGCTTCGATTAATCAATTACGTCATGGATATTTTTTTTCAGTGCTGCTCACTTGAATTCCAAGTTTGGGACAACAGTCAAGCCAGCCACCACATTTGTTCATTCTATACATGACAGGAAAATGCAGTGAGAAGGCCAACTTCAAAATAAATTTTATCTTACCAAAATCATAGCCCAAAATCTCATTTGATAATTTTTCTAAAGGGCGAAAAATACAGTTTGCTGCTATGCACACATACAATTTAAGTTAAAATGTTTAGTTCATAAAAACAAAAATCAGCTGATCTTTCATTTTTAAGTTCATTTTAAATGTGTTCTTTTTTCTTGTGTATTCATATTCGTTTTTTCTTTAACCAAAAATACAAAAACAAACCAAAATATGTATTTTATTTTTATCCAAATACATGATTGTTCAATTGAATTTTCCATTTATCGTATTTTCTGGACTATAAGCCCCACCTCTATATAAGCTGCTATCTATGTTGAAAAATGTGATATTTACTGCATTTACAGAACGATTTTGGCTATAGAACATGGATGTACCGGAACAGATTTTTTCCTAACATCGCCTTTTAACATGGCAGCAACTTTGCTGATTAAAATTGAACCTAACCAAGAGAAAATAACCTGTACTTATCTTCATTTCACTTCCCGCTGCCGCTATTGACGCTAAGCTTGCGTGTTTGCGAATTTGATTGGGAGGATGTGGTGATAGCGATGAGTAGGAGTCCGTGGCAATGTGCGCTCCAGAGATTAGTGTGGAAGCTCAGTCTACTCTCCGAGGGCAGAAGAAACACAAAAACAATTGACCAACATTGATATTCTTGAGAAGCAGTATTAAATACAACATTCAAAAACAGTAGCATTTAATAGAAATAGTGAAACTGCTTGTGACACGTCTGGGTGACTGACCTTTTGGGAATGTAGCGGATAAAATGCACTGAGCTAACAAGCATGCTAATAATCGATTCCACCTCTATGCTAATGGAAATACATCACCCAGATAATGTCTTGACAGTGCTATCTATCTTTAGAGAGACTTGGCCAGCTGCACAACTTCCTTCGGTCATACACATTTATTTTTTATTTTATTTTATTTTTTTCATTTTTTTTGTGAGAAGACATCAGTCAGTGGTTGTTGTGTGCATTAATGGGTAACTACACTGCATCATACTGAGCAGTTCTCAGCAATCGATTAGCTTTGCCTTAAAGCGAAAGTCAACCCAAACATATTTTTTTCAAGAATATGTTCCCAGCAGGCCCACTAGTTGAAACGTGGCATTCTGATTAATATGAGTTAAGCAGCAAAATCCACCCCTTTTTAGCAATCTCAGGGGGCGGCCATTTTGTCACTGTTGACTGAAAATGACATCACAACTGCTCAGGGCTCAGGTAACGACTGATCATGGCAAAGCTTCAGAAAACAGGTCAGCCATGATTGGTCGTTACCAATGAGCAGCATTTTCAGTTGACAGAAGTGACAAAATGGGCGCCCCGGAAATGGCTAAAAATGTGTGGATTATTCTTATTCCACAAACGATTTATCTGAGAGACATATATATATTTATTTTAGACATTTTTTTTTTGCTGAATTTTTATAGGGTGGGAGTCTTTGTCTTTGTCATGTGTTATGTGTATGTCTACAAAAATAAAAAAGTAAATAAATAAAAGAGGTAATAACGGTTGGGGCCTCGTTACTAGTTACTAATGAGTGTAGCGTTTCGGAACATCAGTCCTTTTCTGACACACCTTGTTTTTATATATGATAAGACTTTTTAGTGGCTGTTGTACAATTATGATCACCAGGTCGTGTATATGCGAAAGTTACAAGAGTGGACACAGCAAATCCAGACATGTCACATGCTATTATCTAGCCACCCACGGGGGTAATGAACCGTGAAAATCAAAAGCCATTAACCAATTAGCGGCGATCAATAACTGCAGCCAGCAAATACGAAGCGAGCAGGACCGGAGGTGTTGGTAATATGCGCCTACGGGCCCGTGTTGGCCGGGTGAGAACGCCACGTCGCTCTGAGCCAATGACGACGCCAGGAGAACTCTTGACATTCTCCACAGCAAAGTGCCTCCTCGCGCTGTCACTAGGCAGAGTAGTCAGGCTGGGAGCCAGGAAATACAAAGGACGAGCGTGAGTCGACGTGTTCGCTCGCAGGTGTCACACTGAGGCGCGGTGGACATAATCTGAAGAAGATAAGCAGTGGCGTGACAGGCAACCTTTAATTCCCCATGGGAGCTGGTGCTCTGCTATGCGCGTCCCTCTATACAAGAGTAATGGGGAGCCGGATGAATGCGTGAACATGCTGGATCACAACACCGCAGCCATTCTCGTCTGTATTCAACACCGCGCATATCTGCATGCATGTGATAGGGAACGGGAATAAAAGGGCAGCAGTAAGATATTACATCTCTTTGGGGGAGTTCAGTCGGCATTATGAGAGCGCAAATTGCATTCGCCATCTCCCTGCCTCTCCCCTCAGGGCAGCCGGGTGGATGTAATGACCCTCGGCGTGGAGAAGCCAGTCACAAATTGCTCCCTCCTGTCTCCATAACGTTAAAGGAGCACGACGGCTGGATGAGGCGTGTGTTTATTCCAACCAATCAGGAACACATCCTGCCTCGTCCTCTTATGCTGCGAGATGATGGCAAATATTGACACTTGTCTCAATTGGAGGGGGGTCGATCATGATTCAGCAGGCCTTGTTTGTAAATGGTTAATGGGCTTTCACTTGTACAGCGCTTTTCCACCTACAAGGCGCTCAAAGCGCTCCACACTGACTCCTCATTCACCTACTGATGATGGAGCATCATCATCATTAAGCATCTATCATCGACTCGCGCTGCCTCTCAGCAGTTTGCTATTGAAATTCTATAAGCTGACAGATAGTGAGGACTGTATGTGTGTTTCTTAGATGTTTTTGCTCATTAACAAATTCATTTCTCGCAACAGCAGGCGCATTTCAGTTTTATTTTCTACATTGTTGCCCCCAGAGAAAGTTGTTTAAAATGTTATCAGAAACACACGCTGTAACTAAAAAACAAGGTGGGTTTTTGTGGAAGGGACACCAAAAAAAAATGTCCCCTTTTAAGAAGGAGTACAAGTACAAATAATGAGATTCCAATGATTACTTTGGAAAAAAAACGTAATGAAAAGGCCTAAAAAAAAGAAAACTCAATATTTTCGTGAGCTGGTCCTTTGACCCACTGCATGGGTGACATCAGCCGCGTCGCCTTCAGACTCTGAAAATGGCAATGACCAGCTGTCGGTAAGTATTGCTAGCTCGTTTTTATCGGTTAATTAAAGAAGAAACTAAATGAATCTGAAGAAAAAACACGATGAGCACACTTCACAGCCGGCATGTCAGAGACGTGGCTCGATGACGTCATATCCGCCTTCTTCACGATTTCGCTCCGACCTGGAAGATTTTCAAAGCGTATTGCTAAACCAAGGAAATACTTCGTTAATGTGTATTAATTCAAGAAACGGTTCATTGTGACGTGGATATTTTATTGTTTAATACAACTCTGCCGCGTGTCAGTAGTGCCTGTGACGTGGTACAGGTTACGTCCGTTCTCTACGTCATTTGGCTGACTCGGACCGACTGGGACCACTTGGGTTGATTAAATATGCAGACTGGAAATATGCAACGCCCAGTTCTGGATTCAAACATGTAGGTATGTGTAGGTATAGGCTAGACAACTAGCATATAGTTTTCTGCGGATGTAGTTTTACACACTCAGCAAACATACCCACAGCGTTTGAGAGCAGAGACAAAGGCTTTTTCATGATTTTGAGCCCCTCATTTTGCATAGCCATTAAAAAAAATAATCATTCAAATATGGAAGGATTGTTAACAACATGGTGTGTTAAATTCAGAATACATTTATTCATTTTACAGGGACTTCAATTACTGATGAATGATGAAGACTCGCTTGCCCCTTTCTCAGTTGTCATATACCTGCAAAAATATGTTAATTGATGTACAATCTAAAAACAAGAAAATAGTCTGCCTAGCAAGTGACAGCACTAACAGGGACACAGAAAAAAACTACCAGGGGAAAAGTCTGTGATATGAAAATTAAGTCATTTTATTCAAGATTGTAATCATTATTTTCTCGAAATTATACATGTGTTTTTTTAGAGAAGAAAATAATTTGAATTTATTCCTGAAATAACTTTCAGGAAAAAAAATAATGTGATTTTTACAATATTAAATTACATTATTTTTCATTTTTACATTTCTTAAAAAAGTGAGTATTTTTCAAGAAATATCATATTATAATAATTTTTCGAGAATAAAGTCATTCTGTTATGAATTGTCGCTGTTATTTTTCTTTCTTTCTTTTTTTTTTTACAACAAAATACATATTTTCCAAGAAAGAATTTTCTGCGAATTCAAGTTGTCTTTCTTTTTCAAGCAAAAGTCTTATTTTTGACCAGATGTGAACTGTACAACGTTTGGAGTATTTGCGTGGACAGTATTGTGTTACAGTCTGTTCGACAGATACTGTAGCTCTGTGTTATCTGCTTTTGGAGCTACTTTGTCATCTTGAGGGCTTAAAGAGATTAGAGAAAAACACCAAGTAGAGAGCTTAGGTCGCAAAGAGGGTTTAAAAAAGTGTTTCTCAAAACCAAAGCAAGGAGCGATGTCAGATCAATCCCTATTATATGCTGCTTTCGTCTTCTTTTTCTTCTTTATTTGCGGCTCTCACGCACCTTCTCTCCACCCTTTTCTCCAACAGGGCCGCTGTTCCCGGGAGAATTGCAAGTACCTTCACCCCCCACCTCACCTGAAGACCCAACTGGAGATCAACGGGAGGAACAACCTCATCCAGCAGAAAAACATGGCCATGCTGGCCCAGCAGATGCAGATTGCAAACGCCATGATGCCTGGCACCCAGCTGCAGCCCGTGGTAACACAAGCACACACCCGCTATTATACTACTAAAAGCCTTACAAAACAGGGGCTTTCATAAGACACGCTCGGAAAAGTTTGGTAAAACCTGAGTTAAACACCTTAAGAACGACCCCGAGCTAAGATTGACAGACAGGCTCCAAAATGTTGTCCCAGAATAGTGTGAGCTGTTATAATGCCATCATTTTTTTTTTGGCCATGAGTTCCTAGTCTTTTGAGACTGAATGTCCTCATTAGCGAGGAGCTCTTGCCCTTTTAATATTAGGCTAGTGACAGCCTTAGCACACCATGAACACGCCCACAAATTGATCCCGTCAAACACACACGCGTGTAAATTCGCTTCATCACTTCAAGGTGATGAATGGTCAAAGAAAGCAGGAGGAGAAGTGTCACACCATCTGCACTCTTAAATTTAAAGGAGACATAAGGCATAATTATGCTACTTGTGTACAAATTGTTGGATCTCTGGAGTGCCCGCCCACAACCGAGTAAATCTGCTTTTATCTGCCTATTTCTGAAAATGTGTCAGCTGTACATCATTCATTTACATAAAAAACTAATTTGGAGCTATACGGACACATTTTAAGATGTTGATATTCATGCCAGATATCTCAATAACGATATAAGTTTGCGTTTAGTGAGAACTAAACGTTTTTGTTTGTTTGTTTTAAAGGAAAAGCTAAATATCAGTCCAAACGGATGTGGAACGTCTAGTGTTTTAATTAGAGCTTACTGACAGTCCTCAACATTAACAAAGTCAGCAATAAATACAGTTAGTCAGTTAAGGAACAATACAAGTTGCTTGAGAAATAGAGGTTGATAAGTGTGGATCGTATGAAAAGCAAGATTCGTTCCCATTCCATTGAATAGCCCAACAATGCAAGCACGGCTCGCACATTTTTGACACAAGCTTCGCTATTTTATCCAATGAAATTATAAATATGGTTAAATATTGTTGTAAAACACAATATATGTGTACTACACTGTATTTCTATGTCTTGACGATGCACGGCTGTATCTCGCTGTCTTATGACAGTCTCTCAGATGATTGTCATTGGTTGACAGTAGCTGTCAATCGACAGCAAACGTGAAAGGAGGGATGCGGTTGTTTAGCCTGAGCTGCATGTAGCGCTATCGTGAAATGTCCACATGACTGATATCGTCTCAATTTTGGATATGAATATCTTGAATGTTCATAACTAGATATCAGTACGATGACAATATATCTCCCATTCCTAATAAGACCAACCCCACACCAAGTTTCTCTACCCATGACATGATCAGCTAGGCTAGGTGACGCTCAAGAGCCACTTTCAAGTCACAGCCTGATTACACTGTCTGAAAAAGTATTATGCGGAGGCACTAAACCAGGCTCACCATTGTAATAACAATATATACAAGGTGTGGAACACAGCCGCTCACTTGCTCACAGGCTATATTTTAGCAAGACAAGAAATATGGTGTGTACAGTGTGTTATATTTCTTGATCCTTGGAGTATTTTAATGAAAGCATGTCACAGACATTTTATTAAGACACATGGGAACTCTTTTAAATTCATAATGTCTCCTTTAAGTTTAAGGCTTAGGCTACATGATTTATAAGATGCTTGCACACAACACACACACGTACACTTATCAAAAGCTTATCACCGGCATCGAGTGGAAAGCCCCTTTGGAGAGGAACAGTGCAAACCATGAAAAGGTTTAAAGAGGTGATAGATCTCTGTGGGGACGCCAAGCCTTCTCTCTGTTTGTGTCACGGTGAGAGAAAAGAGAGGATGGTAGAGACAGAGAAGGACAGAACACACGAGCGAGGCAACAAGAGATAAACGAAGGGAGAAAGAAGACAAGCGGGTCAAGTGTAGGAGATAGGATGGCAGAGTGAGGACAGACAGCACTACAAAGTCGAGCAAACACACCATTGTTGTGTAAAAAGGGGGCAACGTGTGGGACAACACTGTTCTTTTGAGGAATTGTCTGCTTTTAGTCTGTCTGTTGTGGATTTTGAAGCTTTCCCTGTATCATCCGCTGTTGCAGGGTTCTCAACCTGGGGACCCCAAGGATGCGCAAGACATAGCTCGGTGCGCAAAATAATTAGCAATAAATTACTCTGTATCTCGTATAATTTAGCAAAGTGCATACCAACATATGGGGACAGGCAACCAATAAAATAAACATGTTGTAAACTCATTATTCCTCCCTACAATAGCGTTAGCCAATTAAAATCTCTGCTGTGATTCAAGATTCAGATTCCAACTGTTTATTCTCATATTGTCATGAACAGTAGGGAATCATGCTCCACGCTGTGCAATAAATTTTTATTTTACCTTCCACATGGTTGCCAACATAAATTGAGATATTAAAAAAAGCTATAAAAGAGATAAAAAAAAGACAATGATACAAAGAAATACATGACAATTAAGTGCCCAACTTCTGCATATTTAATGGTCCCACGGGGTCCCAGTCGGTCCGAGTCAGCCAAACGCTGTCGAGAACGGACGTAACCTGTGCTTCAAATCCTTTTGATATTTCATCATTTGAAAAAAAAAAAAAAAACCTGGCTGCCTCACTTTGATCATCCCCTCAAAGTGTTTGCTTATAAAATGTAATGTTTATCTTTGATCTTAAAATTGAGTTGTGCAATCGATTGTGGATTGCTGTGACACACATCGATGCAGTGATGGCAAGGACTGTGAAAAGGCACACGGTGTGAATGAATCTAATACAACTGCATGAAAGCATTTTCTATATTTTTGCAAAACATCACAGTAAAAAGATATTCCAGAAATGGCCGTGAGCAGAGTTTTGAAAATATTTAGCAGATGATATGAATGCACTGATGAAGCCACATGACTGAGTTTCATTTCAATGACATCATGTCTGCTCCAGTCAAACCTTGAGCTATGGCTTCCTATCAGTGCACCTTGAGGGTTGCAAATCCACCTTTCAAGTGCCCCTTGCGATAAGATTTAATTCTCCCGATGCTCCTGAAGGCAGAGCTGGAAATACTACAGATTTCATGCCAGTTTTCACAATTTAATGAGAGAAGCAAGGAGTTTTTGTAAGTGGCCAGACCCTGGCTGCCGCCGATGCTCTATTACTCATTGTGTCCTGTTGGCAGCATTTCAAGGGACATCTCTTAGACTGGGGTCCAGGTCAAGAACGTGAAGGGAAAACCTGCAGCGTATTATGGCTGCCTGTTGCAGAATAACAATGGTAGAAAAAAAGATGTTTCTCATTCATATTCCAGCAGCGGCACGGTGGGCGACCGGTTAGCATGTCCGCCTCACAGTGCAGAGGTTGTAGGTTCGATTCCGGCCCCGGCCTTCGTGTGTGGAGTTTGCATGTTCTCCCCCGTGCCTGCGTGGGTTCTCTTTGGATACTCCGGTTTCCTCCCACATTCCAAAAACATGCATGGTAGGTTGATTGAACACTCTAAATTTTTAGGCCTTAGGTGTCATTGTGAGTGTGAATGTTTGTTTATCTCTGTGTGCCCTGGGATTGGCTGGCAACCAGTTCAGGGTGTCCCTCGCCTACTGCCCGGTGACAGCTGGATAGGCTCCGGCACGCCCCTGACCCTTGTGAGGATAAGTGGTATAGATAATGGATGGATGGATATTCCAGCACATTTCTCTTTTGTTTTCATCCCACCTTCCCTGTGTTACCCTTTGAAATGTGTTAGAAAGCTGCCCACGTCTTTAGTTTGCGGGTCAAAATTGACCCATGGTTTAACTCGGCCTGAAAATTCATCAAAACACTAGTTATCATTCAATATTGTTTTTCAACTTATAGCTAACTTAGTGTTTATTCATATCCATGGCCACAATGTTTTAAAATTGTATTTTTTGGCTCCACAGAAATTTTATCTTACAATGTACCACTCGTGTTTAATTACCAAAACTGTTTAAATTCACGAATTATGTTTCCTATAGTGATAAAATTTGTAATTATATTATCCACATCTTAAACAAATATTAGAGTAACTCGACTCCAAAAATTATTTTATTCATTTTTTTTTATATTTAAAATAATCAACAATAGTGACATCTGTGGTGTTAGTGCTCAAAAATTGACCCGTATAGATTTATGGAAGGATAAAGACAAAAAAGTAATTTCTTTGTCATAAAAACAACTTCATTTTAAACAGAATTGCAAATGCAAATAGAAATTAAACCATAAACTGAAAACGTGTGTGAGGGTGTGTGGGGGGGACGTGTGTGTGTGTGTGTGTGTGTGTGTGTGTGTGTGTGTGCGTTGCTTACATGCACGAATGAGAGTATGTGATGCTTATAGACGTGTGCTCCTTTCATTTCACTCAAATGCATTTCTTGCATGTGTGGCATGTGGCAATGGTTTTCCTGTCCTTGTTGGAGGGGCAGGACCGTCACCTCTTTTTCTTGTTCCCCCTGGAATCCCCTGCCTAGTTCATATGCCATCCAGCTATCACCAAACACTCTTCCCCCTTCCATGTTGGGCAGCTCAAGCAGGATCTTCTGAAGAGGTTGTGGAAACCGACTGCGCAAACGTGGACTTAATGTCTTGGGCATGCGACATAGCGTTTCTAGTAGGCCCTGGAGTCATTTTGAGGTTGTTCTCCTCTGGTGCCCTGTATTGGGTGTCTAGAGGGCTTGATGACCATGAAATGTCATATTTCCTTGACTGGAAGAACTTTCTTTCAGCATCTGTGAAATCTGGGTCCTCCTCATCAGATGTGTAGTCTTGTTCAGGGTCATACTGAACCTTGTCCTCATCCACATCCTCCTCAGCTTGGCTTTCCTCTCTGTCTTCAGTATCACTGACTGTCAAGACCAAAGATATGATCCAGCCCCTCATAAACTGTACGCCTCTTGCTCATGTAGACTACAGTTCCAACAGAACGCAACTGATAATATCTCACCCAAACCCTGCTTATATATGCCAATGTTTATATTTATTTAAAATGCTGCAAGAAAGCTTGAGTTCATGTGCGTTGAGTATGTGTGAGTGCACGTGTAACAATAATTTACGAGAATGTTAGTGTGTGTGTGTGTGCGTGTCTCCGTCTGTCTGTCTGTCTGTCTATTGTGGAGCATGTCGAGCCATATTTGATCCACAGAGCAACCCACAGCTTTTAAACAGCCAGTATTAACTGATGGGTCAAATTTGACCCACAACACCACAAATGTCACTTTTTTTTTTTAGACCTTTAGAATCTGTTAAAATGGTGAAAATTAATTTTGTTGCGTTAAAATAGTTGTGTCTGAGGATAAGATGAAGCCTCATTCCGGTACAAAAAAAGTAAATGGTACTTTTTACGTACCTAAACTTCAAAACGGGTCAATTTTGACCCCAACACAAAATAAGGGTTACTCCTGCGGATAAAAAACAATGTTAATGGAGTTTGGAAATTAAAGAAAAGTCAATGAAGGGAAAAAGGCTTTTTGTTTTTTTGACGGGATAGTATGGTATAGTTTAGGGCTGAAATGAGTCATTGAGTAATTCTGGTACCTCGGTTAAAAAAAAAAAAAAAATGCTACAGCCCTTTTTTCTGCCTCTAGTACCCGCTTATTTACACGTACACCGTCAGGGAAAAGAAGTCAGGCTAACTGCACCAATACTTGTTCATGCTATGCATGACAGTAATAGTAAAGTAACAGGCCAATTTCAAAATAAAAAATAAACATGAAATAAAATGAAATAAAAGCTTACCTTACCAAATAAGTCGCTGAATGATGTAGTGGTACACATGTTTGGGTTGTGTGCGGCCAGTGTGGTCCAGTGTGGGTTCCCACTCAGTGACGGTGTCTGTGTGTACCCTACGACTGGCTGGTGACCAGTTCAGGGTGTAGTCTGTCTGCCTTTCGCCCATTACCCTGTACATGATAAGCGGTGTGGAAGATGACACATGACCTTACCAAATAATATATGGAGATCAATGCCTTGGAAAACTTTTATTTTGAAGTTGTTCCTGGCAGTGTGTTGCGTCATAATAGCTGACTTGACTTGTCTTCCAGACTGTGTTTGGGGCATTTATATTCATATTGCCACCACAAACTGTTGCTGCCGACATCAAAAGCACTACGGCATCCTGAAATAAAGTTCAACGTTCAAGTGTGTTGTTTTAGCCAACAAAATTACAACTGTGGTTCTGATGTCACTTCATCTCATAGACCAAAATATATAGTTAGAGATTTGACAAAATCTTTTTGCCCTGAGGCTTTGCCAGCACCAATTACATCATGCACACCAACATTACCAGGGCGCATAAACGTACCATCCTACTGCAAAGCCATCTGATTACTTTGATTATTCAGTGAAATATTCAATACAATAATCGATTCTAACAAGACTTGATGGTGACAGCCCTCTATGATATAGTTCTGTATTATGGTATAGATCGGAATTGTGATAAGGTATAATACAATACATAAGGTATGCTAATGCAGACGGCACGGTAGCCAACTGGTTAGCACGTCCGCCTCACGGTTCAGAGGTCGTGGGTTCCATCCCGGCTACGGCCTCCCTGTGTGGAGTTTGCATGTTCTCCCCGTGCCTGCGTGGGTTTTCTCCGGGTACTCCGGTTTCCTCCCACATTGCAAAAACATGCATGGTAGGTTGATTGGACACTCTAAATTGCCCCTACGTGTGATTGTGAGTTTGTTTGTCTCTGTGTGACCAGCAATTAGCTGGCTACCAATTCAGGGTGTCCCCTGCCCGAAGACAGCTGGGATAGGCTCCAGCAGTCCCCGTGACCCTTGTGAGGATAAGCGGTATAGATAATGGATGGGATGAATGCTAATGCAGGGCTCCAGACTAACTTAATTTTCACGAAGAGAACAGCGGCTAAGTTATTATTTCAGGATGCGTTTTAAATCAACTTGCAAAGTCTTAACACGTCCTTTCATTTTCACTGTTTTACTGATCATTCACGGGCCCATCCCGAAAACACGAATTTCCTGCCTTTTTTCACCATGACCGTTTCATCATAAAACGAGAATTTTCAGAATTTGTGTCCTCTGGTACTTTAGATTTATTCGGGAGAAAGTAAGCAGTAATAGTCCACTTCACATTGTTTACAAGAATTATGTTACAAGAATTATGTGAAACCTGTAGAGTGATCTGTAGATAAGACCCCCCTTTTCACACACAATATTCTTCTTCCGCATACGTGTTCAAATAAATGAAAATCTAATATGATCTAAGTCTAAATTTAATACGGTACTCTAATATGTTATTTAGCCCCACTGCTCTCAAATACATTGGCCGGCCTTCTTCTTCTTTGGTATTTGCCTCCTCTCTTTTTCTTTTGGATTTAACGTCAGTTGGCAACAGCTCTTTTGTGCAATGATCGTTGATTGCCTAACTGTGCTGAAGTGTGGAGCAGAAGTGTCCGTCTCAAATTTTAGAGGCAAAATGTGAACATTTGGGGGCAGTCTGGGTCCTTGCTAATGTGTTGTATGATGATAAGGTTTGGTATAGCATGATGATAGTGCATGGAATAGTATGATATGGTTTCGTATAAAAGGTGGTATGATATGGTTTGGTTTAATGGTATGATAATACATGGTAAATGATTTTGTGTGATATATACTATAGTTTGGTATTGTATGATGATAAGGTGGTAGGGCAGGCATTGTATAATGGTTTTTAATGTTATGCTATGGCATGTTTCAAATAGAGTGATAAAGGCCTAGGGTATGGTATGGGATGGGTACCATGCTACGGTATCGTATTATGTGATATGATATGGATTGATGGTATGGTGTGGATTGATGCTGTACGATCATTGTGCTCATACACTATCGGGGTGTCCTGGCTGGTCCATCAATATTCCAGATGATTAAAGTGATCTAATTTTGACACTGAAGCTATATTCCCTACGAAAGCGGGTCGATCATCACAATATATTTTTTAAATAATTGAGGTACAAATATTAGATATTATTGCTTTAACCAGAATATAATGACTTTGCATATGATTGGAATCAATCAAATCTTTAACTTAGACCCTCTTTTTCGTTACAGCCCATGTTTTCAGTCACGCCCGGCCTGGCGACCAACGCCAACGGCGGTGCGGCCGCGGCATTCAACCCTTACCTTGGCCCCGTGTCGCCCGGCCTGATGCCTGCCGAGATCCTGCCCAGCGCCCCTGTACTGCTCACCAGCAACGCCAGCGTCCCCGTACCGGTCGCCACCGCCGCGCAAAAACTGATGAGGACGGATAGACTGGAGGTGAGATGCACAGAGGCATGTATTATGGAGATTTTGAATCATTATTATATCACATCTATCCGTTTAAAGAAAAACTCTAATAAACACAGAAGCCACTGAACATTATTTCACAGCCGAGCAAAGCGATTAGCCTTTGAAATGTGGGATGTGTCTGAATATTAAAGACACTTCCCTCAAACAGCGTCTGTGTGTAGACTTTAATTATGTATCCAGTACACAGTTTGTGTACTCTACACTACAACCATTACCATAATATGGTCATTACCCAGACTTAAGCAAAGAGGAAGTGACATTAATAAGAGTAGTTCTGTGCACACATTAGCCCAGTCCAAGCTTACCAGAATCACGGCAAAATGTGTCAAGAATCGTTCCTTTTTCCATGAAAACCAATCAGTCACATGATGAGCACCGCTCGCCTAGCTGTGTGCAGCTAATCATTAATTGGACTGTAGCTCAATCTCATCCATTATGCAGCCCCACCGGGAAACAACGGCAGCAGAAAAACGAGCTGATCGTTAGGTTGCAGGCGGGTGGTGGGCGACAAAGTTAGGATGGTTGCATTTAACATGTAACAGTGGGCGGTCAGGTAATTGATGGCGGCAGGGGGTGATGAGGAAGTCGCCGGGCAGACGACATGCAGAGCGGGGGGATTGGATCAGTGACAGGACAAAATAAATGGTGGGAGCAGACAGGGCGGAGCTAAGAGGAAAATCAATTTGGAAACCTGTTGCGGTCATCAAGGGAGGAGGCCGAGCGACGCTATCAGAAGCGGAAGACGGAGCAGGCATTGGATTTCATTGCGGAGTCAAGTGTCATACTGGAGACGAGACCAAGCTGGCAGCCTGCAGCGTTTGCAGCACAATTATCATTCACATTTCAAACTATCGCATTCTGCTATTGTTAGCATTTTCATTGAAACCCAAATAAGCAGACTAGAAAACATTTGAAGCCCAGTATGCTCATCAGAACATAGGCATGTTATTTGTTCACAGTGTGTGAAAATTATCTCCTTATATGGCCGTTCATTTAGTTGTTAACTTATAATAAATAATAATAATAAAGCCATCCATTTTCTTTAGGGCTTACCCTCATTATGGTTGCAGGTGTGCTGGATTCGATCCTGGGTGACTTTGGTCTTGAGGCAGGGTAATAATAATAATAACAATAATAATAATAATAATAATAATAATAATAATATACATCTACTTAAAAAATCTATCTGGCTCCAGATTATTCTATTTTGTGCAACCACCAGAATTTTTTTCAGTGTACCCGCATGAAATTATGCCTAGGTCTTAAGTGTTTGAACAATGCTTTTATATTTCGTCAGCTGTCAAGTGTGCTTCTCCCCCGCTAGATTGCGCCTAAATGAAATAAAGCTAATAGGCAGAAGCAAGCAGTTTTCCCCTGTTACATTATTGTGATTTCAAAGGACTTGAACCTTCCGCGTATGTTGACCCGAAAAGCACTTATCTCCCACACCCCTCTGTCGTTGCCATGGTGTCTCGGGGAATCTGGGCTCCATTCATGAGGTCTTTTAATAGTTGTGGTGCATGCGTTGAACTCCAGGTGAAGATTCTGAGTTTAGTAAACGGATTCAAATCAGCTGTTCTGGAACCAGAAACTCAGGGTTTCCTATCTCAAAGTAGATCAACTCAGACATCAGAATTATACTCAGAGTTTGATGAACCTGCTTTGTGAAATAGACCCTTGAATGGCTGAGAATCTACACAGACATAAAATAAAAACACAATTTTCAGCAAACACAGAAAAACATTTGTTTTCTGTAAGAATAACGATTCTGTAAATGTTTATTTTGGGTGTTTAAATCTCATTTCATTTTACTGTCTTGTGCATTTTATTTGATAAAAAAGACATGTATCAATAGAATATGTTTCTTAGTTCACAACAGCTTATAATAATGTTTCTTAAAATAGCAATATTATACTGTAATATTATCATTATTCATTATTTATTTCATTATTAATTACAATAAACACCTCAATAAAATCAACGACGATACTATAACATGTAAGGAGGTTTTAAGATATGCAAAGAAAACACTCATTAACAGATGTTTACTTATTTTTTTAATCAGCATGCAAGTAAACTTGTCCTTTTGCAGTCTGAATCAGCCCTTGTTTTTTTTTCTCTAGCATATAAAGCTGAAATAACTATAATAGTAACAACAATAATAAAAAATACAATAACAATAATATTAGTAAAAAGAAGACGCACAAAGTACTATAGTAATATATTTAGTAATATGTATGAATTATGAGTTAGATTCAGCAACAGTTGGAATTTTTTTCTGAAACATCAGAGCTATAAATTACAACTCTTATTGGTCAAAATTCTAACAAAAAATGAAAATATTTCAAAAACCTGATGTGCTACAAAAAGGACATTTTTGAAAACAGTGTCAAAATACCTTAAGGGCCACATAAAGCCAAAATCTGATTAAAATTAGCTGTTTTTGTTGTTGCTATTATTATTATTACTATTCATTTTTATTTTTTAATGTAAGTAATGACTTTCATCAGGCTTCCGATTGGCCAAAATGACTTGTAGCACAAATTCATCAGGAACTCAGTTTGCTAAAGATATCTTAAGAGCCAGACATATTTGACTTGCTGCTGTGCCATTCAAAATAAACAGAGCTGGAATTCCGTGGAGTGTCATACACTGCAGTCAGCGGATACGTTACACACAATTTCACTCAGTTGTGGAGAAATCTCCTATTTTAGAAGGCAAGCAGCTCTATAAAAATATTTTCCAGAACTCTCAGTCTCATTCTCTGTCTGTCTGTCTTTGCTTAAGTGTTGCCAAAGTGCGGCGCTTCCCGACTCACAAAAACTCACATGTTGCTTTTTACCTGCGAGCGGGCCTGATGCAAATGGCGAGGACGGCGGTTGCCATGGGGATGCAAATATGATTAACAGGCCCTTCATTTGCTTCCCCACCTAAGCACTCTGGGCGGGTTACAGCTCACTCTAATGCATGATTAAGCACTGTTAAGGGAGACACGCCGGTCCACGCTGGCTGCAGGGAACATCAAATTGCTCAAATTTGGCCTCATTCTCTTTTCTGACTACTCTTCTTTTTTTTTTTTAACCAGCCATATGCTGTCTACCGCTCCCTCTATCACGCGCTTGTCTCCTTGATCCCGATCTCTCTGTCCTTTACTCCAAATTCATCATCTACTCCCACGTTTCCTCTCCCTCCCTACCTCCCTCCCTCCCTCCATCGCCCACCTCGCCAACATCTGCCTGACAACAAGGCGGCCTCTTTTTTTCTCAATAAGGCCAGTTGTGGTGATGGTGGCGCTGGGAGGGGTTGAATGTGTATTACGTGTGTATATTTAGAGAGCTACGTGGAGGCCTTAACCCAACTTCTCGCTCTGATTGGCGTTTGTAGATGATTAGCCGTCATGGAGACAGACAGTTTGTGCACAAATCGCTTGATGCATGCAGACAGCAGTGCTGATAAACAGAGGGGGGGTGGGGGTTAGGATGGAGATACACACACACAGGGTGTTATGATATTAAATCTGTTTTAGTGCAATTGAGACTCAGCAGAAGCAGACTGAGCTCAAGCAGAGACGATAAGTTATTGCGGGCCTCTTAAAAGTGTCAAAATGTAATTCTAAAGGAAGAAAAAAAAAAACCTCATTTTATACCTGCGCTAACCTTGCGTGTATGTATGTGTGTGTGTGTGTGTGTGCTGGTAAATACGTCAACGTCAGGCTCCCTCTCCCTCAGCTCTCATATTTCCCATGGGCCTCACTGAGCAGCCAGGTCCTCGCTTTCCACAACCATTTGCTGCTCCCTATTGTCCCTCCGAGGAACAGCAACGCGGTCTATTTGAATAACGCTTCAACACACCTTGATGGATGAGCCCATAGAAACGAGCGGCAGTCACGCTCTGTTCTGCCTATCAATCGAGAGTAATGACGCCACCCGTCAATTGGATTGATTGTCTCTGTGTGCCTGAAGTGATCATCATCTTGTGAACAGGAGAAGCGGATTAATTAATTTCGTCAAACAGAAGTAAATGAAGCTGTGGATTACTGACGGATTGTCTCTTTGCATTTTTAGTGTTTTTTTAAAGCGGAAGTCAACCCAATCATATTTTTTTCAAGAATGTGTTCCAAGCAGGCCGACTAGTTGAAACACGGTATTCTGATTAATTTTGCGTTTGTGGAATATAAGTTAAGCAGCAAAATGCACTCGTTTTTAGCCATGTCCGGGGGCGGCCATTTTGTCTTCTGTCGACTGAAAATGACATCACAACTGCTCACAACGACCAATCACGGCTGACCTGTTCTCTGAATCGGAGCCGCGAGCCATGAGAAAAGAGCTACATAAATATAAATGAATGGTTAGATGGAGGTTGGCTCCGCAAACTGTTCCACTTTTGGGGCATTAGACTAAGGGTCCACTGTATCAAATATTGTAAAAAATGACATTGAACTATTTGTGTTTGTGCCCCAGGTATGTCGGGAGTACCAGAGGGGCAACTGCACCCGTGGCGAGAACGACTGCCGCTTCGCGCACCCGTCCGACAGCACTATGATCGACACCAACGACAACACGGTGACTGTGTGCATGGACTACATCAAGGGCCGCTGCTCCCGGGAGAAGTGCAAGTACTTCCACCCGCCCGCTCACCTACAGGCCAAAATCAAAGCGGCCCAGCATCAAGTCAACCAGGCGGCGGCCGCTGCAGCCATGGTAGGCATCCTCGCTTTTGACGATGTAGGGTAGCTACTAGACATGATGTGATGTTAGACCGGCCACTACTTGTCAGTTTCTAATTGGATGGCTTATCTATCTTTCGCGTTATCTATCAGCGGGATTTTATCAGGGCTTGACTGCAGTCTCGATTAGTATCATGTTACAAATGTGACATTTAACTTTTTAATTAACATCACTTAGTGGTCTAAGCGTGAACATGGAAACTGCCCATTCAAATTCTTAGAGTTCACATAAAGGCAGTATTAAACTGAAGTCGGGCATCCTCAACTCATTCCGTTTTTTTTAAATCAAATATCTTTTTAAAAATGAAGTTGAAAACAATCAATTTTTTGACTTGCAAGTTGTTCCGATTTTATGACGATGTCTCCCCATGGGAGGTAATGTAAAGGGAATGATTCCTTCCAAGAAAAATGATTTACTTTGTATTTTTTAGTTTAAAGTAAAGTGTAAAATGTGAAAGTTGGCTTTCCCAGATTTCACAACAAAGAAATAACAGTTTAGAGAACTCTTGTCCCTTGTATTAATCCCCAATTTAAAGATTTAAGTCAAAACAACTCAGGTAATTGTTTTGGAGGAAACAACTTACTGGCTTTGCTGTACTAAGTAACATTGACGACATAAATTTCTTACACTTTTAGGCCACAGAAATTGGTATTTTTTTTATGTATTTTTTATTTCATTGTTCATTGGTATGAACAATGAAAACAAAGTAAAATTACTCAGCAGCCCTCAAAGACACATAATAGAAAGTTGTTAATTTCAGCAAAGTACAACCAAAACAAAGTATATTCATGATATGAATGCCTGTTATCTTTTCTTTCTCACAATTACTGCTACAATGTGCATGCTCTGCTCTTGCTGTGGTTGTAAACTGCACTGCAATGATTGTTTTTTTGTTTTGTTTGTTTTTTGTTTTTCCACACCGACCCACAATGCACTGCTGCCCGCCTGCCCATGACGCACCCGCCGCTTGCTGGTTTATGTTAATGCGCTTGAACCCCATTGGCCCATTGCCATCATGTGCTCGCTGCCTGCTGCTAATTAAGACTCAGTCAGCTGTCAAATCACCAAAGCGGCCCCTCGACACGGCTTTCGACCTGGTACCTATGACCTTTTGTCTCTTGGCCTGGCATGTCGACGTTGTCTCCTCTACGTTTCATTTACATCGGCTGATGAACTGACTCAAATGGAATTCTCATACTTCCTCAAATAGTGGCTTCCACTTTAAATGACTGCCGGTATATTCCACGCACTTCCGTTGTGCGGACGGAACAATCTTAATGTCTTCCAGTCTATCTATCAGTGTTTAATAATAATATTTATTATTTATACATATCATTTATACACATTATACATTTATCATTTTCAGCATCCGATGCGATACTATGTAATTACAAACAGTGCATTGTATTTATTTGTACACCTATATTTAAGTAACTCTATAAAGTGAATTACAGAGGTGTGCATTCCGTCGGACTGACAGACGCCCGTTTTGCTGACGAATGACGAGACACTTTTTAAAAATGACGGACAGGGCCATCGACCCTAACCCCATAACAGCAATATTTGGTGTCATCCCAAATCAACATGGTTTCGGCTCTTATAAAAAAAAAACGCTGTTGCTTTTTCATCTCTTCTGGCCCGGAGGTTGATCCTCCTTAAATGTAAAGATGTTCGACCACCTTCCTTTTTTTATTCATTGGCTGCGAGAAGTCATGGGATGTTTACAGATAGGGAATTTTAGGTACTGTCTAAGTGGTTTTCAAAACAAATACTATAAAACATGGACATCATTTATTAAATATGTGGAGATACTGTCATTTGTTGATGTGTAACTTTTGTAGTCAGCCAACCATTGCTCTGCAGCCTTTTTGTTTGTTTCTTTGTTTTGTTTTTCACTTGGGTCCGTCTTTCTTTTTTGTTTTTTAGTTTTGTGCGGGGAAGGTACTGTATGTTTGTGTTTTAAATCGGAACGAAATATTGTAACCAATCTTTGTGCCACTGTGTGGCATAAATTATTTATTTTTGACACTTGCCAATTTTAGAAAGTTTTTTTTTGTTCCTTTGTGTTTGTGTGTACTTAAATTGGAAATCATAAATAAAGTTCTCAAAAAAAAAAAAGACGGATTAAGCTCTGACAGAAGTGGATTTTTGTCCGTCAGAGTAATTGTCACTAACCACGTCTGACAGTGATGGACCTATCAGTCTGTCACTGGTGGACGCCTGTTTTGCTGGCGTTTTTTGCGGGAGTAGGGTGGGGGGACGGACTTGGACTTAACTAACGAACTGACCAACTGACAATTACATTTCAATTTTTCACGAAAAATGACGGATGGCAAATATCAGACAGCAAAATTTAGTAAAATGCCTACCTCTGGCCATTTATATGAAATATAGAACATGTCAAATTGTGGAAATATTTTGTACAAATAAAGCCCATCACCACACCCCAATGTCCATAGCAGTGTTACCTAATATTTTTACATTTAAGTACTATTTTATAAAAATTGTCCCCCTCACAAATGAATGCCTCAGCACGAATGGACACCTGATATTATTATATACATTTGAGTAAAAAAATGCCCCTGGCCATTATATGAGGAAATAGTATCTTTGTATTAATCACAATGTCACATTCTCTGTTAGAAAAGAATGACAAATTACTTTACCAAATGAAAACAATATATTTAATGATACATATATGTAAAGATCAGTTCATCACCTTGTGAGTCTTTAATGCATGTGGAATGTAATTTTTGTGGCTAATATGATAATCATTTGCAATTTAGTGGTCCAGCTTTGCATCAAGACAGACGATTTGCTATTTTTATTTTCATCATGAGGAACATAATCTTACTGGTCGTCTTGCTAGCATGTCACTTGTGTAGGGTTGACTGCATCATCTAACTGTCTTCCTTCCCGAACATTTGGTCCGTAATGCTCGCTCTCGTTCCCCTCATCAGGGGCTCCCTCCCGTCCTGCCCCCTTTACCAAAGAGACCCGCACTTGAAAAAGCCAACGGTGCCACCACCATGTTCAACGCCGGTGTATTCCAGTACCAACAAGCCCTGGCCAACATGCAGTTCCAGCAGCAGGCTGCCTTCATCCCATCAGGTGAGTCCTGATCAGCAAGCGACGCACTGTGCATGCTCACTGGCTGCCAAGTCATGTGGAACGCCACTTTTCCACTAATCAATACACTATATTTCTGTTAGGTGTCGTAAACATCAGCAGAAGGGATGACAGTAATGTGACAACGTAGTAATTGAAGAAAAGACTGTTATTTAGTTATTTAAAACATATAAAATACACTGTATTTATGGAAGATATTACATCGACCCCCCACCGCCCCCCCCCCGCCATCCCTTCAAATGAAACATTATTTAATATTATTATTTTATATATATATATATATATATATATATATATATATATATATATATATATATATATATATATATATATATATATATACTGCATATGTGTGTGTTAGGGTTGTTAATTTGCGCACTGTTATATACATATACGTTATATATTACATTACATTTTAAATGATAGCTGAGTTAATTTTGTACTTTTGCACAATAGGAATGCACACTGAACAGAACTAAACTGGACTTTGAAGTTGAAGCAGGGCTTAACGTGTGATCACTTTTGAGTTGTGTGTGAATGATCAAAGGACACTAAGGGAATTCAGCTGTAACAATACATCACAGTCACAGTCTGGATCCATATATGCAAACATAAAAAGTATTGATACTGTGTCTGCATTTGGGCACGCATTTGTTTTTCAATCGCCATTGCCCTTTCAAGTCGACATTACCACTCAATCAACGTTAACTGAGAAAAACAATTGTGCATACAAGAAAAGAACAGGATTATTTAATTATGAGATTTTAAAGTAAACTTAATCAAATTAGCACATTTTGTGTGATTGCATACTAACTTCTACTACAATCATTTTGTATGGCGATGTGTTGTCACCCAGGTGAAAACCAGTCATGTCTGATTTTTACAAATGACTTCTTCATTTTTTTTGTCCCCCTCCCTTTCCACTCCACTTCCCGTTGCAATGCATGATGGGCAGGCTCCATATTGTGCATGACGCCTGCAACAAGTGTTGGTAGGTGCCAGCTTTCCTTACTGATTCTATACTGATTCTTCTGTTGTACGTTTTATGTAAAGCTGACACTCCATGTGAGACGAGATGCACACGTGCAATAGTTTATCCGAGCAAACGCGATTATTTTCTTTAACTTTTAAATCACACTTAGTCTTATGAATCCCCTTTTATGCTCTGCTGCAGGTCTGCCTGTCACCTAATGCTTGTTACAGTTTTTACGTCCCACAAGCTCGCTAACACCTCATTATGCTGCCTGGCTATAAACATGAGGGATTTTACTTTATTAATTGCCTTGAACTATCCTTTGTATAAGTAAAATACAGTGCACCCTGAAATTACTTTTTTTTTTCATTTCAATTTGTTACGTTGCAGTAAACTCAAATGAATATGTAGATACTAGGGATTTAACGATTAATCGAAAATCTGAAAAAAAAAATTCTAACCGATTAATTGAATAATCAATTCGATCGAGCCGAATCGAACTCTGACATCTCAGCACTCACAGGCCTTATACAGAAACACCTAACAAAAGACATAACATACCTGTATACGTTGGTAGAGATTTTTATGGTCTAAAGAGGTCCCACGCAAGGACATACTTCGCAAGCAAAGGGATAAGGTACAAAATGTGAACAGTTAGCTAACAAAACTATCTTGGATTACACACACAAGACAGGCTGGTCGTGTTTCTGTCAGTGAGGTGAAATGGCTGACTCCTGTGGCATTATCCATGGTATTACATGTGTTGAACCACTAGAGGGCAGAATATGAAAAGCATTCTGCACGCAATTAATGAAGTCAGCTCCGTAGAAGAGAGCTTGCAGTGAGCGCTGCATCGCCTGTTGAAAAATCTCCTGCGCAGTTGGGTAATTAGTGGCGTGTTTGAAGTGTTCTGAGGCAATTTTTGTCGTTTGCCCATTTTCGGTTGAGATTAATTTTGGCCGCCTCGTGACCACGTCACACGCATGAGGGACGATTAGTGGGTCGGACGAAAATCCACCTCCGCCCTTGCTTAGTCCAATCCTTTTTTAAAACTTGTCACCCCCCCGTCCTCTGTCCCAAAAATGGGCGTCGGAGGGACGGACTGTTCCGGACCCGGGACGGACTGCCCGGCTCTGGTGGTTATCCGGGTCATCCGCGATGTAAAACAGAAACATTGTGGGTGATCTGCGTCATGGCTAATCCGCGTTAGCAACAGAGTCGGAAAGTCCAGGCGCATTTCACAAAATTACTTAATACGATGAAAACCTCCCTTTCACAGCAGCACGGCGGTTATAAACGAGCAAATAAAAAGAAAGCACGTTGTGACTGTTGCCCGATTTCATTTTTGACATAAGGCAGTCGTGTCTGGAAGCTAGCTGTAGTTAGTCTAATGGAACCCCACACACATGACCTGTTGTGGTACGCTACCCTATTGTAACGTCTACTGTGGATTACAACCACGCACAGTGTTGCGTTTATGAACTCAAACTTCTCAGTCCTAACATAACATGACCTATTTGCCACAAGCCCTTAACGACAACACCTAACAATAAAAGACAACCTACCTAGGTCGTTAGAAGATATTCATTTTCAGTGCCGTTCCTCCTATTAATGTGTTTTTTTTTCCATTTCAGGTGCATACAATATTCTAAATTTATAAATCAAATTATGCATACTAGAGAAGCAAAACAAACTGTTTTGGATTAAGGTTAAATAAAAACACAATTAAAAATCAGTTCAAGTGTAGTTTCTTTAGTTTTCTTTAGCACAAAATTAGGGATATGTCCCTAATTTTACTCATATGATTTCATTCCCTTCTACTTAAAAAAAAGGTTTGGTGCCCAATAAAAGTGAAATATGTTTAGAAGTATTTACTTTAGTATAGGTACTAGTTTCATAGTATTAGTGCAACCCGGCATAGTGTAAAGTTTGGGGTTCCATTTTGAAATACATTAAACATTTACAGCTAAAAACATTTTAAGACCACAGTATCACCTTCAATTTCAATGACTCAATTTTCAACATGTCAGGAATACTGGTACAAGCTGCAAAGTTTAATACAAGCTGAATGTACTATCATCTTAAATGTCTTCATTATTCTTTTGTACATACTGTGCCTTAAAGGTTTCTAGCTGTGAGCTACCAACGGTCATATAAGAGCAGCTGCTTGCTGGTGCGATATGATTGACATATAACTCGACAATAACTCGAATAATCGCAACTACTGTTGGTGTGGGCTGATCTGTTTTCTGAAGCTGTGCCGTGATTGGTTCTTACATGAGCCCTGAGCAATTGTGATGTCATTTTCAGCCGACAAGTGGCAAAATGGGTGCCCCCTGAGATGGACGAAAACGGGTTGATTTTCAACATATTCTTGTCAAGAAAATTTGGGGGTTGACTTCCCTCTTTAAGTCAATAGGAGAATATGCGCAACCCCAAAAAAGAATGTAGCCTTTCCCTCCTAAGCACGCGGGACAACGTGGCCCATTCTGAATCCACTGTAAACAAAGCCATCCAGATCACTCATGTTTACAGCCTATTCATGTCCTGGCATACAAAAGATGCTGCTCATGAGCTGTGGTTGAAACGCTTGCGTGTGTTTGTGTATGATCTTTCCCTCCCCAAGTACCCATGATGCACGGTGCTACTCCGGCCACTGTGTCTGCAGCCACCACATCTGCCACAAGTGTTCCCTTTGCAACAGCCACAGCCAATCAGGTTTGCTCCTCTCTCTTTTCCTGCGCCATCCACTGGTTGTCTTGTCTCCCACATGTAGCATGTGTGTGTGCGCCTCCGGATGAATTATGAATGAAAGCATGAGGCTAAAACTGCCAACGTGTCAGCTAGTGTAATCGCTTAGATGATTGGTATGCTCCACGATGAATTTGTGAGAGTTATATAACGTGTTTCTCCGCTTCGTTTTTCCATGTCATGTTGTTTTCACTCTTTTCTTTTAGATTCCAATGATACCTGCGGATCATCTGACTAGTCACAAATACGTGACCCAGATGTAGGAGCCTCAATCACAACAGTATGTACTTATGCTTCATCCTCCAATCAAAACTGTCACCCATCATATTAAAAAACATTACTAACAAATGGTGGGAGAGAGAGAGAGAGAGAATGACAGAGCGAGATGAATAGAAAGATATGAATACATAGATATGAATAGATGGACAGGAATGGGAAATTTTAAGACTGGAATTGACTAGATTTTTTTTTTTTTTTTAACACAATGCCACAATTCATTTTGCATTTAATTTAAATATAATCCCTTTAGTGAAATTGAGGAAGATGGCAATTTTGTCGCATCTTGAGAGCCCACCAACTGTTACACAATACACAATAGAATCGAATTCTGTATTTAAATACGTTTTTACGTAGATGGAAAGTCTACTTTAAAAATATATCTGCATCATGATGATTTTATTTCGTGCAACCGCTTGACGAAATAAAATTGAGTAAATTAAACGCACCATTTTTTTCAGTGTAACGATTAGACCTAATAATTTTTGGGTGGATTTGGAATGATATGCAGGACAAAGATAGTACTTCAATAATATAAAAAATGCGTTGAATTTCATGAATAAATGTACAAAATCCACACTTAATATTGGTCTCTTGTTCAGTAGTTTTGTGCTATCCTTGAATGGCATTTTTTATTCAAGGGAGCAATTGACACTGGGGAAAAAAAATAACAGCATTTGGTAATTTTGTTGTTTCTTTAGACTCTTTTTTGTAGTGTTAGGATAGTGGACCTTTTACACATGAATTGAAAAATGTATGATCAAAAATGAAATATATTATGAGTACGTATGCGTTCATTTTGTCCAAATTTAAATAAAAAATAAATAATTGCATGAATAAATAAATTATTGCATTTTGGCATATATCTGGTTAGGCCTACTGTATGTGGCCCTCCAGTTGCACGGATGAGAAATTGTGTGTGCCCCCCCCCCCCCCCTCCAGCGTTGAAGTTGCCCATCCCTGATCTAAAATCAACTCTGACCTGTTTTCTGCATACAAAAAAAATCTCTTAGGGCAAACAACTACTGGAGAAATGCAAAGCATTGCAATAAAGTCACACGTTACAACTTGTCTTTATTTTGCATCTGACAACTTACCAGGTGGATAAGGAGCCGAGACCAGCGAATCAACGGGCAACCGAAATACAACCAGCTGAGTCCACAAGTCAACAACAAAGAGTTTGTGGAGTTTGCTCCAGTCACGTCCCGCACACCATATACAGTACATTTAAAGAGCGCCTTCTTCCTCATCTCTGCGAAGGGAGGGCACAATTACCTTTATTCACCGGGCACACTTTGAATGTGAAGCGAATAAGACGATGTACTGCATCCACTGAGGCAGAGGAGGAATCGTGGTGTCTTTTGTACGTTTGTTCATTGGTTGTCTCTCATGTGTTTACACAAAGGTGCACCTTATATTTTAGTTGAAAGAGACGAAGAAGAATCTGACTGTGTCATGAAGGTATTTATGTTACTATAAGTCAACAAAACAAAAAGGCCATACTTGTGATAATACGCCAATGGTACTGCAGTCACGCAAAGCAATTGGCTTTCCCTTTAAGGCGTCACTACTCGTCTTTGGTCCTGTAACGACCCAACACTGCTGATACGAAATCCTCAACTCTACCGCGACGAGGTCAACAAAGATGTAGAATTTGTGTTCGGTCGCCATGACAACCGCTAGCGGACGTTTGATTTGTTTTGGGGGTTTTATTTCGGGGGGTTCAGATAGGTTTGTTACTGTGTTGTGGTGTTGTGGTCGGACATGTTAAAGAATATTTGTCCGAATTTTCAGATTTTTAGCCAAAGTCTTTTTTTGCGTTGGTGTTTTTGTGGTTCAATTTAAGCGGGGTACACACATACTGACAACCAGGATGAATTTCAGCCTTTTCCTTCACTGGCAATAATTTTAATAATATTAATATAATGATATGGAATATACTCATGTAGGTTCAGCAACTGGTGGATATTTTTTTTCTGAAATGTCGTAGCCAGAGCTGGGCATTTTACAAAAAAAAAAATTGAGCGTCCATTATTCATCATCCGTCAGCAGCGTGGGTACCCTTCCGTTGTCCGTCATTGGCCTTTTTTCCTGGGGGTAAAAAAATAGTACCCGCCTATAGGCCGGTCCGCCTCAGATTGTCTTCCGTCAGCGATTCCGACTGAAAATTTCAATAGCCTTTGACTTTTTGAGGTCAAGTTGTTATGTTCGCTACCTTTCTATACGACTACATTTTCAATGTACATTTTTTCATATATACTGCTCTGCAGTTTTTGGGGCTACAACTTTTTTCACTATTATTTTTAAAGTCCCTAGCGTGAAGTTCTCAAGTTGTTTTTGCTTAGTTTGTTTACTTCGCCACTGTTCTGTTGCTTTAAATATTACTGCCTAAAATGATTGTAAAAATCATTTTGTAAAGGTTGGTCAGGAGGCTTAAAGGTTGCATCAAGTCTCCTTTCCCAAGTATCTTTAGAATTCATCCTGCAAGTACGTCAAGGTCATCTCGCTCAGATAGGAAAGGACAACAACGTTTCCAAGCAAAAACCAAAATGCAAAGAGGCAACTAACAGTTGTAGCTTATTTATTTCTTCTTCTAAAGTACTACTAGTTTTTCTTCTTTGTATTTCCCCGCAGTTTGGATGTGTTGTGGAACAATGTGGCCTGCCTCTCATACGTCAGTCTTGGTACTACAACAGACATTTGGTTTGGGGAAGACTCACGGTTGTCGGTAGCAAAGTTATGCATGTGGTATGCATGCTGTGTTGCTCACCTCAATTACACTGCAGGCTATAAGAGCAGTAAGAACATGCAGATTTTTTTTCATTTTATTTTTTTGTGGCGCTCTCACATTTTTAAACGTCGGTTAAAAATGGATATGTGTGTACCCCGCTTTAGGAATTGAGTGTAGCTCACTTGTAGTTAGTAAGTATTTAATGGATGGATAGCGCATTCAAAGTGACAAAAAACAAAGGTTACGATTGTATCCCTCATCTAAAGCCTTAGAATGTACCATCGGATCAGCACAATGCAACATGCCATTGGGAACCCTGATCCATGCCATGTCAATTGCAATTTCTTTTGTTCTATTTATCACCATTAGAACCCGTGTTTGAGTGTCTCTGCGTGGTTTCTCATCATTAACTGAAATTCTGTGTATGTACATTTTAATTTTAGTACGACTTGATTAGGGGTGTAACGTTTCACAAAAGTCACGGTTCGGTACGTACCTCTGTATGGGGGTCACGGTTCGGTACGGGTTCGGTACAGCAATAAGTCTCAAATGCATAAGACTAGTTTTTTATTTATTTATTTTTTTTTTTTTAACAGAGCGCAAGTTACAATTCAATTTGCTGTAAACCTTCCCTGTTATAAAAACACAAAATAGAATAAAAACCTGCGCATGAGGGTTGTTCATAAATAATAATAATCATAATAAGAATAAAAAGATTAAACACAGGAAAACACCCTTTCTTTTATGGATAGAATGAGGTTGCAGATAAAGTCAGGTCGCACTCAATTGCCAACTAGTAACTTTAAACTTCATTGTAAGAGTTACGGCGCAGCAGAGGACAGCGCATGCTCCACCACGGCTCTTGTAACGACTCTCGTGCGATTGTGTATGCTAATATGCTAATATGCGTCCAGGATGAAACATTGTAACAGGGCTCCAGCATGTTTAATAAACGTTTAAAGCCCGGCTCCTCGTCTAAAGCACATGGGCGCATAGATGTTGCTATGTATACGTCGATTGCTTCAGTAATTACTAATATCTTTGGCTCTGTCTGCTTTCACATCTCCAGGCTGCTTAAAAGTAGCGGGGATAAGTTGTTGGCGTTGAGTGGCTTTATTTTTTTTCGAGCCCCGGTAACTGTATCGGGGTGACAGTTCTTGTTCACCAGTCGCAGCCTTGTTGCACTCCATCCCCGCCGTACGGAAGACGAAATGTTCACGGCTGATTATACTATACATACAATACACTATACAAACGGCTGATTTGTAGAGTGCAGACGGCTTCTCTAGCGCCATGCTTTCTCCTGCACTCACCATTTTTCTTCAACATTTGTTTTGATCTATTTCTTTTCCGAACAACAAATGTGGCGTTCGCTTGGTCTCAGGCGTTGACTTCTTCTTCCCCATCAGACGTATTCGTCGTGTGACTGCGTGAACCGAACCGTGAAGCCCGTACCGAGATGGTTCGGTACGAATACAAAAACCGTTACACCACTATACTTGATGGTATAATGTTAGTATTTTATACGTTATGCGTACCGACTATATGCATATTAGTGTTCACTCCTCTAGTCACTTTGTGTTCTCTGAGCAAAGACGTTTTCTATTAGTACCTAACAGTCTGAATATAATGGA
This sequence comes from Filicampus tigris, assembly GCF_054856515.1. Lineage (NCBI taxonomy): Eukaryota > Metazoa > Chordata > Actinopteri > Syngnathiformes > Syngnathidae > Filicampus > Filicampus tigris. The sequence continues at coordinate 20,202,490 of NC_141223.1, forward strand.
GAGGTTGAGGTGTCGCTATGGCTACTGTCGCCGGCGACAATCATTTAGTATTTTAACGATTTTAAGGTTTGTAACTAGTAATTTAATTTAATCTAATTATTTTATATATATATATATATATATATATATATATATATATATATATATATATATAAATATGGGTGTTTTAGATATGTTATTTTCTACTGTATCCATTTCAAATAATATCTATTGTTTGGATATTTTTACTCTCCTTGGAAATTGGGCCATGTTGGGAAAACAAGCTGCATATTTTTTTTCTCTGGGCGGGGTCACATGACCATGGCCACTCAGCCAATTGCAAACAAAATCGAGGAGGGCGGGGGCAAGCTCCCGAGGCGGTAAAGGTTGACTTTTTGCACTTCTGTACATAGTCAAAAAAAGAGAGAAAACATGTATATTGAGATCTTATTTTGAATAAAAAAAATGTCTATAACGACAGAGTGTTTTGTTAGGATAACCACAAAAAAAGGCTGAACAAAAAATCGCTTGCATCCAAAGGGCGCTGAGTTGTCATACTCTAACCCCGCCCCCTTTCAGGAACGGCCTCTCCTTTTATTTTTTATTTTTATTTTTATTTGAATAGTCAGCAGCTTGTAGTTTGCCCGGTAACCGTCCAGAGGACGGTGTGTGTGTGCGTGTGTGTGTGTGTGTGTGTGTGTGTGTGTGTGTGTGTGTGTGTGTGTGGAGGGGGGGGGTTCCCACTACCCACTACCCACCCCATGCACTGTCAGGCCTGTGAGGCCCAAACAACATAACACGTACTGTCTCTTTAACTGGGAGACAAATGCATGGTAACATATACACACGTTTAAAAAAACAAAACAAAAAAACACACAGTATGAAGACTAAAGAAAACATGTTCCAGATAAAGATGTATTTACAATATTCATACACTATCCATATGTAATGGAATAAGATATTTATAGAAAAAAATTATATAGAATAGTGTCTTATTTTAAAAAATGAAAAAAAAAAATCCTGAAACTACAGTATAGTCACCACTTGGAGAGACATGCAGCACATAGCTCTCACGATGTTCTTCTGTTCATGTAAAGCTGTGCTTCTTTAGAAGATGAAACCGACAGACTACAACAACATTTAGAAGATTTGGTCACCAGACCGAATCATCTCTCACCTGCGACCAGTGCGCATGCTTTGATAGAAAAAAACAAAACATTTTAGTTGTTTTTTTTGTTAGTTTGTTTCATTTTCTCTGCTTGTAGTGCTAATATGACGTATTCCGCCGTCTGCTGCTGTTTGTTTATGCTTGTTTAACTGCAGCTTGCCCTCCTCCCCGTTCCTGTGTGTCAGTCAAGGGATGAAATACTAGTCTAAAGCCATAAAATATTGAATATGAATGGAGATGAGATGAACACATTGTTTTCCCAGGGGGCCTGCATTGCTCTATTTGGTTCTTGCTGTTTGGATTTTAAAAAATGTAATAAAAAACACAAAGCAACTGCATTCGTGACTTAAATGGTGTATTTGTACAAGGACTATGGGTGATGTAATGATACATTAGTTGTTATTCATCCTAACCTGAAGCTGAGTGGTCCTCCTGTGTCAAAGGCAGTTCTTGTCCCTTTAAGGATCCACCAGGAGCCGAGAGACTGTGACACACCGTCCGGGCCACAAGATGGCGCTGCGACATTGTCAGGTTTGGTTTGCGGCACATGAGCCAGTGCCTGCAAATACATAACAGTGGATGTCATGAAATTTATTGTACTGTATTAAGTCATAATAAATGATCAGTATCAGAGAGGTATTAATGTATGTGTATTAATTTTTATTATTGTTGTTTGCGGTGGTGGAGAGCCACACTGCCTCGTTCCTAGAGTTTCTAATTATTTCTATACACAAGGGGTGCGGGGGACAACCTTTGTTTATAACTGTATTTATTAATTATCAAAGACATAGGGTGATTAATTCATCTTAGAATTAGGACAAAAATCACCAATTGACTCCTGACTGACTTGTGTGATGTCACATCTGTTGATTACGGACCTTCACACTCGTCAACTTAGTAAAAACTATTCGCCTCGGATGCAGCGTCCTGAGGTCCTTGCTGAGTCATCACTTGGCCAGTTTTCTGGGTAGTGTGCATCTGATTACAGACAGTGTGTTTGCAGCAGCCATAGCAGATGAGAGAGTGGAGCGAGAGCAGCAGCATTTCAATTCACATCTCCTGAGAAAGGAGCCATATTGATCCAGAATGTAACACCAAACCTCGAACGAACAACTAGCGGCCTGCCATGCTGCTGTGTGACGGACACGATCCAATATCAAAAGGTCTGCCTTTACGATGAGGATGCTCACGTTTGATGAGGTTGTAGTGTTGAAGTGCAATGCATCAAATTGAAATCTGTCTATATGGTTACCTTCTTTTTGTATCTAAGGTATCCAAATTGTTACAAAGCGAAAACTGGTGATGCAGTGTACTAACCATGACCACAATAATAAACATTGTGATCCACAGCGATAATCACTACCAGGCTTGGAGTAATACAGTGCAACCTCTTATGGTGTGTGAAGACAATTAAGAAATCAACCAAAATTTGGAAGAAACAAAGACAAAAAACGTTGGTTACACTGAGTGAATGAAAGTTAAGTGGCTGTAGAAAGTCTGCACACCCCTGTTCAAATGCCAGGTTCTTACGATGTAAAAAGTTTGAGATCAATAAAATTAATCTTTAAACGTGTTCCAACATTAATTGTACCTAACCTGAAATACTCAATTGAATTATTTTCATAAATCTATTGAGAGGGGACATAGAAAAAAATCGAGATAACATGGTTGCTTTCATAAGTGGAAAGTGACTGTGTTCAGAATTAACCAATCATATAACTCATGTTATAGGAGGCACTCATCGGAGTCAGCACACAACGGCCACCATTTAAAGCGCCTGATTAACCCTAAATAAATTGAAGCTTTTCTACTATTTCTTTTCTAACATTTTTTGCTTTCTAGCAGAAGACTGCATATTTTGTGCAACACCGACGGCTATTTCAAACTTTTCAGATTACCTTCAACTTTATGAAGAAATAGAGCTCCAAAGTATGATGCTGCTTTACTGTAGGTATTGAGTTGTTTTAGTGATGAGCTCCGTTGTTTGTGCCAGAATTGCACTTTCTGGCCAACCAAAAAGTATTGGAATTCTGATGATTGGTAATTGGAATGCACTTCTATTGCGCTTTATACCATATGGTGCCCAAAGCGCTTTACAGATCCTCACATTTCACACACACATTCATACACCAACGGTAGGCTGCTGCCATGCCCACTAGGAGCAAATTAGGGTTCATTGTCTTGCTCAAAGACAATTCAACACGGTCACATGGGTTGAGGTTTCAACGAACAACCTTAGGTTGGGAGACCACCACTATACCACTGAGCTATGATAGGTATTAGAATAACGGCTGAAACATTCAATCTTGCTTTCATTAAACAATAACAAAATCATGCCAAGTAGGGGGCTTATAAAACACATTCAGCATTTTTAATGGTGTGTTTGAATTGCAAAATTCACAAAACAACAAACTGCATGGAACAATGCTGTGTTGTGTGGTTCATATTTGGTGGCAGTCAGACAAAATCTCGGTGAAGTTTGCCTTTGAATGAATTGTCCACAATGATTATAAAATGGCTGCTTCAAACCAAAATGGAAGACTTTCTGTATTTTCATCATGTGCTCCTTTGTGTGAGGCTACTCATAATAGACATACCTAACATTTCATGTGGCATGAAAATGGCTTTTGGGGGACTGAACTTGTATAAAAAAAAAGAATCAGTGGGCGGCCACTAACCAAACATACATTCTGACAAGATTGAACATTCCTGCAAATTGTGCTAAGCTTTGAGCATTGGAAAGGCTTAAACTGATGATGAATAAGCATTTATTAGCTAACAATAATAACAAACTCCACAATTAACACAAGTAAATCTCTGGCAATAATAAACTCCAAACATGACTTCCGGTCTTCTACAGAGAGCAAATGTTGAGTAGTTAACCATCTGGATGCTTAGAAAGAGGAAGAACAAGTCAGTGGCTGCCTGTCATCCAGAACTGTCACAATATAGGTCACATAAAGAGGGCAGCCAGGGTGCAGCTGTACCCTCGCGCATGAACGGATGCCATTCACGCACCGACAGGAAGTCCGGAAATATAGAACGCTTGTGAGCCACAGCCTCCATCATGGGTTGGTTAACTTGACATTGTGGGATTGTTGCGGTGCAGTTAGAGGATGTCGGGCACGGTCAAAGATCCCGTGGAGCCGCCGTGGAGGATGAGGAAGGAAACAATATAAGCTAACAGATAAAGATGTGTTCATTTAAGGGGCCATTTTTAACATCCACAATGCCACCCACTGGAAAATCCAGCACAAATCACAAATGAATTTTAGGTACTTGCCATGTAAATCACATAACAATACGTTCCTTCAAATTGTTGAACTTGTGTTGCTACAGTTTTTCTTGCATTTACAGTGCCTCTCATTAAACAACAATGTGGAAAAGTTCATATACAGTCCTTCAGTCGTTCGATTCGCAAAGTGAAAACTAACATACTGAACATGGAGTATATAACCCAAATGCAGAAGGAAAAGCTTTTGGCCAGATCAAAAAACACACCATTCAATAAATGGATTGGGTTCAGTACACACGGCGGGCATCTAAAAATGTGAGGCAAAAAAGTGTAAGGTCAATATTCAAAGACAATACTTGAAGTCAATGGCTACTACAAGGAACACTGAAATGTGACCGCAGTGTAAAACACACTGGAAATGAAAGAGAATGGCACGAGGTTCAATATGTGATGATGTAATCAGCGGGAACGAGGCACAGGTGAGTAGGTGAGCACATGACAGGGAGGACACAGACACAGACATGACAACTAAATCGATTCATGAAATATTATTTTTATTTTTTTTTATATATATAAGTTTGACGATTATAGCAGAGAGCAAATGAAAATTCAAAATTCCCCATAACAGCAAATTAGAATACGACATAAGAAACAATGGAAATTATTTTTAATACAGAAATGAAGTAGGAGTTGGCTGAACAAGAAGCTAGTTTAGCTAGCATCACTTTTTGAACTGAACTACTGAAATAAATGGTCTCTTCTACGATGTTTTATTTGCACCATGTAGATTCGCAACAATTATATACTTACTGTGACTGATTTTTATTCCCTTTTAGTGATGTGCTGTGAGATTTTTCTAATGTAGAATATATGCCTTGAGTCAGTAAAGGTTGGGATCACTAGCCTAAAGCAGTACAGATAAAGTCAAAGTCAATGGCCCTTTCTGAGCCACAAAAAGTGGCCCAATTATTTTTAATAGCCAAGCTAAGCTCAGATAATCAACCTCAAACATAAAAGATCAATATGTACTTTTAATCTTTGTCGCCAAACAAGACGAGGCAATTGTGATTTTCCTTTCACGAGATAGCTATGGCACTACAGGGAGATGATTATTCTGCTTTTGACTTTAAATGTAAACATTCTTGATAAGAGACTCAAAATCTGTGCGAGGTCAGAGTTTGAGTTGAATTTAAGAGTGACGAGTGCTTGTCATTTCCTGCTGTGTGGGCGCCTTAGCCCGCAGGCACGTTCCCACCAAAACGGATAAACACAAACTAATCGTGTCTGATTTAACATGCTCAACTCCAATATTACTTGTCACTTAGCGATGTGTTGAGCGTTAACTTACAAGGACTTCAATTCTCACTCAACCTGATGTGACACAGAGTTCGCTAATCTTTTCTGCTTGGCTGAGGTTTAATGCCGCCGAGGATAAATGGTTCAGAGGAAGCCAAGACCGAAAGATATTGAAGGCAAGATATTAATCGACTGGTTCGCTCTGAGAATTGGCTGTAGCGACAGCAGCATGGAGTTGAAGTTATTAAGCTCTGCCGGGTCATTTTTCACACTATACATGTACTACCATTTATTTATATATTAATAGTTCATACCCAGGAGAGACATTGCTGCTTAATACATTAATTCAGTCATATTTTATTTAACAAGTCTTTATGGCACTTTTCCAATACATACAAGAGTGTTGATTAGCAAAGTTTAACAATGAGCAGTAGCAACAAGCCTCTCTTAGACTGTCTATCAAGGCCGTCTTTTTGCCACCTATTTTCCGTCACACAGTTCTTTGTGTAAAAGCCAATGCCTGATGTTCTGTTTTGTTAGAGCTGTCTTTGAAAGAGGCCATAGAGCCTCTGGCCTTCTGGAGGGGATTTACTTGAGGTTCTCGTTGTGGAGCAAGTCACTAAAGGGCGGTGCCATACTCCACCTGCGAACAATGACCAAAATTCAAAACGTTCACATTATAGCATTGTAGGAAGTGACACACCGATATTGATTAGAAACTGTTCATCTGAACTCGGACTCAGCCTCCAAAAAATGCTCCAATACTCTTGTAAAGTTCTTCTTCGGCTTTATTTCTTCTTCGTTCTTATCCATACGTACTACCCTCTAGTGTTCAGAGTGAAACATAATATAACTGAAATGCCTTGTGTTATAGTCTACATTTAAGTGAAATGTAAATGTCCTGTCTTATGTTCCGATAATGGCAAGTTGTTTCTCATAATTGTAATTGCAAGACAATAACATTATCAAATATCGTTGCTTTTTATCGGTGAGTACTCAAATGTAACTACAGTGGTGGTGTTGGTGAATCCCTAATTGTAAACATGGTTCAAATGTGGTAGAAAAAAGGAAAAGGTCTTTAGGAAAAATCCGTTTTGGTAATATGGTCATATTTTTTTCTAAAATGGCCGTTTCACACCAAACTATAGCAGACTTCCTGTGTCTTATGGTGCGTGGTGTTTTGAGACTTTTTTGTGGTTCTACAGACAAGCCCACCAAATTCTATGTTGTGAAAGCACACACTGTGACCGCAAAAAACTTTGGGTTTTGCATCAACGGCACAACTGGATAACTGCTGGGTCTTCTAACACGACTCAATGTTCCACTTTTTCCAAATTTGCCCATTTTCTCTGTGTGAAAGAGGCGACAGATTTAACATTGAGGAAGTTAGCATCTTGCTTCTTTGGTTTCAAATTAACACCACAGTAGGCGTGTGCTAATTGTGAGGATTCAAATCAGCAAATTAATGAATACTCAGTATGCATCGCTGGCCGTGGAGGGGCACCCAGCAAAAAATTAACATGCTTCGTGAGATGACTATGAAATAAGAATGAGGAAGTCCATCATTTTGCTTCCATACAATAATGAACAGTTTTTATCATTAACACATAATACATTTTTCCATTACCCTGGAAAGCCACTGTTTCGCACTTAACATTAACTGGTTCTCACTCACTTCAGTTAAGTTGGTGAGTCATCAACTAAGTTCCTTTCCTACTTTCCTGATTGCGCAGAAGAGTTGGCCATTATTTTTATATTTTCCTTAAAATTGTACATTTCCAAATCAGACCAACTTTTGGAAAAAAATAAAACCTACTTCTAGAGTTGCTTAAAGTAGAACCACCATCATAACTCACATGACATCACGAGAACTCCTTAACTCACGAGACTTCAGTGACATTCAGTGAGCATCTAACGTCACAGATGCATTTAGTTTTTTCTTTGTTGTCATTCTTGGTCTTTGTCTTTTTGTGTCTCCTGGCTGCTCGGCATGACAAAATTAAAAATTAAAAATCTGATGACCTTTTTTTTTTTTTTTTTGCAAATGTAGTAATCCTCCCTCAGTATGTTCATCACTGTATAATAAAATTAGGCCGAACACATGGTTTATTGTTTTCATTAAGTCCTTAAATTAATTAGAAATTAATGTCTTTCTAAATTTGACACACCACAGAGCTGTTAACAACCCGGCCATATTTGAATGAAAAAAAAAAAAATCAACAAGTATTTTAAAACGTGGCTTCAAAACCATGAAAAATCATGCCATTCTCGCCACTCTCAAAAGCTGTGGGCGTGTCCACTGAATGCGCTGCAGCCACACTCTGCTCAAATGTCACCTGTCATTCAAATACTAGTTATAGGATGTGGCAAATATTGATATTTGTCAGAATAACATTTTGATAACCGATTAATTTATTTAAAAAGTGTAATGACTAAAATAACTTATTTTTTAGTCACTTTAACGCTAAAAAAAAATAAAGGCATGAATTACAGGCAGAACATCTGACTGTTTTACGGTACTTTGGCGTTTAGTATTTGTTTAACTTTAAAACAGAGGGAAACATCTGCAAAAAAAAGTTTCCTGTTTATTTTGGGGGGGTGGTGTTTGAATGTCATTATCTTTGTCTTATGTCGTAATATGTTAATGTGCTAAATAATAATAATCGGTCGATGCCCTACGGTGCCATTATTTTCATACAAATCAAATTATGTGCAGTGATATTTCTATTGGATTCCAGTGAATTAGTGCAGTGTATCTAATTGTACTGGCGTACTTTCAGAAGTCCTCTGGGTTTTTATCTGTGCACCTCAGGAGAGGAAAAAGCGCGGTACAGTTTCATCATTAAAGCGCTATTGTCATATGCTCTACTCCCAAGTGTCAAAGTACTTTTCTGAAGGCCTTTTTTGTGGAGTAAAAAGCCCCCGAAAAATGTCCAAGCATTCATGCTCGACATGCATTTATTGTTTCTGCTGCTATTCAATTGGAAGTCTTCATCTGTAAGCGCCTGTGAGCTCCCATGGTGCACTGCTGCCTCCTCTGCTCTGCTCCAACATCAAGAAAGAAGAGATTGTTTGCTTCTCGGCGCTCCCATTTCTCCGGACCAGATGTAACACTCTAGTGCTTCCGCATTTTTCTTTTTTTTTTTTTTTTTTTTTTGCTTTTTCATCTCTTCTGTCAAGCTTTGCCTTTCTTCTTATCCTTGTTCCTGCTCCTCTTTTAGCCATTCAACCTTTACCTCCCCCTCAAAAGCTTCCTCTCTTTTCTCTCTGTGTGCGTCCCCCCTTTCAAGTCCTACTCCCTCCTGAGCCTTTATATCCATCTCACTCCGGCCCGTCACGCTGCACCATATTGATAAGCGGGCATGTGACGACGGGTGGCGGGGCAGGGTGGCTATCTGCGAGCTCCTCTTGACAACACAAGTCGGATGTTTAATTTTCGCAGGCATCCACCCGGGACTGCCTTTGATTACACGGAAGCGTTGATTGGTTTAAACACTGACAATGACCAACCGAACAAGTTTCAATCTGTTGAAACTCATTAAACACGGACAGAAAATGACTACAAGTGACAACTGTGGCCTTCAGCTGTCTCTTGCGCTCAAGGGCAACAATCAAAGCTGCTCAGCAGACATAAGACTCTTAAATTAAAGTTTGAAAGAAATCCTTGCATTATTATTGTAGGTGTACGATTCTGCCAACAGAGGACAGACCACCCCACACAAGAGCTTTGGTTAACTTGTGGAGCTGCCTATTAAGAGACTGTTTATGGCACATCATCAAACTTGGCTCATGCACTGCCAACATGCAATGATAAAAACTAAAGTTTGTCCCAAATTAGTGATGCCCATCTCTTTGGGAAATTTGCTTGAAATTTGGTTGAAAGAGGACAAAATATCTATTGACAGGTTTAAAGGACCCCTGGAAATGGTCACCAAAAGACTCTAAGATGCTGTTTTAGAACCAAAACGGCAGACTTTCTGTGGATTATATTCAGTAGTGGGCTCCTATGAGTTTCTTAAGAGTTTATCCTTTTTCACGTTAAAATGTTTGATCAAGCTCTGACCTTGCAGAGGTGACTTGTTAAGCCCTTAATATTAAAGGGGAGTGCTAGTGGGTTTTTGCTTGGGTTTTAGGAGCTTTGTTGGAACTATTTTGGAATATCCAGCATAACTTTCATGGGTGGGATGCACCAAAACAACTGCTTCAACCAAAATGAGTTCAATGAGTTTATGTGGATCTCTACTCATTAAATTTTCAAGCAAGCCCTGCACGATGTGTCTTTTAAACATCGCGATTGCGATGTGCGCATGCGCGATAGTCACATCGTTGTACGTGCGATGTTTTAACTTTTTTTTTCTTTTTCTTAGAACACGCAAACTTTTGTTTTTCTTCAAAAAAGCAGCAAGCTACTCCATGCTACACAGCCTGTCTCGCTCACCCCCTCCCTCCTACCAATCAGTCACCGGCCCCTCCCCCTCCACTCTGCTGTCTGCTAACAGGCGAGGAGACGACAGCGGTAAAAGTATTTCGGGTATAAAAAGGAAGATTCGGAACAACAAAACATCCTTTGCCAACAGAGTTTTTCAATTCCTGTTCAATTCCAATTACTGTTTCAGTCGAAGATGTAAGTGAAGCACTCTTTTAATAAAAATAAATCGAGTGGGCGGCACGGTGGTCGACTTGTGTTTTCAATCGAATCTAGACAAACAGAAATGCATATATAGTAAATGGGAAGAAAAAAAAAATCATCGGATGCTTCTGAATCCGGCCATAGCAAAAAATGACAGAGGGCCTCTCAGGCCTGCACAATGAGCAATTTAGCATAAGGACTCCTTGCAACGTAAACTGTGCAAGCCTGTATTGGGTTCTGAGGTGCTTCATTCAATATGTTGTACCCTATCACATTTTTTAAAAATTCCTAAAAATTTGAAGTGTCAGGGCGGCACGGTGGGCGACCGGTTAGCACGTCCGCCTCACAGTTCAGAGGTCGTGGGTTCGATCCCGGCTCCGGCCTCCCTGTGTGGAGTTTGCATGTTCTCCCCGTGCCTGCGTGGGTTTCCTCCGGGTACTCCGGTTTCCTCCCACATTCCAAAAAACATGCATGGTAAGTTGATTGGACTGTCTAAATTGCCCTTAGGTGTGATTGTGAGTGCGGATGTTTGTCTCTGTGTGCCCTGCGATTGGCTGGCAACCAATTCAGGGTGTCCCCCGCCTACTGCCCAAAGACAGCTGGGATAGGCTCCAGCACGCCCGCGACCCTTGTGAGGATAAGCGGTATGGATAATGAATGAATGAATAAATCGAGTGGTGATTACAATGCTGTATTCTCTTACAAAGACGTTGAAATTGTCATTGTCTATGAACATATATCTTAACCATACATCACGTTCGGATGGTTTCACGGCTTTAAAGTCCACGAACGTGTCGTCTATATCACTGCCGTGACTTATAGCAGAGCTCTCGCGATCGACTGCGTCCGCCATTACTCCTCGAAAAAATTCCGGATATGCTCCGACAACTCACGACACCGTCACATGTATATTCTGATGCATTTCATTGGCTAAGAGACCGAGAATTGGAATAAAAAAGAAAATGCCGTATACGCTCTCCGGCTTTCAAAGGAGAAACATACAACAGCCCTCCCCGCTTTAGTGGTAGTAACCCGGTTATATGCTCCCGTCCTTAATCGGTTAATTCAGTAGAGCGCAGACCCTTGAAGTGTGAACAATAGTAAAACAAAATGTATTGACTCAAAATGCGTAGTTTTTCGTTTTGTGAGAAATACTGTAAGTAAACGAGCAAAATAAACCTGTTGCAACTTGCTGTTTCCATTTCAACTTGACACCCATTCATATTTCATTGTTTTACATTTTCTCTCTTCGCAGGGTCGCTGTGTGCTGCTGTGTGCTCCTTAACATGTTCAGACACATCGTCACACTGCCGGAGTGTAGATTGAATCATTTTATTCATTTGTGGAGGACAAATGGCTCATAAAATGCATGCAGGTCTTCCCATTTCCACTCTGGAATTTCTCTAATTTTACGGCAGCTTGTTCCCCTGATGGGAAAAGTTGGACAAAGTCAGTTTAAAGCTTCTTCTGTGCTTTTGTTCCTGCATGTTTTACATGAGTTAGGTGGAATTGGATTCAAGCTATTTTGATGAACATTTACAGACAGGATGCTCGTGTTCATGCTGTTTGTTCAATGCAGGGAGGAGAGGCCAGGGAAGGCAGGGGAGGCAGAGCCTCACCACATCATTAAGAGTAAAAAAAAATAAAATAAAGAAAAACGTCATATAAGAGTCAAATAACTTTTTTTTTCTACTTTAGTTCTTTGTGGTTAATATTGGTTTTCTTTTTGCATCCAATAATGATTTGACAGTGAAACATCTGAATTTGTATATTAAATGGCAGAGACGAACAACCAGCCTCACCTCAGATTGTACAAACATTCACTAAAAAGCAAAAATAGCACAGGGCAACAGCACTATCTATCGGGAAAATTACATTACTACATTAGAGGATCCTTTTGGCAAGCTCCTGTTCACGTCTCCTATATAATATCTTAAGACTCTTTTTATATGCAGTCTAATTTTGCATAGTCAGGCTTTGTTTTGCATATTTACTTTTGCTGATTGCATTAAATCACAGATAAAAGTACTAGGTGAGGCAGAAACTGTTGTGCCTCACAAAGGCAGACGAGCATTAGGCAAACACAGGCAATTGCCTGGGGCCCTGATATTTCCAGGGACTCCAGAACATCTCATAAAAATAATTAGCAACCTTTTCTTTGATTTATACCACTTACTGTTGTTTTAGTCACGCAATTTACAACACATTAAAACAATTCTTAATTTGCCATCATGTTTAGACTGCTCCACCCTCTCCCTTGCCATAAGATTACCGGTAGTTCATCTTCTTTTTGTGTATGTGCAGGCTTGATTTAATAAGACAAACCAAACTTGCTGGCCTGGTTGTGAGGGAAATGAAGCAGCAGCTGCAGCCAGTGCATTCAATCATTTTGCTCCAGATGAGAGCCAAATGTGGAAGCCATTCATCCATCCATTATCCAATCCGCTTATCCTCACAAGTGTCGCGGGCGTGCTGGAGCCAATCCCAGCTATCTTGGGGCAGTAGGCGGCGTACACCCTGAACTGGTTGCCAGCCAGTCGCAGGGTACACAGAGACAAACAAACTGTGGGGAATCGGCCTATACAAGTGACAGTCCATTTACCATTACCATTTACAAAAATATTAGGCTCATCGTTATTGTTTGCATGTTATTTTTCATGGGATCGGAGAATATCTCTGTGAACGTTCTGAACTTCTGTTTCCATGCCAGTGAGAAGATTAGTATTGCCACAGCGGTGTCGTGCACGACTGCAGTACAACTCCCCCTCGTAACCCACAAAATCAAATTCTTAGTGAACAATTGATTATCATGCTCCAGGATTGTTACAACTATGCTTGATGATAGCAATTCAGCAATCAAACACATTTTCCAGCCAAAATATAACAACATAACTCAACATAACCTTGTCTTGAACTAAATAACTGAACCTTTTGACCAATTACGCTTGAAAATTTGCATTTTTCAAGTTAGTGTCATTTGATTTGTTTCTGAAGGAAAATGAATGTGTTGTGTTAAACAGTGACCTGGAAGTGGAAGTCTTTCGTTCTCCTCCTAAAATAACATTGCATTAAAAAAATGCAAATAACGCAATGAATACTGAAAATTTATTGCGTTATAATGCAAAGCTCTTGCAATCAAATGTAATACTATGATACAATAATACAATAATATTGTGTTATAAAGCAGTCTTAAATATTCTCGTGATGTCCCCTGGCCCCTCAGTCTGGTGACGATGGTGGTTTTTGTTGGCAGCTAAATGTTATCTTGGTTGAGACTTAAACAGTTGTAAACAATTCAATCCACTCACGATACTCCCAGCTGGTAAATGGATGAAACCTCTGCCGTGAGCATCTTGGTGTCTTGCACGAACTCTTTTTTTTTCTGGGGGCGGCGTGAGGGACGGACTGACGAAATGTAAGGACAGAACCGCTTTAAAAGGGTGAGGACGGACGGGGTCAGAAGACGATTATTATTATGAATAAGGACGGGGGGGCAAAGGGTACCCAGGTCGCGGACAGGGGCCAGACCGGCAAAATAGTGTAAAGTGCCCATCTTTGCGATCTACAATAGCTCCAAAGAGCCTAATATTTTGATTACCTTATTAAGCTGTGTGATAAGAACAAAATATTAGAAACAGCTTTCAGTTTGATGGCATGCACTTGTACACTATTCCAACCACAAAAATGAACATATTGTTAAATTAATACTTCCATCAGAATATCGTGGAAGTGATGTAGCAACTATTGTATTCAAATTGAATTGTGTCTACATGAAGCTCTTCTGGGAAAGGATCCTGTACATCCTGTTTGCTTTTTGCCCTCATGAGTCAGCACTAAGTCAACCAAAAGGCACCAACAAAAGCACTAATGCGTGCCATTAGCCCTGCGACTCTCACCGCCGATTTGCACTCAGCGTCTCCTCTAAACGCATCCTCGGGGCCAACAAATGATGGAGTAGAATGCTCGATTAGGCCGGCCCGTGCAATCCTCTGCATCTGCCTAGCCACACACTTTGCCACATTTGACGCTTGAAAACATCCAGTCCGGACAGGTCGCCTCAATTTAGGAGCCCTCACATACGTCAAATGAATGAATGACTCGCCTTCACTTTACACATCCGTTCTATTATTTGGCCTTTTTGTCCACAGTTTATTGACCATTAATTATAACCTTTGCAGTTTCCCTCGTAATTACCGACAGAAATCACATTCAATAGAGCTTTTACAGCTACAGACAGCTGGTGACAGCCATATGATTAGCCGTTGTAGAGTCTTAGTTCATTTTTCTGCAGTTAAGCCTTCAGTGCCTCCATAACTACCCGTGTCACAGTGCTTTCCTCTATTAACCCACTTCATTAAATTTACTCCATAACCATGCTCCATTAGAGCGTTCATTTTCTTAATTGCCACTCCAATGACTTTCGCCTCACCATCGGCAGTGCGGCCTAAATATGCGCAGGGAACAACTACACCAATGGGAGGCTGCTGGGCTTTCGAAAGTCGTTTTAACACATGCTCCTGTGGTGTTTCTGATAACAATGTTACGAAAGGGACCCATCAGGGAGAAGTGTTAACAGAATTTTAGTAACATGAACACTTTTACAAGCACAGCACAAGCATTTCGTTTAGTCTACCGCGTTGAGGATTTCGGAATACATAGACGTCAAGCATTAGAGCAGCGCAACGCATGGATGCCATCATTACACGGAGCAACAAGAACCTCAGTCTGAGCCAGTTTATTTTAAGTTAAGATTACCTTTGTCAGTCCACCACTGGGGAAATTTGGGCAAAGTTTATTGTATGACATAACACTTAACGCGAATATTTTTTATTTTCAAGCATACACATGAATTAAATAACAATTTGTTATTAAAAAATCAATTTTGAACAATTTTGCATTTATATCAATTTGTGGCAATTTGTGAAGACAAATAGTTCATTTTTGATTTTGGGGGGAAAAGTCCAAAGGAGAATCCCCCTTTTTAGATTATTATCATAAATAAGACAGTGGTGCCTTAAAATGCAAGTTTCATTTTTCCATGACAATGCTCAAACGTAACACTCATATCTCAAATCGTCTTTCATAACTGAAATAAAGGAAAATGCCCGTTTTGTACAAAACACCCCAATTTCTGGGGTTGTTTGCTGCAAAATAACGCTGAAAGTTGAGTAAAATTGACCCAAGTAGTGGATCGTCTATGTTTGACGCAAAATTGTGTTATTTTTAACCCAACTGTTTTTAGAGTGGCAAGTGATACATCACGTAACAACCAGTCATAACATTGTGCTGCTTTTGGTATGTGTGCCTTGGCCACCCGGGGCAGTATGATCCAGTATAGACACATGGATATACATGGAGCAGGTCAAAACTCCTCATTAATCCGCAGTAATTGTAGTCGTTCTTTGTAGAGGATAAAGAATACATGCCTGTGAGTATTGCTGTAATTGCTATATTGTTAGCCCGTCTCCGGTGTTTCCAATTGTGTGTTGGCATTAGGCTTTTTTTTTAATGAATTGTTGTTGTACTTATACATACTCCACAAATTGTCTCAATCAAAGCAAAGTAGCCCATATCAGCTTATCTGACTCTCAAGTGAGTGTCAATGATAAAATCATGCGAACCAACAGAGCAGCACTAATAGCATTGGCTCGATTAGCATCACAGCATTAGGAGCTATGACTAGTCACATGCAGCAATGAAACTGACTGCAAAGTGAACAGAATTATCAATGAGACCACAATATGTAAAAAATTGTGAGCTTTTTTTTTTCGTGTTCTCAAGTGATGACTGAGGACTATGCATTTCAGAGGGCTGTCCACATAAGCGCCTAGGCAAAAATAACAGCATAATGTACAACGAAATTAAGTGAATTTACAAAAAGTAATTTAAAAAATAAGTTATAAGAATATTTATTAGTTTTGCTGTGGAATGAACTGTAACCAGGGAGCAACCATTCCTTACACACGCTTCTGTGAAAGGAACGATTATGTTCGGTATCTCAACAAGCTAGCTGACAGCTAGTCCAGCTGCAATGCTCAATGATGTTTGTGTTTACAAATCTGGGAAGAAAGCCACAGGCGGACTTATCAGTGCAAGTGAGGACTTCCTGTTTAGGGTTAGGCTTCTCAGGACTTTCAAAACAATATAATATTCCTAGGCAGTGTTAATGTCCAAACTTTGGATAATGTTACAATGGTTTGCAATAATAAATACAGGTACGAGTATGCTTTTTAGTAAGAAAACCTCTGTCTCATTTTTGATGAGCACTTACATTACATTACATTGTTTTCATTACTGTGTGTTAATGTTGGTGGTACTTGGACGCCAAATACTTGTTGAGGTGGTAGTTGTAAGAAGTTTCATGACAACTGCACTGTTTCAGACGATAGCTCACATTACTTTATCATCATTCATTCTTCATGTACACTCTAAAAACAGTTGGGTCAAAAATAACTCTTTTTGGGTTAAATTTGACCCAATTGTTGTGTTGAAAAGTACCGACACAGACTTGGGTCAATTTGAACCAAAAAATTGGGTTATTCAGTTTTGACACAACTTTAAGGGTTGAATGAGCACAACAAATTGGGTCAAAACAATGCAAATAATTGAGAAAAGAGCTGGGCACTCCCTCCCGGGGCCGGACTGGTCAGACATCCATTCTTTAGGGGTGACACGTTTGAAAAAAAAGGCTTGATTAAGCAAGGGCGGAAGCGGATTTCAGTCCGGCCCACTAATCGGTCCTCGTGCGTGTAACATGGTCACGAGGCGGCCAAATTTCGTCTGAGCCTACTCAGTGATATGCTTATGTTAACATGGCAAGGAGGTGCTCAGTCATGGTTTCATAAAATAGAATGCATACGTGTCCAGAATTTTGTTCAGCACATTCATGGTGGGAGTGAGAACAAATCAAAATGAAAAAGTAGTGTTTAGAATTATGGCAAAGTCATATATTTTATGTCATGGTGCTATATGGATTGAATGAATAAGACACCAACGGCAGTTTGCAAAGTGGTGTCAGTGACAATCACTCCGATTGGCTGTCAGCCAGGAAATGCAAATCAGTGCATGAGATAGATACATTTGTAAAATGGTATACAATTTATTTCAGTTCTTTAAATTGCTTCCTTGCGGTCATCACCAGACAACTGTCTCACACTTTCACACGGGTTGTGATGAGTTGTGGGTCCCTCTTGAAAAGTGTGTTGAAATATATTGACCTCTTGAGGAGAGTTGCGCTCAACAGTTTTCAATCTCCAAGCAAGGAAACCAGAACCACTCTGGTAATCCTAGAAATGTTCCTGTGGATTTCAGTAAACACATGAAGTTAATATGGAACATTATTTGGAGAACGCACAGTTCTTGTGAATTATCACATCCTACAATGGCGGCAGACTAATGCCTTTTTTTTTTTTTTTACGATTCCAGCACTTATCCTGTCCAACACACACACTCACAAGGTAACTTGTTTTCAAAAGATTACAATGTGTGAAGTACTTACCAAAACAGTGTGATAAATGAAGAAATCCAAATGTCAAAAGTGTCGTTGACTTGTCCGCGATGCTGCGCGTGTAGACATGAACAGTATGTCGGTGGCTGTCATGGCCGCCAGTCATACTTAATTCAAGTGTACATCTGGCACCTGTGTATGGGCCTGTAAGGTTGATTTTTGACCCAACATATAACAATACTGGCATATAACCCAATATAGAGTTAATTTGAACCAACAATTGGGTTGATTTATAAGAAATAACCCATAATTTTGACCCAACACATACAATCCAAAAATTGGGTTAATGAAATAACCCAACTGTTTTTAGAGTGTAAGATGATATTCTTCTCATTGGGAATGAGTAAAAGTTGCAAGCAAATATGCATGTCCCTCAACTCTCTGTGATAACTGTCTGTTTACTGCCACTATAAACATGCACTAAATTGTGTGGGCCGCTTGTTAGGGGGGAAACAACAACAAAAATGTCCATTTGGCCTTAAGAATTTAGAGGCGAGGGCAGCCATTTACACTGGAAAATAAACAAGTGGAAGTAGAAACTTGACTCACCGGCAGAGAAGCCGATGATTCAATACAGTGTGTTTAAGTCATATTAATTGATCTTTTTTTTTTTTTTTTTAATCACAGAAAGCTTAAATATCATCACAGGAGGAAATATGTATGAGGCTGCAGTCAATAGCAGCTCACACTGTATCTGTCCGATGCTCCTGTAATAACACACACAGGCATACGTAAGCCCCGCCGATGTGACAACTCCATCACAGTGACATTTGCACTGGGTGGACACATTGACCTTCTCGTTGCTCCTCACCAAAACCTCGCTGACATTCACACGTCCATCGATTGGACTGCAGCAAGAGTCTGCCTCTTGCAACTTCGAATAATCACACGCGTTGCATCGTTGTTTGGGGAAAATTTGCACGAGGGGTTCAAACCGAGGTCAAAAGTAGTCATGAAATGTAGCCTCTTGATCCCAGTTGAAGACCCGAGAGCAAGGTGACCTTTGTGTGTGTGTGGTTTCGGCTGCCTGATTTTAAAGTCTGTTGTGTGTGAAGGTTTGGTCTTATTGAGCGACATATTCTACGTTTTTACTACCAAACGTGTTCTTCTACTAAAAACTTGTGTGGCTCCACAAAACAGTTTGTGTTAGTTTGGAAATAGAGTACCGGTGCTTGAATACTGACTAATATCTGGAAATCAGCAAGCCTCTCAGTAATGTACACTAAAACTAGTTTGAGTATGCAAAGTAATAAACATTGTTTCAACTTTTCACTCCCAAACATGCAGGCTTTTTTTTGTTATAGCACACCACAAATCCTTGCATTTGCTTGCATATACTGTATACATATTTTTTAGAGTGCAACATACCATTTTCTATTCTACATTTACTTAATTTACATGTTAAATATTTTGAACACGTAATCAGTTAATCTAACATTTATGATGAACCGAGGTGTGATTGTGTGTGCCCTGCGACTGGCTAGCAACCATTTCAGGGTGTACCTCGCCTACTGCCCGAAGACAGCTGGGATAGGCTGAAGCACTCCCCACGAAACTTGTTAGGATAAGTGGAAAAAGCACATGGAGAAAAGAACAGGCAATGTGGACTCTCACGGGAAGGAGAACCTGTAGGAAGATAGGATGGAAAATGGGGAGCAGATCAATAGAATCTAGCCAATCTGGTGTGGTGCTGGTGTGATTGGAGCAGGGAGTAAGCAAACAAATCAAAATTTATGGAATGACTGTAAATGGAAATTCCACCAGACAAATAAATAATGCAAGCAGGGCGGCGTAGACCAATGCACAAGCTATGAATAAGATTGACACACATTTGAGTAATGCAACACATTCATGTTGATTTCCCCAATGAAACAGGAGGATGCTCCAGCCATCTAAGGTCAGCAGCATCAGACCGTGGCTTTGGATCCCACGTAATGAAAATGACACAAGCGGGAAAGTGTGTTTGGTGATGCTGATTGGGGTGTCAATGGAGCCAGTGGAGCGGCATTTAAAGAAATACAGGTCAGAACCTGTAGCAAATGGAACATGCGCTCCTTGCTATTGTTATAATGGCGCTATGAAGGTGCTTGGTGTACTGGTGAGCATGGCCATTGAGAGTACGCTGTGTATACGTAAACATAAGTTGCATTTCTTTTTTCTTTGATTCCTTGTGCCCCACCAGAAAATACTATTTTTCTTTCTTTGCTTTTAAGCTCTTACAGATGAAAGAGGAGAACTTTGAAGTCGCTCAGATCATAACGCGTGACGTCACTCACGTTTGCTACAAGCCGATTTTGGAAGGCTCTCAAACAGCTACAAGTGGAAACGCCGCGCAACCGCCAGATGGGACTTGACCAGTGTGTGTGGCCAATGAATGCCCACATATTAGGAACCAAGCAATCAGGGGAAAGCTGTTTTTCGTAACAAAAAAAGGACAAATGAGAAAATGGACCTTTCAAAATAAGTTATTTCTGACCAATGAAAACCGCTTGTAAAAAGGGCTTACTGCTCATTTATAACCCAAATTATCTTGTAAACCCGACAAAAGGCTATCAAAGATAAAAAAAAAAAATGTTTAAATGACAGAAGAGGATCTTTAAATAGCACTTGTCCTTGTCACACAGACTTGAGGCGATAGGCTGGGTAAACCCTGGGCTGTCAAACACAGTCAATCACAAGGAACATATTGACTAAAAACTAGGGGTTAAATGCCTACGACTGGCTGGAAACCGGTTCAGGGTGACCCCCCGCCTACTGCCCGATGACAGCAAGGATAGGCTCCAGCCTTTTTGAGGATAAGCGGTTTGGATAATGGATGGAGAGAGGTTAAATGACAAAAGGTTTTTTTATTGGGGGGGTTTTGCAGTTCACTGTGATGTAATGAAAGTCACGCCGAAGCCGATTAATCGATGATCTCATTACTGCCTCTCTTCAGGCCTTGCTTTTTGTCATAGTCATATCCATAGTGCACCAAACCTTGTTTGCTTTTGATCCTGTTTTTTCGCCTCTTGTACCCCTGCTTGATTGTCTGTGTCTCACGGTTACCGACGTTTGCCTGGATGAAACATTTTTTGCCCTCACCAACTCTTGAGTCGAGTATTTGAGTCCCAACCACCTGTGCCTAGTTCATGACGGTTGATATTTTTTCAGACAAAACCCCTGCAAGGGGAGAACATAAGCAAACTCCACAGATAATAGGTCTGAGATGATATTCAAACGTGGAACCTCTAGATTGTCTTTTGGTCAGAGTAAGTGTGAATCTTCTATCTTACTTGATTTCCCTTGGGGAATTTCACATGGGTGATCATGACTTTCTAATTGGTCAAAGTTGTTCCGCCTTCATTTGGATGACAAACTAATAGGCTGTGTGACGATCCTCATGATTGCTAATGCCAGTATATTATCTCTGTGAGTGGAATACTGAGTCGATGTAAATGTGACCAATATTCAAATGCTAATTGAGAAATGTTTTATTTTAAAAGTGTGAATCCCAGTGGGGAGTGAGGGTCTGTGACGGTTCCGACCGTGTTTATGCTAAAACATCGTCTTGGCTATGGGTTTTTTTTTTTTATCCAGGTACAAAAAGATTCGAGAGTGAGTGGATTCTTCTTCAATGGAGGTGGCAAGCCTGTGCCCAGAACCAGACCTGTGATAAGAAAACAAAATTCTTCTCTGCTCTTCTTTGTGAAACATCACTTGCTGACAACTCCAATTACCACCATTACAAGACTTCTTCAAGACTACATAAGACTAACGAAAAAAACACGGACTTAAAGACTGAATATTATTGAGCTCAGTAAGACTTGGGAATTATTTTTTCAAATGTGAATTATTGTTCTGTAAGTGTATAGATGGCGGCTGTTATGTTGTAAATAGTCATTTTATTTCCCACATTTAATACAATCATTCTTGTTGCTCATTTCTGTCTCCAGCAATTTCATTTGCACACCTGCCATTACCACTATAGTAGCTTTCGAACATCTAGAGTCTGGTCCAACTTACTCGATATCTAAATAAGGCTATCCTTTAGTAGTTGGGGATTACAACTAGTGCACCATGCTGCCTAATAGTACAACAAAAATACATAAGTCACTTTGTAATAACCATTTTTTTAACTGAATAGGCATCATTCAAAAGCCTCCCCCCCAAACAAATGTGTTTTAATTTGGAGGCAGATTTGTGGCCAAAATTCCACAATATTTATACAACATTAGTGACCATAGTGAGCGTAATGGAATCTTCCAATGATGAGACATGATGAATTGTAATGTATGTTTAATTTAATTTATTTGACACTAACAAGCAGATCTAACCTAAATATCTAAAACCGACGCATCGCTTAGTTTAATTTAGGCGATATCATTTAGATTGATAAGATGGCCTCATACTCACAATGTCCACTTAGTGACATTAGCGTGCGCTCCATACGGGAAGCTCTTAGGTGGCTATTCTGTAAAAGTAGCGTGACTTTGAATGTGCATGAGCAAAGGCAAGGGAGGTCCACTCACCTTGCCAAGTCATTACATTAAAATCAAATTTTAACAATGCATGAGTCAAAGAGCAGTAGGTAGAAACTTTTTTTTTAAAATGCTGTCAGAGGATTCAGAGGGTTTGATGCACGCTGTTGTCATATACCACTGATAAAAAAAATACTTAATTTTCAGTTGCACATGATTAAAAACTGTTAAACTGATGTTATTTTGTATTCAGTTCCTCCAAAATATTAAAATGAACACATATTAATAATATGTAACCGATATACATCTCCGAATTTAGTCAATCCAAAGGTTTTATTTTTTTTCAGTGTATTTATGAAAGATATATGATGACATCCACCACGCATATCAGCAGAGCACAGAATCTGTCTCCCTGCACCTCAATCAAATTCACCACAATCAATGATGTTGATTGATGATTACAATGATGTGACCGATATACATGTCCAAATTTAGTAAATCCAAAGGTTTTATTTTTTTTCTGTGTATTTATGAAAGATATATGATGACATCCACCACACATATCAGCAGAGCACAGAATCCGTCTGCCTGGACCTCAATCAAATTCACCACAATCGCTTTATACCACCCGAGCCACAATTTAAACCTGCTTTTAACTTGGTCTAAACTTAAGTCTAGTCTACTTTCTGAAGGACCCCCAGTGCAATGTGGTCTGGCAAATTTCCAAACACGGTAAACCCCCCGGCATGAAAATGAAGATGCACCCGTTTTCATGCCGAGCCCACGTGCATCTGTGTAGAAAAATAGGGAAATCATATATCGCCTTCTAGGCCACGAATACAGTATGTTGAAAAAACTCCCATATCTTGCCTAAGTTTGGATCCCCTAATATTTACAGCAAGAAGGATACAGTAAGAATTATAGGCAGAACAATGACTCTTTTAGAATACTTCCTTTAGTATTTGTTTAGCGTAGCAACAGAGAGAAAAATCGGCTAAAATCAGCCACTATTATTGGCCATCATCATTATTATTATTACAATATATTATAATGCCATTATCTTTGTATTACGTTGTCATGTATTAATGTGTCAAAAAAGTGAGTGGTGGGAAAAAAAAAATTGATCAATTTTAAAAGAGATTTTAAAAGAGCTAATATCGTCCGGCGATTAATCGCTCAGGTCCTTGTTTCTAGCAGCAATAAACCACATTAGATTATTGTTACGGTGTTGGCTCCCCTTTGAGATGTTTGGCATCACAATGTTATTAACTTAACCTTTTGGCTCGCATCCTCGCCTGCTGCCAAGCACCATTTGTTCTCCCTCGCATTGTGCTGTCTAGTCCTGCAGGAAACACACAAGTGACAGTCCTGATGAGCTTGTTGCTTTTATTTATAGTCCACTGCCCTGTTTGGCCTCTAACTACTGCAGAGGATTATTTTAGACAAGAGAACAATTATAGAGCCAAAGCCCCTATCACTCCATGCATACAAAACATTGTGTACCCGCACAATCTGATGAGAACAATCACATAAGACGTCCAAAAAATACTGACTGGACAAAGATAATAATGCTTGGTTTTCATTTGAAGTATATGTCATCGAAAAATGTAAAAGCTATGTACGGTAATTTAAATTGTTCTTTTATTTTAAATAACGTGATTAAATTGACTAAAAGGCAAATATTTGCTGAATGACAGTGTCAATAAGAATTGAGCATTATCTTCATTGTCTTTTTATTCTCTGATTACAGGAAAAATTATATTTATCGTATTCAATTCATTCTGTTATGGAATTGAACATGTGATATTGTTATATTGTTTGCTGTTTTGTATTCAATAAAGGAGTAAAAAAGACACTCGGCTGACTGGCAGACAAATTAATTACCTTTTTTTCGTCCTTAATTTGCAATTGAACATGATTTCGGTGTAGCATTGTGTTGATATTGGTGGCAACAATTTGTGACAGCGAGACAAACTGGCTCCAACTTTGCGTTAAGGGCGAGTCAAGACAGACGCCACGCCACCATGCGCTGCCGGGAACAATTTCAAAATAGAAGTGAACCAAGGCACTGATTTTCGCGATCCAATCTCAATACCAGAGCAGGGCGTCCGTTATTCGTCATCCGTCTGCAACGTGGGGACCTTTCCGTCGTCCGACTTTCGCCTTTTTTTTCCGGGCGCAAAAAAAAATAGTACCCGTCCATAGGCCGGTCCGCCTCTAACCAGGATCCCTCCGGGGGGAATTTAAAAGGGCACAACTTAAAAAGATTAGCTCAGCTGAAGAGTTGATGAAAAGTGAGCATTTTATCTTGGCACAATTTGACGCAGTTCTTCTATTGGATCTCGTTAGATGGCCCATTGTATTGTACCTAATGTTCTGACCCAATGCGATTCTCTATATTCCATGTCCTGCGGCTACAGTAACCGTTTTCAAACGTCTGTTTTCTAACTGCCCAAAAGAACTGCAACACACACCGTAAAATGATTTGTATGTATCCGAGATATAGGTTATTATTATGAGGGATCATCCAATAATCTCTTACTTATTTCACGGGCTAGAGTTCAGTAACGGGAGTAGGAGGGCGGTCTGGGAAGCCTGTGAGTGGTTTTTGTGGCTCTTGTGCGCCTCCCCTCTCCCTCCCTCCCTCGCTCTCTCTCTGCCTCTCTCCGTCTCTCTGTCTCTGTCTCTCTTCTCTCTCTCACTCTCCCCCCGCAGCTCATTCATGCCAACGCCTGCAGCTGTCTCTTTCTTTCTGTTGCTCTGTCTCTCCGCCACCGCCGTCTTGCTGCTGGCCACCTTCCACTTTCTCCCACAAGTGGCCACCACGTAACCGACTTCCGCACACAAGCATATACACACGCACGCTCTGCCTCAGTGCGTCAGCCCATGCAAGGTCGAAAGTGCGCAACTTTTCCAAGCGCCTTAGCGGATTCACCAGAGACACCTGACTCAGACTTGCTCTTTTTTTATTATCTCCCAAGTGGAAATAGGAATGTGGGCTACAAGTGGAGCTGAGTGGTGAGTACACTACGTCTGTGTGTGTGAGCCAGTGTGTGTTGTTGTATGTGATCCGCAAATGTGAAGTTTGTGTGCAACTACTCCGGCATGTGAATGCAATAAATGCACGCAGCTAATTGTTGCAATGCAACCATGTCAAATTCATATTCAATCATCCTAAGAAAATTATATATATAGTATGACTGTAGTATGATGCAGTAACAGGCAAGAAAAGCTAAGTCATCATGGGTTTCGTACCGCAGGCAAAAAAAATCCAGGTTCTGATGAGGTGCCCTTGAACAGCCACCAGAAAATGGGTGCTGGAAAAGTTCCCACTGTGTCAGTGTATGCCACTGTGTCAGTGTCGGTATGTAAATAGGAATATACGATACCATATATATATATATATATATATATATATATAAAATTGGTGATTAAAATCAAACACCAAATCATAATTTGGGAATTTGAGTCAGCACTAATCATAGCATATTGTTGGGTGTATTGTCACAAAGGACTGTTTGAATGGCAACAATCACATCTCAGTATGTGTGACATATTTATGTTGGCAGTGCATATGCATCATATGAAAACATACTCCCTTTGAGCGGGACACCCGGAAGTGTTTGCGTGTGTAAGGGAATTAGCCAGCTAATGATCATTAAATAAACTGTATGGTCAACGTAGCTCTTCTCGGCAGTGTATCAACACCTCTGTTGTTACTTCGCTGTTGGACTCTCACGCTGTTGCAGCAACAAACGAAGGGAGTTTGCAAACTTGGACCTGAAAGACGAACTCTCACAAGTTAGCTTTGCGCTAGAAAGTTGGTCCGACACAAAGTGGATGAATTTATGGAACCAAAAGCACAAATCAGCCTGCGGTCTACGTTGGCCCTAAAGTTGATAAAATAATAAACTGAAGACTATAGTGCAGTGTACAGTATACGGGAAGCTCAAGCATCACACTGTCGTGATCAAGTGTTTTACACGGCCAAAAAGCCAAAGAGTTCCAGGTTTGCTTAAAGTAGGAACACAGGTTTGACTCCTTGACAGCTGAGGGTCGGTGAGGAAGCAATTGGGCTCGTTAAAAGCGCCCATTGTGGCAATATGTTTGTGTGGCTGTGTGTGAGCTTGTGTTTTCAATCGAATCTAGACAAACAGAAATGCATATATAGTAAATGGGAAAAAAAAAAAAATCATCGGATGCTTCTGAATCCGGCCATAGCAAAAAATGACAGAGGGCCTCTCAGGCCTGCACAATGAGCAATTTAGCATAAAGACTCCTTGCAACGTAAACTGTGCAAGCCTGTATTGGGTTCTGAGGTGCTTCATTCAATATGTTGTACCCTATCACATTTTTTAAAAATTCCTAAAAATTTGAAGTGTCAGGGCGGCACGGTGGTCGACCGGTTGGCATGTCCGCCTCACATTTCAGAGGTTGTGGGTTCGATTCCGGCTCTGGCCTTTCTGTGTGGAGTTTGCATGTTGTCCCATGCCTGCGTGGGGGTTTTCTTCGGGTGCTCCGGTTTCCTCCCACATTCCGAAAAACATGCATGGTAGGTTAATTGATCACTCTAAATTGCCCCCAGGTGTGATTGTGAGTGTGTGAGTTTGTTTGTTTGTGTGTGCCCTGCGATTGGCTGGCAACCAGTTCAGGGTGTACCCTGCCTACTGCCCGATGACAGCTGGGATAGGCTCCAGCACGCCCGCGACCCTTGTGAGGAGAAGCGGTGAGGATAATGGATGGAGTGTCAGTCAAGGAAGTCGCATGTTGCTGCAGAAAGAGGTTATGGGCTAGAATAAAGACAGAAAAATGGAGATGTGTTGCAAGGCGGGGCCCGCTCCCATTTATTAAATGTAACCGGAGTGGTGCAGATGCCGCTTGCGTTTACTTTTTTACCACAAGCGTTAATATTTCATCAACAGGTACATATGAAATTATGAATATGTTTAAGTCTTGTTGTTAAACACAATATGTGTATTGTACGTACAGTATTTCTATGGCTTGTCGGCGTGTGGTGGTTATAACCCGCAATTGGATTTTCCACCTGTGTGAAAGTCGCCGTGCATTTTGATTGGCGACATCGCCACATGGTCCAACTGTGATTCAATATTTGAATCGCCGTAAAATCAGCGGCCAAGAGTCGGTCGGCCACTTGTGAAATCTTGAAGCAGAACCCCGCACACGGCGCAAGTTTGAGTGGAGCTGCGCTGCATCGCTCAGTGTCCGGGGGGCCTTAGAGAAAAAAAGTAGATTAAGTGATTATCACCACTGTCTCACAGCAAAAAGAATCAGGGTTCAGATCTCAGCTCTGCCCTTTTATGCTTCCAATTGGCATTAGGAACAGTATCAATTGAATATTTACTAAAACAAGTTAGTTTCAGGTGTGAATGTGATTGATAGGCAGCTGTAAGGTACAAACTCGGCTCCACACTCATTTGGCAAAATCAGATAATAACTGATACTGCTGCTGACCATACGAATAACAAACCGCTGATGTTCACTTATTGGTGAAAAGATCCTCAGGTTAACAATTACACAGAACTGGGCATCGGCCCTGAGTTTCCGTCCTGCATATTTCATCGACCCACGTGGTCCCAGTCGGTCTGAGTCAGCCGACCGGCGTCGAGAACGGACTTTACCGATACCGCGTCACATGCAGGCGCCGCACTCCTGACACGCAGTCGGGTAAAGAAACAATAAAAAATAAAAGGGTGTGGTGTACCTTGCGGTCGCACAGACGCATGTGTCCAATTTCTTTTAATTTCACTGATGACAACGCTGTGCGTGTGTGTGTGTCAGTTGTTTTCGTTGTCTTTGTTTGGCGGCGTGTTTCAGATTGTGCGGCACCTGCGTGTGACGTAAAGAGGACGTAATCGACGCCGATTGGCGTGGGTCGATTGAATATGCAGGATGGAAACCGGGAACGGAGGGCCGATGCCCAGCTCTGCAATTACAGATACACTGACAAGAAACGATAAGGATAAACATGTTGCTTTTAGCTTACCCTGATGTTATTTTATAGCGCTGAATGCTGTTGTGTCATATACTCCGCAGTTTCGTTTTTGCTGCAGCAGTCTGTTTTTTTCGGCTACTTGACGTGTTAAGTTAATAAAGAGGGCTATTGTTCTT
Source organism: Filicampus tigris (assembly GCF_054856515.1). Lineage (NCBI taxonomy): Eukaryota > Metazoa > Chordata > Actinopteri > Syngnathiformes > Syngnathidae > Filicampus > Filicampus tigris. Next base: position 20,230,891 of record NC_141223.1, read on the forward strand.
CCACATTGTTGTTGTTTGGTAGCATGTCTCATTGACTGATTCGTTCAATGTTGTGTGGTTTTCACAGTTCCCCATGGTATTATTTGGAAGTGGAAAACTGACCTCAAACCGAATAGTGTGTGGAATTGATCGATCGTGCTTTGAAGCGATGGAGGATGACAAATATAGTGCCCTACTTGGCTGCAACCAGCAGAGGTGCTGTTGATTTGGTCTCCTTGAGTTTACAGTCAAAAGAAGCACAACATGACGACAGCTATGGGAAGCTTGGCTGCATCCAAGCAAAAAGGCATAGAGAAAGGGGTTCAGAACACTCACCCCCAAAAAATCCAAATAAAAAAAATATTTGAGAAAGTAATTATTGTCTGTTTCTATATGTTCCTTGTGACTGAGTGGTGAACAGTCTATGTGGGTCATCTGCCTGCTTTTCCGAAGTCAGCTGAGATAGGCTCCAGCTCCCCGCAACCCAGAACAGCATAAGCGGCGTAGAGAATGGATGAAAATAAATTGAGTAATTGATTTTTTTCCTTTTCATAAAGGAATGCAATCCAATGTCAATTTCTACCACCAACAAGACAATCTGTCTATAAAATGTCTATTTCCTGAATGTTTTCTGTGATTTTCTCCAGTCAAAGGTCAAGCCCCTGCCCCTGACGGACACCATGACCTCTGACCTCAACCTGAGCACCCTTCTGAACGTGAGCGAGCTACACAATCACTCGCGAGGATGCTCGCTCACCAAAACGGGCTTCCAGTTCTACTACCTGCCCACCGTCTACATCATGGTGTTCATCACGGGCCTGGTGGGCAACAGCCTGGCCATCTGGATGTTCGTGTGCCACATGCGGCCGTGGAGCAGCATCTCCGTCTACATGTTCAACCTGGCGCTGGCCGACTTCTGCTACGTGCTCTCGCTGCCCTTCCTCATCTTCTACTACTTCAACAAGACCGACTGGATCTTCGGCGACGTGCTGTGCCGGCTGCAGCGCTTCATCTTCCACGTCAATCTGTACGGCAGCATCCTGTTCCTCACCTGCATCAGCGTGCACCGCTACACGGGCGTGGTGCACCCGCTCAAGTCCCTGGGCCGGCTCAAGAAGAAGAACGCCGTCATCACGAGCGCGCTAGTGTGGGCTGTGGTGGTCCTCGCCATCTCGCCCATCCTCTACTACTCGCGGACGGGCTCCAAGCGCAACGCCACCACCTGCTACGACACCACCACCGAGGATGAGCTGCCCGGTTATTTCATCTACAGCATGACGTTGACCGTCTTCGGCTTCTGCGTCCCGTTCATCATCATCTTCTGTTGCTACGGCATGATCGTCAAAGCCTTGATCTGCAACGACATGAACAACGCGCCCCTGCGGCAGAAATCCATCCACCTGGTCATCATCGTCCTGGCCGTCTTCGCCATCTCCTACCTGCCTTTCCACGTCATGAAGAACCTGAACATGCGGGCCCGGCTGTACTTCCAGAGCCCGGCCATGTGTGACTTTAACAACCGCGTCTACGCCACCTATCAGGTGACCCGCGGCCTGGCGAGCCTCAACAGCTGCGTGGACCCCATCCTCTATTTCCTGGCGGGCGACACGTTCAGGAGGAAGCTGTCGCGGGCCACCAAGAAGCCCTCCAGGAAGGGGGACAACGCGTTGCAGTCCAAGAGCGAGGAGACGGCACTCAACAGTCTGGCGGAGTACGTGGAGAACGGAGAGCGGCGGATGTGAAGCTATAGTGTTGGATAATGGAAGCACTGTGCGGTCCGCGGAGGCCGTTTCTACCCTGTGATAACTGCCGTTGCGTATACACACTTGTGATGTGTTGTTGTGCATCTGTGTTGTCTTACGTGACGTACACCGGCCACAATATTAGGTACCCCTGCGCAACCCATCGAGACTCAGAGCAAAATGTGCCTTTACAACGATATTAATGCTCCGTCTGATGTGCTTGTGTCATTTTTGATACATGTATTTATGCGTAATGTATTTATCTGTGTATATGTTATGTTGAGTAGTCACAGCCCTTTCTGTTATAAGTTGCATTAAGAAAGGTACAGAGAATACAGAAAATGAATGGATGGATAGATGGAGCTCTACAAACAGCTACATGCGTCAATCAAAAGCATTACCATCCTTGTAAAGGCAGAATTACCGCTACATCATGAGATCGTCCAATTGTGCCTAATATTGTAAGCCTTTCCATTATCCTCTTGAGGACTTGATGAACTCATACTTGGGACTAAAAGGTTCCGCTCTTGAATTTGCTGAGGAGTAAAAGAGATTAAAAAGATTGGACGCTACCCTCTGCAGTCGCTGAGCGTAGGCTCCATCGATAGCTGTTAAGCAGCTGGGGGGAAGAGAGTGACCGTACCGTAATAGACTTGGAAAGACGTTATCTATGTACTGGACACAATATTAGGTACACCTAATGACTGTCAATACAGGAGCTGCACTGTACTTTGTCATACTGAGATATCGGTGCATCTATAATGCTGCTCTTCTATTGGATCCCGTTAGATTGTGTTCCTAATAAAGTGTCCAGTGAATACACTCACTGTAATGGAGTTTGAAATGCACTACACTGAACGGGGGGGGGGGGGGGGGGTGGCGTTGGTCTTTTGCCTCCCCCTCTTCTCCTCCTCCCTGCGGTGGACCGCTTTGGCAGCTTGACAGCTGTGAGGTTGAAACAGCTGTGTGGCCACCATCTTGTTAACCTGCACAGACAACAACAAAACAAGAAGATAAATGCCAACAGTATTATGTGTATAGGACACCGTAATGAATGTGAATCTTTTCACTGTACAGGATGTTGTTTAATGTGTGGGTGTGGTGTCTAGTAGCAAATACTGTCACTAAAGCTTGACTAACTGTTTATTGCAACATGGAGAATAAACATGTTTTAAAAACACTTTGACATACCTCAACACTGCATGGGCCATCAACCCCTAATTGGGAATAGGCCCAATATCTTGGTTGCAGTCCATCCGAAAGGTGTTTGATGGCCCTTTCATACTGCAAGGTACCGTCACTACTTTGCACGATGCTTTTCCATTAGCTGTGGTAACTTGGAGACGTAAAGCGCTGTTGATGTCACCCATTGGTTGATTAATCATCGCTGTGCTTGTGGCTACATGGCTAGAAAGGTCAACTGTGCCTTTAGTGCTGGACGCTGCACTTTTGTACTCTGCAGTCTCCACTTGGCTAAACTTTGGATAAAATGTAACTTTAAAAAGTTAACACGCGAGACGCTCGATCTCCTCCATTGATGTTGTTTGTTTGTGTGTCTCTCACTGCCGACTGTTAGCGAACTGCAGTATTTTATTCCACAGTCTTTACTTTTTTTCTTGCTGCCCTCAGTATTCTTTTGTATACTTTTTTTCTCTGATACCTTCCTTTTACCAAAAAGTAAATAGAGGAGATTGCTTTGTTTTTTTTCAATGCATTTCAATGGGTGTCAATTATACGTGAATTTGCAAATGACGGGGGTTGACTGTAGAGTCAGTAAACAAATTGTTTAAATAGAATGGTTGGATTGGTCCATCCTCTGATCGGATGGATGATTTTTAAAAAAAATTTTTTAAACACGCTGATTTGATCCAAAAACCCTGATAAGATCGTGTAAAGTCGACCGTTTGGCTGCCATACACTGTATCATTTCTGCCCTCAATCTTCTCTCAGTTACTTTTTCTCCTTTCCATACCACAAGAAGTACATACCGACTGATGTGTTCAACATGTTAGCGTACCATGGACACTGCAGTATTGTACTCCACAGTCTCGACTTGGCTGTACCACTCTGCCCTCAGTCTCTCTGCGGATAACATTTTCCTCCTTGACCCCATACTAAAAGTATATACTGTTGAAGGATCTAAATCTATATTAATGGCTTTATATTAGCCAACAGGTATACCGATATGGCAATTACACATTTACGGACATTGCATAATGAGTCACGTCAAGTCAAGTGTTCGAGTCAGCGTGCCCTGATCTGACTATGGGACCCGCTGGAGAAGATCAGCCCCATAGGCAGGACCAGCCCAAATTTTGTTTAGATTATGAAGACGGTATAAATGTGAGGGCTGCATGTTAGACCACGCCCCTTTACTGCCCTCGCCCGTCTCGGGTGAGAGCATTCGCGAGGATGGAAAAGCTTCCCAGATCTGATCATTGTATGATTCCTGAACTTCAGAGATGGAAAAGAAAACAGATGAAAAAATTCAATCAACTGTGAGTCTTTATTTACATTGGATACCTTCTTCAAAGATAAAACAAACACGCATTGAGTAAGTAGTTGTTTTGTAAATTGATAATTGGGTTTATGGTCTCGAGACCTACAAAACATTCCAACAAAGTACAAGATATTCTCATTGTTGCTGTTTGTTAGTATGTCTTGTCGCTGACTGATGCATTCAATGCCAAGTGTTTTTTTGGTTTTTTTTGCAGGTTGCTACCGTAGATTGAAATCTAATCAAATTTGAAGCCTGCAATTGTCCATACTTTCTTGCTCAGATGAAGAATTAAGATTCAGGGGAAACTCAGACGTGTAGTTAATTTATTGATTAAGCTAAGTCCCTGACTTTTTGTCACATAGATTGTCTGGTGCCACGTTATCAGTGTCTTTATCAATACAGTAATTTGAAAAAGTCATCCATGTCAACGAATTTTACTGAGCCTCCTCGTCTTTCTCTCCGTCCTTCTCATTCTGCAGGGTTGGTGACTTTCTCTTTCAACATTGCCAAGAGGACGCAATGGAATGAAGGGAGGAATAAAAGAGTAGCACATCTTTCTTTGCGCTTATCCTCAGACATCTTTTGTGTTTGTCGCAATGAAGGAGGGGGCGGTGTTGGCCAGGAACCTGGGGGGGCCACACATTGCTTTGGGCACCAATCTCCCTGCTTGGCGTGTGAATAAAAACAAGCTTTCGATCTCGTCCTCGCTTGGGCGCCTGAAGGTGATGAAGACCTTTTTCCTCGCTGTTTTGTTGCCTCTTTTGTCCAAACAAAAGTTAAGCGTTGACAGCCGTCCTTAAATCCAAGAGATTTATGTCTTCACTTGTGTGTGCCCTTTGATTAATGAGAGGAAGGTAACCTTGAACCAAATGTGGAATCAAACTCTTGAAAAAACAGTTTAGTGTGACTGAGAACACTGGGTAAGGTTGTGTACAGTGAGGACACTTACAATGTGTTTGTGTTTAGGTCGGGTGGGGGCACAAACACATCCATCATAGGGAAGCCACCTGTCTGCAGTAAAACTACAAACGAGATTGCGCCCATGTGGTGTGTTCATTAGCATATTAATTGCACAGCTTCGTTCCTAAAGCCTTAGACAAGGAACAATAGCTGAATGAAGATATTGTGTTTGTGTGTAGCGCTCAGTCCTTTCAGTGGAGCTACGGATGCGTCTGCAGAGATTACGACTGCTTTAGTTATACATTAGTTTTGAAGTGTGTGTGAATGGTTGTCTATATGTGCCCTGTAATTGACTGGACACCAGTCCAAAATTAGCTTAAATTGGCTGCAGCTTTGCAGGACGCTCAACAGTCTTGGACGATAAAATGTGTGCATGGTTTTGCAGTGGAAGACTGTTGTTTGATTCCGTGTAGCTTTTCATTGACTTAAAGTCATACTACCCCGAATTATAATTAAATAGGCATGAAAATATCCCTCTGAAGTCACACACATTGTCAATTTGATCCTATGAGAGCTCAGTTCATAATTGCTGGGTGTGTATCTTTTGTTTTTCTTTGGCTTCTTTTGACTGTTATTCCCCAAAATGGTATACTGGAAGTTATCTAAAGTAAGTATAACGTTGTTGCAGGGGTGCCTTGAGATATGGCTTGACTTGGTTTTTCAAGATCTTCCAGATTTAAGATTGCTGGTCTGAATTTTTTTCAGTTCACAATATCCAACCACCTTCAATTCACATTAATTTCCTTGCAGTGGAAGGACACTATCATTCGGTAGTTGTAATGAACCATTAAAATGGTTTGCCAAATACCAAAAACATTTTTATTTACATAGCGCATTTCATAACAGCTGGCGCTGTAACAAAGCACTTTACAAACAATAAACAATAAATAATACACGCAAGAACAAGGAAGGAACAACATGTTAGGTACAGTTGTGTTTATTGATCACATTTTCCATGCTTGCAGGTTATATGGACGGAAAATGTTATCAATGTGTGTTTTTATTCAGTATATCACGCTGAGCAAATATCTTATGAAAAAATAATAATTTGGGGTTCGGATTAATTGCATTTTCGTTCATTTCAATGTGGAAAGATGATTTGAAATACAAATGTCATGAGACACAACCATCGTCAAGTTAAACTTGTAACTCAAGGTACCACTGCATGTTTGTAAACAAATGTAAGGTTGATAGGGTAGGTAGGTATACTAATATTGTGATGTTGGTCTTACAGAAATATATTATTACACGTGTGCGAAAGTTAAGAATTTTGCAAATGTTACCTAAATCATGGCAACAGCTAAACCTTGGAAGTGATTATTATGATCATTTCTAAGGAGCTTTTCTTCGGTTGTTTTTGGCATGATTGAGTCCACTGGTCAGTACACGTTCATGACAGTTTTGGAATAAAACTGCATGTGGATCGGTGTGCCCAAGTCCTGTTGTTGTTATTGTAACCCTGACAACGGGGTGGCAGCGTTTGCCTCGACAGATGCTTTTTGTGAGCGGGCCAAAGCGGGGAAACGCAACTGTGGGAACCACACAAAAAACATTGTGCATTTCCTGTGGTGGAAGCCACAACTCCCGCTTACACGATGGAATTTATGCACTGCACAATACGGCAACATTGAGTTCCCATGTAGATGACGATCGTGGATTTTTTGAGCATTTATTTTTGGGGAAGCTTTGACTCTATAAGAGGTTTGCCAGCTTGGCATATCTCACACCTCACTGACAGTCAATGAACCAAACGGCCAAATGACTCAGACTGTGTGAGTCATTGACTGTGTTGTGTGTCCATAACAGTGTTTCTTAAAATCGATATAACAGTAGCTCGTCCTTCACTTTCAACAATTATATGATATTTTTCATATTGTTTTATTGGATAATAATGATCCAATGAAGTTGTGATATGATGCAATGTAGTGTGAGCCCATGCCATTAACTCCTTCAACGCTAGTCATTTTCAAAACAGAGTTCACCCTATATTACCAGCCAATTTAGAGCACTTGACTGATCTTTCAAAATCCACAGAATATTATATACTGTGACAATATAAGTGCCAGAACCTACCAAAGGGTAGACTAGAACTTATTTCACCAGATAAAAAGTTTCTTTTATTGTATTTTCATTCTTTAATAGTCAGCAGTAGATCATGGGTTGGTTTCAGCAAGAGAAACAAGGAGAAAGTAATCTTTCTAATTGTGAGGAATAAAGAGATTTTTGTGTCACTGGAATTCTTAAATGTGTTTCGAATGAGTGAGCCGTTGATCAACAACATGCAAAATGGCGTCAGCCGTCGATGTCAATTGCTCATTGGCTGCTAGCAGGCAAATCAGTGCATGGGATCGAAGTGACAAAAGTGAAGAAACGGCAAAGACAAGAGCATTATCTAGTAAATTAACCCATTAAAGCCTGAAGCCCCTCGGGAGACTTCTCTCTAAAACCTACGGTCATTTTTGGAGTCACCCTTGAAAACCTGACATTTTCGCCACCTTCAAAATAATTATTATTGCAGCCCCTGTGGCAGATAGCAGGGGCGGAGCCACCCAGATTGACAGACTGCCCACCCAGTGAGATTCATGAAAAAATATATACTTTTACATATTTTGTAAATTATGAAATTATTTTATAATTTGTGTTTCGTTGTGTTTTTTATTGTATTGAATATTAAGAACGGCATAGTTGTGGTTGTCTCAGGAAGATTTGAACTTCATATTATTCAGTTTGTCGTTTGATTTGTATATACAATGTATCAGGACAGGAGGATTCTGTTCAGTGAGGGAAATATTCAGGCCCACCCTGATTTTTCCAGGCCCACCCATTAGCCACGTTCTGGCTCCAACCCTGGCAGATAGAAACATAATTCCAAAATTTGACATGTTAGACACATGGCTTTCACACAGGCCCGAGTTCATTAATATTTACTGTTTCAATCGAACATGCAAGTGAAGCACTATTTTAATTTTAAAAAATCAAGTGGTAATCACCACAGCGGCACGGTGGTCGACTGGTTAGCACGTCCGCCTCACAGTTCAGAGGTCGTGGGTTCGATCCCGGCTCCGGCCTCCCTGTGTGGAGTTTGCATGTTCTCCCCGTGCCTGCGTGGATTTTCTCCGGGCACTCCGGTTTCCTCCCACATTCCAAAAACATGCATGGTAAGTTGATTGGATACCCTAAAATTGGCCCTAGGTGTGATTGTGAGTGCGGATGTTTGTCTCTGTGTGCCCTGCGATTGGCTGGCAACCAGTTCAGGGTGTCCCCCGCCTACTGCCCAAAGACAGCTGGGATAGGCTCCAGCACGCCCCGCGACCCTTGTGAGGAGAAGCGGTACAGATAATGGATGGATGGAAGTGGTAATCACCATACTGTATTCTCTTACAAAGACATTGAAATCGTCATTGTCTATGAATATATATCTTAACCATACAACACGTTTGGATGGTTTCACGACTTTTTAAAGTCCACGAGCGTGTTGTCTATATTACTGCTGTGACTACTAGCAGAGCTCCAGCGATCGACTGTGCTTTCATTACTCCTCGAAAAACTTCCGGATATCCTCCAACAACTCACGACACCGTCACATGTATGTTCTGATGCATTGTATTGGCTAAGAGACCGAGAACTGGATAAAAAAAAGAAAATGACGTAAACGCTCTCCCGGCTTTAAAGGGAGAAACACGCAACAGCACTCCTGGCTTTGGTGGTACAAACGCGGTTATGCGCTCCCCTCCTTAATGGAACTATAAGTTGCTTTTTATTGTTTCACTATGGCCACCCCACTGAAAAATTACTGGCTCCAAGCCTATGTCCAGTGGGGTACATTGCAGTTCATCATGTTTTTTTTTTATTTTTATATGATTTGCTACGTTCATAATGATTTTATGCAAAGTTAGAGAGGTAGGTTTTTCCTTTGTATTTTTTAGAGTATTTTACCATAATTCAAAGATCAAATAGATCACAATAAAAATAAATAGCAACACAGAGATCTAGTCCCAGTTATAATAAATGAATAAATAAAAATAATGAATGAATAAATAAATCACATGTATGGCCACAAGCATTCAAAAAAAGCAATCAATCCATCATGCTCTCATTTAATGTGAACATCCACATTGTCACACTGTCCACAATGAGGGTGCCAGGATGATGAACAGCACATGGCTGCACTACCAGAGCGATGCTATCTAGAGTCAGCCAGATGCTTGCTGGGGCCTTTACTTTCCAAAGCATCAGCCCAGTCAGCTGAATATCTTTAGGACTGTACGCTGACAGCTCTTTTGAGTTAAACAATTTCACCGTGTTGACAGAAGTTTGAGTACAAAAGGGGGGAAAACTAGTCCTGCATGGACTCGTGAACGCTGCCTGGCAACAAGTGGCAAAGGAGATAAGGTGATATTTTTAACATTGCCATTATGCAGCTGACCTAACAGCTTTCTTCCATATTGCAACACCACGAATCAGGCACCATCTTGACTTCCCACTGAGGTTCTGCCGCATTGTACTGCTGCTATGCATCAGGTTTGAAGGTCAGAGCGATGTCGGACATTCACACATTACAACAGTCCAAAGCCACACTGGTAGGCTGCCAGTAGCTCAGTCTCTAAGGACCCAAAAAGTTGAAAGTTTAAGATGCAATTGCATATTTTGGGGGTGGCATTTGCTTCCGGATGCAGTCTTAAGCAATGTAAACAGGATACCTACCAGCTCTGGGTGTGGCACCTCCAACACTTGAATCTTTCCCTTTTGTATGTATTGTGTCTATGCATAAATAATACAAGAAAAACAAGCATGTAACTTAAATGTTCCCCTGGAGACACAGCTGGAAGTTGGTTTTACCGTGCGATCTCGTGATCGGATGATGGCCTATGGCAAATTGACTGACGTGATGGTTGAGTGGGTGTTGGAGCGGGATGTGCTGTCTGGTCCTCCTGCCTGATAAGCCCTGCAGGGTAGGACTTGTACCTTTGAGATCAGCTGGGGTTAAATACAAAAAAAAAGTTGTGGAGGAGGGAGGATAAGGGGAGTTGTGGAGGAGGGGGGCTGTGAGATAAGGGAGGTATGAGTCAAGAAGCCGAGAGCTAACGTGAAAGCAAATAGGCTGGTGGCTTCGAGAGAGGTGATAGAGGGGAGAGAGAACATAAGATGAGCGCAGTATGAAAATATATATACTGCGCTGCAGACACTTTATTGGTACATCTGCACCACTCCTCATAAGATGACCTTTTCACATATTAAAATAACAAAATTAATTGTTCTTCTTTATTTTGAATAATACAGATATGATCATGTTGCAATACATTGAAATGCAGATAAAATACGATGCTGCACAGTACAGTAAGATGTGATACGATACGACACAATACGAGACATATACAATACGTACGAGACAATTTGGTTAAAATAAGGTACAGTGTGATGAGGTACAGGACCATGCAATACGATATGATAGTATCTTTAGTATGATATGGTGTGGTACAATGTAATATGATGCCATATGATAAGATGTGATACGGAACCATACGATACAATACAATACCATGCCATACAACATCATATAAGGCAACGATAGATATGGTACAGTGCCATCCGGTACAGTACGATACGATGCAATGTGATATCATATGATACGATGCAATGCGATACCATACAATACCGCACAGGACAGTGATAGGATACAATATCATACTATATGACAAGAGGCAGTTAGGTTCAGATCAGGTATGATGCCTCAAGGAGCAGCTGGTCAGCCGAACAGAGACACCGAGCAGGAGTGTAAAGCTCAAAGAGGCGGGCCAAGACCATTTTGAGATTTGAAAAAGAATAGCAGAATCTAAAATGAACTCTAAAGGGCACAGTGGAGGTTTGCCACAACAGGAGTTATGTGCTCCCGTGTTTCAGTTAAGAGGTGAGCGGCAGAATTTTGAACCATGGAGACGCTTGAGGGATGACTGGCTGACTTCAAAGTTAAGTGCCTAACAATATAATGCAATATGATATGTAACATATACAGGCAGGCAATAGAGTTAAGATGTTGAGATCCAAGAAAGTATTTTTGCATTTAGACAAGAAATGAACAAAATCAATGTGTTTTTCTCAATGTTTTTTTTTTTTTTTTTAATCTCTTGTATTCAATTTCAGTAAGGTGCCTAATGAAGCTCTAGGTCAGTACACATCAAATAGGTTTTTGTATTTCGGAACTTGAAACTTTATTGATTTATGCATCAACATTATGAGGCCACGAGCATGCACAGTGAAGGAACATTTGTTTCCAAGTCGAAGTGCTACGTCGTGTCTGGAGCTCGACTGTTTGAGCTATGAGCTTGAGATGTGCAATGGCCTTCCTTCCGCTGATAGTTTCTACCCGAATAGCCAAGCTGTCATCCTCCAAACTGCGCTGCTGCTGAGATGATAAATCTCTTAACGCCAGCGTTTACACAAGGGCAAATTATAACCGATGGTGCAACGTGCCATTGCGTGTACTCAGATCTGGGCAGTCCGTCCTTGGCCGGACCGTTGGACCCTCCGGCCCGGGCCGGATACACATTTTGGGGCGGGGGGTGACAATTCTAAAAAAATGTCTGGACTAAGCATGGCCGGAAGTGGATTTTAGTCTGGCCCACTAATCCACCCTCATGCATTTGATGTGGTCGCGAATTTCATCTCAGCCTACTCAGTGAAAGGCTTCTTTTTAGGCTTCTTTCTACTTCCGCATCGGCGCGAGCGACAACTGCCGCATTGATTCACGTGACCGACACATTGTGCTGTTGGCGACAGGTCTGCGACACATGCCACGCACACATCAGGAATTGTTGCTGCTCTGATCGGTCCATTATGTCACGTCATGTTGCGATAACATACAGTTTCCCACACGGAGAGGAGAGAGAGAGGCTGCAGCACGCAGCTCGTTGCTTCTGCAAAAGCAAACTGTTTGGCAATAAATTTAAATGCATAGTCTAGTCATCTCGGTCCCTTTATGATTGTAGCAGGTACGATATCCATTGTTGTCACTGTCTTTTTGAAGCGACGCCCCCCCCGACTTGGAACTCAACTGTTTCAAAACAACATTAAGCTGCGTACAGCACTCAAGTATGACGCTGCCACATCAAGGTGGAGTTCATGCATTTCTGGCGTCTTCTACTTGCGGAAATACGCCGTAGCAAACCTGCTGTGTATAGTGGTTTACTGTGATGCTTTTATTTTGAAGGCCATGAACGAAGGGAAGTGTAATAAATAATTTGTTGAATGCGACTTCTGGCCATCTGTTGGACCCAAATAATTATGCGATACGACAAAACCAACCCCGGGGCTTGCAATGGAAGTAAGCCGGAGGGAGGAACGGGGCGGGGGGTGATCATTTTTCTGAATAAGGGCGGGGGGTCGCGGCCAAAAGGGTACCCAGGTCAAGGGTGGAGGGTCAAGGCCGGACCGGCAATAAAGGGTCAAGTGCCAAGCTCTGGTCTTGTGTATACATAGGTAATGGAGTGACACACTCATACAACATTAGGTACTTATTCTGATGCAAGAGGTGGATAAAAAATACTCACAGGTGGGTGCACACAATGATTTTTAGCATTTAAAACAACTTTGAAGATGTGAGAGCACTCACACATGTTTAGGAGAAAAATCTGTCTGTGTCCTTACTGTTCTTGTGGAGTCGTATTTTCGTGTACAGAGCAAATCTAGTGAAATTGCAGTCTAACTGTGTACATGGGGTGCAAGAAAACAGAAGTTATGGTGTTCAGTCCCAGTGGCTCGTCTCCATCCCACCCTGTTGACCTGGGCCCCCTGTCTTCACATCTAAAGCCAACAGTCTCAACCTTGGGTTTTAAAATGGACAGTGATTTTAAATTGGACCAGCAAATCAGCGCTGTTGTAAAGTCGAGCTTCTTTCACCTTAGACAGCTGGCTAAGGTAAAGTTCCTTCTTTCCCATCAGCACTTGGAAACAGTCATCCATGCCTTTGTTACATCTCGGCTAGATTACTGCAATGCACTTTATTTTGGAGTCAGCCAGTCCTCCCTCAAACGTCTCCAGTTGGTCCAAAATGCTGTTGCCCACCTACTAAGTGGAGCTCGGACGATCGAGCACATAACACCATTAAATGGCCTGGCCCCGGCGTACCTCTGTGAGCTCCTCCACTCCTCCGCACCTTCCCGCAGCCTCAGGTCTGTGGACCAGACGCTGCTTGAGGTGCCGAGGATCAAGCGGAGCCTCAGAGGGGATCGAGCCTTTTCTGTCACTGGTCCTTCCCTCTATAATGACCTCCCATTGGTTGTTAGGCAAGCCCCCTCTCTGTCTATGTTTAAAACCCAGTTGAAGACACGTTTCTTTTCTCTGGCTTTTGATCAGACCTGAATTTTTCGGCTCTTTTCCGGTTTCAATTGTATATAGTGTTTTATGTCAATTTTTTGTTTTTTTTTATTTATATTTTATTTATATTTTATATATTATTTATGTCTATATTTATTAATACATGTACCACAGCCTTTTATTGTTTTTGTTCTATTTATTGTATTGTTTGTAAAGTGCTTTGTTACAGCTCTAGCTGTTATGAAATGCACTATATAAATAAATAAAATTGTATTGTACTGTATTGTATTGTCTAAGTGAATAGAGCTACTACTTCCTGGCCACTGAAAGCAACTCCACTCATTTGCTTTGAATTCAGTGCAGGGGAGGCACACACAAAGTCTTTGGTATTGCAGAAACAGAAATAGACTTGCTGGATTCCTTGCAGAATACACTGGTCAACAAATGTTTACTATTTTTTTTTTGTTTTTAATCAGAAGTTAACTTTTCCAAATTCATTTTTTGCCTTGAGTCACAATCTGCCCTAGTGTTTTTCTGTAGCACCATTGTGTTTTCATAATGATAACATAATAAAAATAATATATGTAATACAATAATATATTTAGTAATGTTTATAGGTTAAGTTCAGCAACATTGTGGATTTTTTTTTCTGAAACAGAGCTATTCATTACAACGCATGGTAAAATCCATATAGCGCAAGCTTTTATAGGTCAAATTAAAAAAAAAAAAAAAAAAAAATCTTTCAAATCTGATATGTTACAATAAAAGTAAAGCCATTTTTAAAATCAGTGTCAAAAATGCGTTCAGGAACACATAAAGCCATCTCTGAGTATAATTTGCTCTTGACCAGTGATATCGAAGCGCACAAAGTACATTATAAAAAACTGCAAGCAGACCTCCACTTGCGAGCGATGGAAAGTTGGTCAGGGCAATCACAGATGACTGCTGTGAAGTGAGTCCCGCCTTCACGATTGTTCACGTCCGTGCATGACACCCCTCTCCACCCCGCATGGCTGTGCCGCAGCCCAGTGGGGCGTTTTAATAAATAAAAAAAAGATGATAATAACAGTAATGCGTTAGTCAATGACATAGATGGAAAAATTGGGATTCCGACTAATTCGTTTATTTTTTTAAGGTTCCCGTCTATCTTTTATTGCCTACAAAATGCGTGTCCGTCATAGGCAGATAGACGGACCGGTCCGTCACGTAGGCGGAATGCCCAGCTCTGAAAATCACATTATACTACCAGTGCCACAACTTAGACCTTCTTTTAGCTAGTCCACATTCTGTCATCAAATAACCAGGTGCGCTGGGCACGCCCCGTTTAAACAAGTGTTGTTGTTGTTGTTATCCTTTCGGCTTTTCCCCTCAGGGGTGTGGGAACAACAATAAGAAGTAGAAATCTAAACTGGTGAAATAGATTATGTTCCTCAAAACATTTCCTGCATAGTGAATAAAAGTTCATCTCGGGCTTATATTTTCACCCTCACTGGTTCACTCATTGTTGCCTCAGATGTTACAATCTGTGTGTGTCAGGATGAACACAAACCTCTGTGCAGGATTAAAACAATCAAACATCTACCAGTAATGGTGACTTTGCTCCACTGTGTGCTTTAATGAGTCATCCATTTATCGAACGTAATCATGTTCCCTATATAACACGTTCAACTTTCATTGCACTCATGAAAACTTTCTGTTTCTGTTTGTGTTTACATACTCTCCACATTCAAGATGTTTGGTGAATATTTAATAAGCACACTTAAACATCGCTGATGGATGCCGACGTTAACCACGTGGAGTGTTTGAATAATTTCTTGAATCTCTGCCAAACAGCCACAAGCCAGCATTGTCTGGTAATTGTTTTGCAAATGCACAAATAAATGTAAATCTGTTTTAATCTGTGTGAGTATTTTTTCTTTGTCAAGATAATCCATCCCACCTCACAGAGCTGCAGAGGAGGATAGGCAAAGCCTATACCACCATGGCCAGACTGGCAAAAAAAGTGTGGACTAACAACAAGCTGTCAGAGCATACTAAGATTCAAGTCTACGATACCTCGCTTTTGAGCACCTTCCTATACGGCAGTGAATCCTGGTTGGCATATGCATCACAGGAACAGAATCTTAACGTATTCCACAAGCGATGTCTACGGCATATTTTAAACATCAAGTGGCAAGACAGAATAACCAGTACACCTTGCTCTGCTTTCCACATAGGGAATTACTGTATAATATTGTACAATAATATATGTCAACATAAATTGCTGAGCATAGATATGAACTAGTGCTGCAATTTTAAATTTCAGCTAAATGCATTAGTGAAATTCAGTGTCAAAGTCTAAGAATAGCACCACATTAAACGTTATTGGCTCATATTGAACATAATCATCACGTGTTAAAATGTATTATCTCAAAACACGCTGCTGTTCTATTATATTACGCTCTCCTGCTGTGACCTGCAAGTATGAATGATCTACCCAAACTATCTATCCATCTGCTCTGTGTTTTCACAAGTGTATTCATGAACCATGACACCTTGCATGCTTAGCAGCTGACACTCCACTGCTGTTTTTCTTATCGCCTGCTATTGCTGTTTATTTTGGTGTGTTTCAAGCTGGGAATCTCCCAAGGAAGAGATTAGCAAAGCAGAAAAACGAGGATGTTCACGTTTTGCTATCTCCTTGCACTGTAATCGTTTTAATCCACAATTCCCTCACTAAAACAGGCATTTATATCATCATATCTGTGTACAGATGCATACTAAAAGATACATTCCTTTTTTTCATACTATAAGAGTTTGGACCACACGCGAAGTGCTTGTCGGAGTGTCCACGCATGACATGCAAAGCTCGCTGCACCGATGATGTTGCAATGAATCCCCTTGCACAAAAAGGGGCTCCCTACAGATGATAAGGCCCTACACACAGTGTGTTTAAGTAGGAGCAGTCCTGAATTAAACTTTGCATCAATTGAATGGCCATTGTGCCGCTACCCTCCTTGGCTACCTGGGAGCAATGCAAGACAGGCAGATATGCTGTAAATTTATGTCTGCACAGTATACAATACAATGATTTCAGCTCGTCCCAGAGGATAAATAATATATGACATAGCACTGTTATTGTATATTCAATGTCTAAATGTGTTGCTGCAGTATTTGTGTTCAAATATCAGTTGCTTCAAGAGTTACATACGCATTTCTCATTGTTAGCATAACATTAAGCTAAGGGACTAAAGACTAAGCTATGTTGTTGTCGATGTGACATTCGGTTTATGTTTTCAATTTACCATTTTTAACCCTCCTAGTTTGATGTTTACTTTGACAAACTTCAGGGAACAAATTAAAAATCTATCTCAAGGCACCACGATATAGCAACTTTAATGTTGCATATCGTCGCTGTCCTGTGAAAAACATTTATCTCCAATTTTGCAAACTTTTTTAATTTTCACTTTAATGTGATGTCTGTAACGCGGAAAAATGATTCATGTGAAAATAAGAAAATGAAAAAAATGGAGATAAGCGTTTTTCACATGACAGCGACGATATTCACCCTCTTCTTTCCATTATGTGTGAAAAAGAAAGACGTGATGAGCCATGGAGTGGAGTGCGTCTCCAGCCGTGATGTGAAAAATATCATCTCATTGACCATCATTTCTTGTCCCACCGACTCGTCTGCCTTTTCACCTTTTGATTCCCACTACAGCCTGCATGTTTACCTTGTATTGTCCTCCTCAACATGCGTGTGTATGCGTGTGTGTTTCGAGAGCGTCTCTCTGAGTTGATTCTCATTGAAGTGAACTGAGTATGAATTATGGGTACAATCAAAATCCATTTCTCAAGGTATATATCTTACACTAATGTGCTCCAAGGCTTATTATTGGACTCCATCATCACGTTTTGCACTTTGTACATTGTTGGGGACCAAAATATGGTACAGTTGTAAAGTCAAGTATATAAAAGACATATTTTCAAGGAATGAAAATGCCCCCAAAAAAATTAAAATAAAAAGATACGTCCAGCAATGACCAGCATAGGTACTAACAGCATATCATCGCTGTCCTGTGGAAAATGCTTTTTTTTTTTTTTGGTGGCAACCCCATTAATGTAAAAATGAAATACAATGGACATAAGCATTTTGTACAGGACAGCAACCAGATGCTGTTTATTTTTTGGGGAGGTTTCAATTTGTCTGAAAAGTCATCAATTTTGGCAATCATATGTATCCTGGTCAGAATGTATGTATTTTGTTTTTTCAACTTAGCCCCCATGACCAGTTTCTCCGATCCACGTGAGATTTGGTGGACATGTCTATCATGAAAGGACATGTAAAAAAAAAAAAAGTCTCAAAAGACCCATGCTTGACAACACAAGGTCAGAGATTTCGGGCCTGATAGTTGGATGAACTCCTACTAGGGTATTTGCTCAAACAAGCCCCAATCAGATGGAGGTATACTAGAAGGATGTGCAATTTGAATGTGCTAAGCATTTTAGCCTGAGCCGTCTAACATGGGCAGAGCATGTAGTGAAAGTTTGATCATCATTTAGAGCAGTGTTTTTCAAACTGTGAGATATTGTCAGGTGTGCTGTGGGAAATTGTCTAATTTGTGTGCCTCTGCATTCTAGCGCCTGGCAGCGTAAGCGTGTCTTTATTTATTTATTGTAGTACTCTTCCATATCAGCAGGTGGCAGCAGCAGCAGGAGTTAGCAAATTGTCTTTGTTTAGAGACAAGCGAATTACTGACGCATGTTTATCCAAACAGACCCATGTTTCAACTGAGTAAGTATCAATATGAATTATAAAATACTTTTTTCTTTGTGTTTATTTAATTTCTATTCAAGACGTTATAATATAACGTCATTCTTCAAAGTTAAAAAATGCTTATATAAACAATATAACACTTATCTTGTTAAAATAAGTTTTTTTTTTGTTTTGTTTTTGTTTTAATTTCAACTGCTGGTGTGCCGAGGGATTTTTTTCAATGAAATAAATGTGCCTTGACTCAAAAAAGTTTGAAAAACACTGATTTCGAAGATGGGCCATGAACAAGTGGATACGTTCATTGTCGATTGCATTTTTATTTTGCTTTCAGCACCCTTGCACTGCACTCAAACTTTGCGCTTATGTGAATCCCCCATCGTGCCACCAGCCTTTGAAAACGCCACACCAGCAAACACCCCTGCCCAATACAATTCATCTTCATTTTAGCTGCAACGCCTTCACCAAACACCTTCTTACAGGTTTAAAACCACAAGTGATGCAGTAAATAAAACAATGATCCAATTAACGAATTCACCTACAAAGTGGATATTAACATGAAACTGAGACTTACCTCACGACACATGAGACACGATTGAGGGGGGCCTTTTTGCAACAAAGCATCTCATCGATCCATATTAAACAAATAAACCAACATAATCCAGCGAACCTTACTATTTTTACTCTTTATTGTCTAAAAAAAAAAAGGAAAACAAAATACTATACGGTAAATAAGGACGGCCATTACGCCACACGACTTCCACATTCCGCAGACGGTGGTTGTGTCGCACACACCTCCAGCCGTGAAATCTGTTTTTAGTTGAATATTTTGCTATTTTCACTGTTTTAAATTGGCTCTAATTGCATGAAAATTTACAGACAAAGTAGGGATAGACCATTATAATAGATGTGTGAAAAAAAAAAACGAATTTGACCATATTTATATTTTTGACCATCACAGTGATCATTTGTGACGACAGCCCGACCCGATTCTACATGTTGAATCGGCCACACGCTCCCCAAATGCCCTGACTGATGAAATGTAAGGGTGGAAGCCCTTTATAAGGACGAGGCGATTATTTTTAAGAATAAGGATGGGGGATGTAGACGAAAGGGTGCCCAAGTTGCGGACGGAGAACAGACTGGCAAAATAGGGTAAAGTGCCCATACTTTGGTGATCACTACTGACTCATTACTTTGTATTGAATATAAAATACACATTGCAAAAGAAAAACAGTGCAGATTGCTGGACCTGGTTGGGACTGCATATGTTAGGTGACCAAACTAGGGGCAGATGACAATAAGAGTAACCTAGTTTGTTCATTCTTTAGCTAGTTAGCCATTTAGTTATGGTTAAGATTAGATTTTTATTATTTGCCATCACTTCACTCCTTCACCACTAAAAAGAGAAAACAAGCAAGGTTAATAATTTTAAGAATCAGCTGAAATCTCACGAGGTGGTGACGCCACATAGTGGTTGGAAATCTCTTGCTTTGTTTGACTTCTGTTTGACTTCGTATTTTCCAGGCAATTGTACCAATATTGGGATGTTCAACTTTCCAGGGTTCAGTCGCCCAACCCGTGACGTTTCCTGTGAATTAAAAAAATTGTTATTTCCTATTTTGTGTGAGTTTGGGGTCTGTGTACTCTCTATGGACTTTCACTTGAGTGCCACTGTGTGTGAAAGTCGATCCAGTCGTCCTGGATTCCTCGCTAAACTTAGCTGTTGCTCCTTGACGGTGACCAAGCACTTTCTTTTCACCCTACCGGCCTGTTGTCTCATCTTACCCAGTGAACATTAAGTCACCAATCAAGGGGATATCGATCGGGTGCATGTCTGCGGGGGTGAGGAAGCTGCGAGCCATTGCCGAGATCTTACAACCTCTTAGATGCTGCTTTCAAGGTCAAGTCAACACCCATGTTTGAACAACTACAACAACAACGACATGGCCTTCCGCAATTACAGTTTTTCTCCATTGGTTTAGCTACTTTCTTGAAACAGAGAGGACATTCTTAAAACGCAAAGATAATTTGTCCAAACAGTCTTAAAGTTGTGCGCAACCATACAGCTCAGCAGCAAAATCTTATATTTCTCTCAAAACTGTTCACATATGCTTCATACTAGATACCAGGAGTTAGTACTACAAAAATTGCAAAGATCCTTCTCAATTTCTACATCTTATTTGTATTCACTCAGTGCTTTTGCCAAAAATAACCTGAATGGTTCGGCACAACACCAAGTTACCTACAAAAGCTCATCTCTATCCCAAAAAACAGAAAAATACTATGGACCAAAATAAAAATAATTGTGTGCATATTACGCTGTGGTAAATTACATTAGTTTGACACCATTAGCATTGGATCTGTTGACAATGCTAGCTTCCCAAAACCCTTTTTTGCTTACATTTATTCAGTTGAAAACTAAATTTTAAGTTTTAAGATGGCATGATTATTAGCATTACAACATTTTTCATTGAAAGAAAGTTTAAAATTGAAACAGCTGTGTTAAATGTGTGTCTTGTGTATTAAACTACAGTTACAAATAGGTGTGTTATACTTTCTGTATAAAAGTTTAAATGTATGCTGAAGGAAAACATTGACTAAATTAATTATTAATTTAGTCGACTAAAATTGGTCTTTATTTTCATCGACTAAAATTGGACCAAAATTTATGACTAAAACTTTAATTAATTTTAGTCAAAAGACTATAACTTAAACTAAATTAAAATATCTTGTCAAAATGAACAATGCATTACAGCATGATATGCAGAAGGAAATGTTATTCAAATGAGGGGGCGGTCCTGAGTGTGTCTTGGGTTGAACGATTCGCCTATTGCAGGGGTGGGAAATTCTGGCGCTCGAGGGCCGATATCCTGCTGGTTTTATATGTCACCGTGGTGCAACCCACCTGATTCAAATGATCAGGATGGTTATCCAGCTTCTTCAGACCTTGCTGATTCTATGATCATTTGAATCAAGTGTGTTGCAATAGGGATGAAAAACAGGCAATTGCCCACAATCAAAAATAATAGATAAAAGTGAAAATAAAAATTGTAATTGAAATAATAATTGAAAAAAATAATAGTGGAAATAAGAACAACAAAAAATATATAATACAAAATAAAAGTCAAAATAAAAACAGCAAAATTAATGTGGAAATAAATACACTAATAAATATATACATACAGTAAAATATCAATGTATTAATATTTTATTTTATTTTTTACAATTATATTTTTTTATTTGTTTTTATTTTCACTTTTATTTATTTTTGATTTGGGCAGTTTTGGTCCTCATATATTGTGTATTTTCCTTGTTAATCAATCTGCTTCCATTGTTTATCTTCTTTCTTTAAGATGGTCC